>NC_040237.1:8849064-9156270 GCF_001444195.1 Xiphophorus couchianus | reverse complement strand
TTAGTTGTGCAAACTTTGCCAGTTCTCCTACCCAAAGTTTATATTAACCACACTTGTGCACTAAACAGACTTCAACTAAAAAATGAATAAGATGAGCTGTGATTAATCTGGTTTTCACCAGGAAGAAAAATGACAGTTAGTTGTTGCCACCAGGCAAGAATGAAAACAACCATGTTGTTTTGAATACGTTTTTTTCCTCCTTGACAAATGAATTTGTAAACTGTATTTTGTATTCCCTTAGCTCATCTTGAAATTTATTCTAACACTTGTTTGACGATCTGAAACGTGCAAATATGCTTCACAAGCAAAACAAGAATAAGAAATCTTTAAAAGAAGCAAAAGTCATTTTACAGCACTCTAGGTATAAAACGTTAGGGAACTAACTCGGGTGCTGGGTAAAACATGAGATTTCTGCAAGAGATATACTTTAGGGCATGTTTGTGTGACATGATTGAGATGAGTCAAGCTGAATATTTTTTCTCATTGACTTTGCTTTCATTTGTTGTGCTTGAATCAATCTTTATTACTTAGACGAGCGTGCAGCAGTTCTGACAGATGGAATGCCTCCAAACTCTCCAAAATACTAACTTCTAGACACGTCGGCTCTCCCTAAACAAACTTGAAAGCTTTTGCATTTGGGCGGCCTTGTGTCATGCACAGCTAGAACTCGTCAATGTCATGCCAAACCGCCTCTCCTCTCCTCCTCTCTCTTCTTGTCTCCTCTTAAGGACCTAATTACAAGCCACATATCAAGGCATAACTTTGATCCGGAGACACTTTCCATGCCAAACCGGCATATTGAGCCCACTAATCCCTGACATGCTAAATGAGTACCTGCTGTGCTAACCTTTGATCTGCTGGGGTCAGGACACGCACCGGTCCAATTACACTGAAACTTTTATGAGAGGGCAACAACGTGCTCTTTCAGAACCACTCGGACTTAAGCTTTTCTTATTACAATGTAAGACTTCTTTCTCAGACAGCTCACTAAAGTTTGGGGGATTAGGCTTTACAAGTGAAAATTGAGTCGCTCAGTTTTTATTAATGTAAAGACACATTTTGGCTTGTTACGGGATTTAATTCTAACCCCTGGTCCTTGTGGACCCTAAAAAACTCACCACAGCCCTATGCTCAGATTTCCGACATGCTGTTACAGTATTGCTTGAGAAGTTGTTGAAGGTAATTTCCATATAGTGTCTGTAATACCTGGTGAGCTAAAAATCCTTGCATATTTTTCATGTTACAATACTCAAATAATCAAAAGTTCTAGATTAAAAAAATATGTAATGCATTATGCCTTTCAAAAGTATTCACATTCCAGATGTTCTTCACATTCCAGACACAACTCTCAATGCTTTTTGATCGGATATTATGTAAAAGACCAACATAAAGTGAGGCATTACTGATCCCATAAGTCAAAAGCGTAGTGGGAATAGACCGAAAACTGATAGATGGTGTGTGTGTGTGGGCGTGGGAGTAGTGGTGTACGTGCGTGTGTTAGTGGTGGAGAGGAAGAGGAGCGAGAGAGACAACATATGCATGATGGTTCATTATAGTGTCAAAAATAGAGACAAACCAATTCTACAAAGAAATCTCCTCATCTGCTCTGTTCACTGAATTAAGCCACAACTGGCCAAACTAAAAGTGATAAAAAAGGAAGCTGAGAAGATCCAAGAAACCAATTTCATTTTAAAACTCAATCCGGCACTGTGTGGGATTTGCATAGCTAATTAGACGCTGTCTTGTCTTGTTTTTTTCTTCCTCTTCTCCTCTGTCTCCTCCTCTGAGCTCATCTTTGTAATGACAGCACAGGGAGGCTGAGCCCCATCGCAAAGACCTCTGAACGGAGCTTTTCAGGCTAAATCAAACACCATGTTTCTAATGTAAACCATTTTGTAGCTCATCACCAAACCTCAGTGTCAGCTCAGGCTCTGGTGGTTTTATGTTTTAACTTCAGAGCTGTCACAGCTGGCCTAGTTTACAGCTAAGAGATGCTGTTGTCCTTTCGGTTGTATCCCACTTCTGCGTTGGCCGCCATAAGGATTAGTGGCATATGTTACTCTAGATTGAGCTATTTAATTTTCACTTCAGCCAGAGGGTGACTGTAAAAACATCACAAATTGGACATTAGATTTCAATTGAACAGGGTGTGTTTCTAGAAGCATTTACTCTTTTTATTTAAATGCCATTTTTCTTTTCATGCCTGTCTGTTTTACTCTTAACGAGTTTTGTCTTCTAAATTTTTTCAGAACCATTGTTTTTTTTATGTGTGTGTGTGTAAAAAGCTTTCAAGATTGCAATGTTAAAAAGATGTGGACAACAGAACCGTCCTGGCGATCTGATCACACTAAGTACAGATATAAACACTTTCAGGATGATTTACTCAGACCAAGTTCAGAGGTGGTCTGGGATGCTTTTATCCACTTCTGTTTATTAGTCTCAATGCAAACTGTCCTGGGTTACTTTTAAAGAACACCTAATTACCCCACAGGTCTCCACATGTTCTAATAAGCTACTAATGAAAATCTTTGCCTACAAAAACAATGTTTTTTGGATTTACACGGATAAGTCGTTTATCATTTGTCTGGCAGAGTTTTTCTGCAGTGTATCGATTTTGATTATTTTGGTACTGACTGTATTTTCTGTGGTAAAGGTAACATACAATATCTTGTTTTAATCACATAACAACAATTAGCTTTTAATGGACAGCTAGCGGCAATCCATAGATCTTCAAGTAGTCTTAAAGAGATACAGTGTATGACCTGAAATGAGGGTAGAATTTTGAACAGGGTTGAATTACAAAATACAGCCCATGCCTTCTCAATACTTAAAAGTTACCTGTCTTGAACTCCCACATTGCTATTTAGAGTACAAAGTAACCCGTTAGTTTAAGGGATGTTACCAGCAAATGCCAACAAAACATGCAAGTTCCTGAAAAAATCACCAGTATGTTCTGGGAAAGTAACTTTTTAAACTCAGGAAAACAAATCTGTTCATTCCAGAGGAGTAACCTGTAACTCCTAGAAAAGCAATCTGTACATTTTTGGAACGTTACCTACATATTCTGGGTACGTTCCTGTTTCTAATCAGAGTGGCAACAGAAAAAAGGGCCAGGCAGCAGATGATAAAACCGCACTGCCCTGCAATCATGTCTGAGACGGAGAAGTCAAATGGGCACCACTCCATGTCTGGCATTTTACTTCTGCAAAGCTTTACACCTAATTACCCCTAAATGCTCTTTGGAGCAACTCTCATAATCATAATAGAAATAATAACAGTCTGATGCATAATATAAATGATGACAGGGAAAAAACAATATTTGGGACTGAGCAGAAACGGGTAATGGGAGTTCAGAAGTTCACCGGGAGCATTAGAAAATAAAAATGTCTGCGTGCTTACACTGCAACTGCCATTCCACATGAGCAATGGCTTCCCTATTGATTCCCAATACTGTATGCTGGTGTAATGATATTTTAATGATTCCCCAATCGGATAAAGACAAATGTTTACCCTAATCTGGCCCCCCATGTTCACTAAAGTCAGAACCATGGCTCCTTCGTCATTGCTGCAGTTAATGCAAACTGAATTTGCTTTATTCTTTTCTTCCATTGCGGTGTGGCTTTGTTGTCTCCATGTCTGCCTCTGATCTCCATCTCCCAATCTGTTTTCACTGCCAATCTTTCCCAGGCTTTTTAACTCCCCTCTGATTCTCTTGTGTCTCTCACACACTTTGCGCTGTGTGTTTTCTTAATCATCTGTAAATTAGTCCCCTGTCGCCAATAAAATCCTCAAATCCCTTCTGCTTCCATTGAACGGGGCCTGAGTAAGTGCCGCTGGAAAACTGGGACTTTGACGCTGTAATTTATTTTCCCTGCGCGAGAGGAAAATATACTCGGTTTCTGTTTGTGGATGTGTTAAAGACCTGCAATGCGAAGGTTGTAAACCCCCTTCTCTGTGCTGTTAATTTCAAGTTCAACAAGGCCTCTTGTAGCCGACTGCACGTCTGTTTTGCTACGTGTGCATGAACTTTGTGGAGTGGCTCCATGCTGCTCGCTCGTGTCTGTGTGGGCCTCCCCGGTTCGCACTCTCACATATCATCCACTGGTTGTTCCACGAGGCAGGAGTGAATCACTGGTGCTTTTAATCAGAGTGAAGCAGCACAGGCTAACCCTTATAAATGATGGGTAAAACTTTGCACAACTCTTCTCACCGTTCCTCTCCATCTGTCTCCTTCCTTTGCTCTCTCACTCTCCTTTAAAAGACTCTTTATCTTCACTGCTTTCCCACTATCACTTTTCCTCCTCCTCCTCTGCTATCTTACTTTCTCTCACTTATTATCTCTCAGTGTCCTTGACTGCTGCACTTCTCCTGTAAACAAGTCAGGGAATCACATTTTGGCATTCTCGAAACAGCACAGGATTTGATTTTTACAACCCAATTAAAGTGTAGCCATAAATTTATGTGTCCGGAGAACATTTCTTCTTCTCCTTTTTACTCAGTGGGCACCTCTGACAAGGTTTAGCCCTCCCCTGAGTCATGAACTAATATGAGAGCAGGGGTGCTTTCAAGGAAGTAAAACTAAAAGCAAGAGACCTCTTTGGAGTGTTTACAGAGAGGAGACGCCACTCCGGGTGTCCTATCTCTGTTTGGAATGCCAGCACACACTCATGGACACCCCTACACACACACATGCTAATCATTCATCGCCACTGCAGCCAGTCTCCTGCTTTCATGCACACTAGCACACAAACACAAAAAGTGACAGACCTGAGTGGATAATATGCTAAACCTGTCTCTAAATCGGCAATATTTGATTAATCAGGGAAAAGAATCAATAGTGGAATATCCTCCATTCCACTGGTGTCCCATTAATCTGAGAGTAGATTAAAACGTCACACAAAGTGCTGGCCGGGAGGCTCGACGGAGCTGTTTTTCATGCATCCTGGACAGTAATTGCACATGCTAATCAATCAAAAGTACGTACACAAGTGTCATTTTTCCATTACAAAGACAACAGGCTGTCAGCTTTACAGGGAAAATACGTGGTAATGACTTATCAATAACTGCATGCAGATGCTCGGAGGTGTTGGTAGTCAGAGTGTAGAAAGCTTTACATTTAACAAAACTGAATTTCATGGGGGCGTTTACATTTAACAAAACTATTTTTTTTTTTTTTTTTAAATTTAGTTTTGTTCATAAGCTCCACCTACAATATTTCAAACACTTTTTAAAATATCTGCATCCACCATGTTGGTAGATTTCAAATAAAAATATGCTGCAGTACATAATATAGCTGCAGATTACTATAAGATTGAAAAGATGCATCACAAATCTGGAACAAATTTCCAGAAAACTGCAAAACAACCGAAACACAGAGTTCCTTTAAATCAAGACTAAAACCCCACCTGTTTAGAGATGATTTTGTAACATTATAAATGACGCAATCAACAATCTGGTGTCTAATGATGGCATTTGACAAAATGTAATGCTTCAGTTCTTGACTGTGTCTTCTATGACTTTGTATTTTTGCATTTTTATGATGTAAAGAACTTTGTTCTGCCTTGTTGCTGAAATATGCTATAAAAATAAACTTGATTGATCAATTGAAATATGGTGGGAATCCGTAGAGTGCAGAGTTAAATGTCATTAGCCAGAACCAGGACTGCAGAATCAAGAAATCCCCCAAACAGAACCAGACAGTCAATATCAAGTGGGCAGAAAGATCTCAAAATGCAACACATAGTACCACACTCTACAGGAATGGACGAGAAACCAAATGGAGAAAACGTGAACCACTAGTGAACCTCTCCATAAGTGGAGAGGTTCGACCAAAGTTACTCAGTACACATTCCAGAAGGTCATAAACAGACGCAGAACAACATCTCAGGCACTGCTGGCCTGACTTGGTTCAGTTAAGGTCAATGTTCAAGATTCAACAATAAGAAAGAAGCTGAGCAAAAACACAACCATAAGGCAGCAGTCCTGCTAACCAAAAGAACAGAAATCCATGTCTCATATTTGCCTAGTACCATTTTGGTCTTCAAGACATTTGGTAAATATTCTATGGACTCACAAGACAAAGGTGATTTAAAAAAGAATTGTATCTGTTCCAGTTGGAGTAAAACAAGAAAAAAAAATACCAACAGTCAAACATGATGGTGGTATTGTGATGGTCTGGGTCTGTTTTGCTCCTTTGCAGAATGAATTCTACCTTGTACTAAAAGATCTTGAAGAAAGTCCAATCATCAGTTTGTCACCTTAAAATACAGTGCATTACAATGATTAGTAGCACACCAGCTAGCTCACCTCTGAATAATTATAAGTAAGTAAGTAAATAAATGCTTTGGAGTGGCCTAGTCCAGACTATAACCAAAAAGAGACACTGTGATATGACATTAAGAATTACATTTACACGTATGGCTAGGTTGCTTTGAATAGTTTTTCTCTTGGTCAGTAAATGGAATCAACTTTTGAAAGATGCTGCTGTCTGATGTTAAAATTTGCTTAAAAATCTGATGCAAAAAGAGAAGGAATCTGTAAGAGGTGAAAGGCTTTTTTCACAGAACATCTCAGAGTAGGTGCAAACAAAGAAAAAGAAATTTCTCTTTTATAGCCGCAGGGCCTCAGTTTTAAACACTGGCTGGCAATGTCTTCTGCTGTTAGGAGTTTATATTGAAATGGGGATTTTTCATTGTGGTTTCACACAGGCTACATAAATGAATGTGATGGTGCTCATTCCAGCAGGCGGTCTGTTTCTGTAGAGCAAAAACACACAACTGCTCCTAGTCTAAATAGTGCTAAAGTTTCTGCATTGGAACATTTTTGGCTGCTTTGTCGGTGATGGAGCTACAGCAAGTGAAAAACGCTGAATGTCAGTGCTGCTCTGGCCCCGGCCAATATTTTATGTCCATGATGTTCCATATATTTCAGCCTTTGCCTAACAAAGGCAGCATTATGCTGCGGTAAGACATTGTTCATCCACAAAGCTGCTTTATTTGATGGCTCCCATATATTATTAACCCTGTGGAAATGATGGCAGTAAAGTTGAGGGCATCACACATACAGGCATAAACAAATCAAAATCCAACGCAGCTCTTAGTGCCAAAAGTCTGCCGTGGCTCCCTGACAAGTACAGGAGCCTTGAAAAGTCTGTGTGAGCAGCTGCAGTTTCTGTAGCATTACTTCACCTGGTAAGAAAAATTAGAAACGACAATTAGTTAAATAGAGCAAACTTGGCCAGCCATTCATCATAGTTGCTAAAGATGACCTCAAATACTAAATGATGTGTCTCACCAAGCAAAGAAATTCTCCACCAAGGTCAGTTTTACATGTTCATCAAAACCCATTTTTCCCAGACTGACGGCTCTTCGCTGGCCGCCCTCTGCGGAGAGGATGATGGGGCTCGGGTCAAAAGGCAAGAGGCGCCAGAGAAGCTCATGATTACGCAGGTATCCCAACAATGTCCCGCTTTGTCTACAGCAACAGCAGTCGAAAGCAAGGAGTCAAGAAAAGGTCACTTCGCTGGCATAATTTATTTGATAGATGTCTGTCAAAGCAGGTTTGCTTTCCAAAACGGTCAGGCAATGCTTCTACTTTTCTTGATTACTCATAATATACAAGTCAAAAGGTATTTTGTGTGCTTTCCTAATCCGTTGCTGTCAAACATCAGTTAGGCACTCCATCGATCTGCTCTTTGATTTGTTTTTTCAGCTGCAGCTGCAGAAAATTAGCAGAACGTAAACTATGGGAGAAGAATCCCACCTGTGAGCCTGAGAGTGAGAGGATTAATGAATGGCTGGCTGTAGAAAAAACAGTTCAATGTAGGTATAGGTGCACCAGCTGTGTGAGAATGTGTGAAGATATGAGCAATAATTAACTTTAGGCAGGAGATTATCAGATTTTTGGGGGATTTTACTGAACATCACTAAGCTGAGTAGTTAGAAGGTTGTATTTAGTTTAGCTAAAACCTAAAAAAAATACTTTTTTGTTAAGTTGATAAATAGGGCTTGCAGTTTATTCAAACTAAATGAAGTAGATTCTCAGAGATTTACATGAAATCAATCAATGGTTTTATTTTTTTCTTCATTTCCTGACTGTTTTTTTTAGAAGATCCTGTAGGTCAATATTTTTACAGTTTTTGGGGCGTGCCTAAAATCTTTATGTAACTACCATCATGATAGGATCCTAACCAGAGTGAGTTAAGGCAGTACCTTGTTGAATCAGTGCTCCAGCCTCCGGTATCCTGTCTTTCATGGCTGGAAAGTTCAACATCCTCATACTCTACTCTGTGTTGGTT
Organism: Xiphophorus couchianus; assembly: GCF_001444195.1. NCBI lineage: Eukaryota > Metazoa > Chordata > Actinopteri > Cyprinodontiformes > Poeciliidae > Xiphophorus > Xiphophorus couchianus. Next base: position 9,147,974 of record NC_040237.1, on the reverse strand, counting down.
TTCACATACAATCTAAAAGAAATGCACTAAATGTGAGGCTACAAGGTGACAAGACCAGAGAAGGTTTAAGTGATTGCATTACGGCTCGTGTTCAGTAAAGATCATGCATCATTTTTAATTCTACACATTTTGCATATATTTCTAGAGAGAACACACAACCCTTGCAAAACACATAGCCGCACTTAAAGTATTCCAAATCCATCGGATGTGGCAGTTCTTGATGAAAGAAAAAGAAAAGAAGAAAAAAACTCTACTTTTAACGCCACACCCCACTGAGAACAATTTCCACATTGACATGTCCTCTACAAAGGCGAAAGAGAATTGATCTGCACTTCTTCGGCTCACTTGCTTCTGTCCCTTTTTGTCGCAGCCCCTCCCTGTGCTGTTTTGCTCAGAAATGCAGCAAAAGGATGATTAATGTCTTTGCTCTAATTAATATACAGCTGTGGAGTGGAAACAACAGACTAATCCCTACAGAGGGATCTGAAAGTTAGGCTGCGTGTCGGGGTGTGTGTGTGTGTGTGTGTGTGTGTGGACGTGGACGGGGCATTCGGGTGTAGTTGTGTGAGGCAGACAGGTGGTGCTGATGGGGCTTCGCGATTCACTTTGCTCCTTATTTGCATACATATGACAACCATCTGTGCTAATAGGCCTCTGTGATGTCTCTATTAGGCTCAATGCCACACCATTTTGCCTGAGGACCAAAGCGTTTTACCAACACTGTGCTCGTGTCCATCGGCTGGATGCAGCACAGCAGCTGATGCCATCTCATCAGTGGCAGTGGGCTGGGAATATTCTAATTAGGCGCAACACAACTGTCCTTGTGGAAAGGAAATGAGAGAAATGGTTGCTTACAGCAAATTGCTAGTAAAATAAATAAATAAATAAATTTTAAAAAATCTAAAATGTAGGCAAAGTTGTGAACACCTATTGAAATTGCTTTTCAATATAATATAATATAATATAATTATTGTATTATTAGCCCTTTAGCTCTGTAGATTCTAAAGCTTTCAGTATTTTTGAGGTGAAAAATTATTTTTCTTACTTTAAGACAACAGGCATTTCGTTATTTCATATTTTAATTTACAGAGAAAGGGGAAGAAAAAATAAAATGAGTGACATGATGATTTTTTTCATCCAACTCAATCTATCATATCAGATAAAGCAGAAGTTTAAAGTTTATTTTACATATTTGAGGATGATTTCTCAATTAGATAACAATAGGAATCGTTTCTGCATTATGCTTAGGGTTTTTTTTATGTTGAACATCATTAAAGCGATTCTGTTGTTGGTCAACAGCACATCTCTCCACATCAAACCACATAGTTTTCAAACTCGACTGTATGAGGTTTACATTCCTGTCTGTGCTTTTCTTTACTTGTAGGATTTTGTCCCTCTCCTTCCAATGTGCAGTCTGTCTTTTTGAGACGTTTTGAGTCTGGAATTTTTACCCTTTAATTCCCAGACTTCGGATCAAGTTCATTCAGATTAGATGCCATGTTCAGGGTAACTAAGTGTTATTTACAGAATAATTCTCAAACATTTTCAAAAGGGAAAATTTCATTCTTTCTGAATTTTATTTTTGTACAGGAAAACTTGCTATAAATCATAATTATCCACTACTTTGTGTTGTGATGAAAGGATTTCAATATTTTTGCAAGGTTCTGTTGTTTCAAGCCACTGCATTAGCACCTTTCAAATTTCTTCAAAAACATTTCTAGCTATTTAAATTCTTGATGAAATAAAACTTTTCAGAAAAAGTTTTGCAGCAGTCAAGCTGCTTTCTCTCCCTATTGTTGATACCATGAAATAAAACTGACATTTCTTTTTATTATTATTATTATTATTATTATTATTATTATTATTATTATCATTATTACTGAATGTACCATGCAGAAAGCCTTCAATGGGGACAAAAAATCCATTTGTCTAAGTTTAGAGAGCCAAATCAAAATGCTGCATGTGTTGCAGAATCCACAATATTCAAAACCATTACAGGCTGCACATTTGTAGAACCTTGAACTCAATGCATCCTGTATGACAGACTGACTGCAGTGCAACATTGTAAACATTTACAAGTTCCCTCTTGTAAATGTTTGGGTCATTTACCCACAGGAGAATGACCCAAACATACCATAAAGGTGAGGAAATAAATGGTGCCAAAGCTTTTAACCGAGTAGAAAGACCAGAGGAACAATTGGCCAAGTGATCCTCTTACAGGGAAACCTAATCATGTTGACAGAAAACATATTACACACTGAACAAGATTAGTGGGGAAGGAGGACCAGCAGACTGGGAGAGGAAAAAAAGAACAGAGTGCCCCATAAGAGAAGAGTGCCAACATCAGCAATGTGTTTCAAAGGAGAATCTAAGCTATTTCTTTGCTCAAGAAGCCTGCAAAGTGGAAATAACTCAGAAGTGAATCTGCTGGTTGTACAAAAACTTGCTTAACTTTTTGAGTTGCAAACTTTTTCAGTTCCACACTTTTCTTTGCCCTTGTATTTAACCCAAAGAAGAGGAAGAGAAGATAATTTGAAACATTTATGTCATAAATAAATGACATAAACAAAATAATTATATATTGTTTATTTTTATTCTTATTTAATTACTTTGTGATAGCATCTGCATCCAGGGATCGAAATAATGACAAATACCAGATTTTGAAACAATCCCTCTTTTAAAACATAGATGTTAGCTGATATCCTTGACATATTTTTCTCATCTACATGAACCTGAGAAATTACTGTAACTCAAAATGTTCAAGTTTGGGAGCCTTGTAATTATTAATGCAGACATGACTACATGAGTGAAACTGTTTTCAAATCCAATCCAGAGTTTTTCACACAGATTTTTATTTTCAACTTTACTTTTAGTTTCAGAGTTTTGTTTGTTTTTTTGTTTTGGTTTGTTTTGTTTTTATTAATTTTGGCACTTGAAGGTGAAGTTTAGGTCAATCGAAGAATTACCTTCATTATTCTCTATTGTTTGATTTAAATGCAGCTCCAGCTAACAGGAAGGTGAAATGGCTTCCAAAATCAGTTTGTCAAAAACATCTAGTGGTTTTGGGTCTATTTCATATAATAAAGAAACAACCTGCGGTTTTGGAGTACAACCTGCACAGGTTGCAAGTTTATCCAAATGGAGAATTTCACATCTATACACACCTACACACACACACACACACGCACGCACACGCCGAATTGCTAAAGAAAACCGACAAAGAAATTAACCTAACAAGCATGTTTAGGACTTTGAGGATCCTAAATTAAACCACACATCCATACAGTGAAATGCTTGCATGTCACTGGTTTTTCAATTTATGAATCCTTGTTGCTGACTAGTTTACCAAAACATGCTAATCTTGGCCATATCCAGCAAATTTATCGGGAGTTCAGTATATTAAATTCAACATTTAAACTTCAAGTAAATTTTAAGAGTCTCAGTGATAACATAAAGGCGGGAAGCACTGTGATAAATACCACAGACAATTTCCTTTTCTGCTTCTTCCTTTTTACCTCCTTCTCCCCCTCTCCAGCTATTAAGCTCTTCCTCTTTTTGATTAGCAAAACCCGGCGTGGGTGTGATGAGTTCAGCACAATGGAGCCGTTCCCTCTTGTAATGTTCTGTCTCACAGATTCTTCTTCTTCTTCTTACTTCCTCTGCTATTTGTTTTCCCACCCCGCTGCTTGACTCTGACACTTTCCTTTTACCTTCCTCTTCCTCCTCTCTACCTGCTGGCATATTATGTGGGTGTGATTGGTTGGCAAATCTGTTTTCTGGATTCTGTTTGGCACTTTCTCTCTCCTTTTCTCCGCTCTTATTCCTTCTCCTCCGGATTAAGGTGGTGGGATGAGCTTTGTCTGCAGCTGCTCCATTGGCCCCCTCCATTCGTAATTTGCTCCAGACAGCAGACTCCCAAGGCGGTAATGACCTCTGAACAGATGATGATAATAGCAGCCAGACTAAAGACATCTCATGGCTCATCCTCTTCTCATCATTTCCCTCCCCTCTCTTTCTACCCTCATGCAAAAAATCTAAAGTGTTTAAGACTCTCAGGTGCAAAGAGCAAACGCCATTTCTCCTGGCACATATTCCTCTTGTAAAATATCGATGCGTGACAAAAATAAAGCTGGAAAACCGTGCACCCGCTTTTGCCTAGAAGTGTTTTAATCAAACATTGGTCCAACTTCATCTGCAACTCCTCCTGTTGTTTTAAACCTGTTGAATAATGTGTTCTTGACATTTTGTGCCTGACTTCAAATCAATTAGCAGCCACCTGCAATCACAGAATGCAGGCGGCTTCCTGGACGCCATCCAAGTCTGTTAACGTGCTCCTGAATAAATAAGAATTATGCTTTCTGCTTTTAGTCTATTGCACGGAGCCTCTATTCCAGGCATCATGCACTGAACAGATACAGTTATCATAGCAAATCATTTCACCAGTCCTTATTTCACTGCATTCATTCATTGGGGGGTAATTCCACATAAATATTTGTTAATTAAATGAATTTAATTGCTTAATTTCTGGCACTATTATTTTCCTCTTATTAAGACGGTTCCGAGTTTGAATCTGGAGTCTCTCTGTCTGCGTGGCATTTGAGTAAGTGGGAAATATCAGAGTAAAAACATATTTCTGTGATGGCAAGATTGAAAAGGCTTTTTGTTGACATACCTCAAACACAACTCATTGGCATGTAGACATAGGAACTAAATGACTGCTATGGAGACTTGGGGCCCTTGAGATCTCACAACATGCTGCAGGTTTCCAACAGAAAACTATTGAGATTTTATTTATTTTTTTACTTTTCATGGTGGCAAGATAAACGTAGGTCCTTGCTGCTTTGTCTGTCATACTTCCAGACTTTAAAATTATTGTTGTGACTTCTGATATAGGTACCTTTAGGTCAGTAGCTCTTTACTGTAGGTTTACTTATGTAGATCTATGTTCTCTTTTGAGTGGCTAAGAGCTGATAGACCACGGCTTTATACCATAGTGAACAAGGACACAGCAACGGGTGACCAATCAAGAGTTTATAGATGCACTTAATAGAAATTTGCGACTCTAATCTTTCAAATCTCGCACAAGTTGAAGTTGTCATCCGAGTGATTTTAAATTACAAAAAAGGTTTTTGATCGTGATATTATGCTTTTGCACAAAGATAATTAATTCTTTGCACATCTTTACTAATAATTATATAAGGTGCTGTTAAAATAAGCTAGTGAGCATTGTGTATTCATTTTACATAAGCTATAGACGGATGAACAAGCTCACACAGCTACACTCTTGTCGCTGATAATATAAATGACCCCTCCTGCGGGCTAAAGACTTCTCTTAGTAGCGTCCGTGCTATGAGAGTGAAGATGTGGCCCATAATAAACACAACTGCCTGTGTCTGGTAAGACCCACAGCTTCACGGCCAGCTCGGCAGAGCGAGGGCAGCCGAGCACAGGAACTAACAGGGTCATCATCCTGCAGGAGGACGGCGGCCTCAAACAGCAGGCTAACGGCTGTAATAACGTCTGCTATCAGACGCACAACCAGCTGCTCAGCTTTCACAGCTGTTCTCTGACTCAGTCTCCACAGCAACAACATTTGCATCTAAGACCTGAGAACTGTTTGGTCATATGCTGCACAATCTGGACTGTATGCATTTGGTCATAAGAGATGTAGAGATGATGTCAAACGTGGAAGAAGTTTCTAAGACAAGACTCGAATTTAACTTTTTGATCTTACGCGGAGTTTGAGCTTTTCATGAGCTTTTTACTTGCAGAAACTTTCAAAAGTTCCACAATCGAATGTCTATTTGTTTTAGTTCATCACACAAAATCCCAATAAAGTACAATGAAGAATGTGGCGCTCACAAAAATATCCATCTTGAGTCCTAAACAAAACAGTGTGAAGAAATAAAAAATTTAAAAAAAGAGCTTCTAAGACTGAAAAATTCTCAATGAGAGTCACAGGCTTTGTTTTAGTTTACACACGAGTTCCCAGAGTGAGTAGCGCTTTCACCAGAAAGAAAACAATTGTGTGGTTGTGGGGGAATAAAACCATCAAGAATACACATGTGGGAAGTAAAGGAGATTGGAAGGAAGGAGACTCGGGGAGTTTTAATGGACACTTTGCAGGTTTTAAAACTGTTGATGCTTTTTTAGTTGCTGGTTGTTTGGTTTGTGAAAAAAAAAGTAAAAAAATGAAATGCGGTACAGATTTTGGCTTTGTTGAGCTCAAGACCACAAGCTCAAGAATGAGCTCAAGAAATTGTCCTTCAGATCAATCATTCAATATTATCTTAACGTTTAGTTTTGCCTTAAAGTTTTATTGCTCCAACAATATGCAAGTGAAAATGAGAAAGACTGACACATAGATAACACATATTTAACTAATGTTTAGATTAATTAGGGAGTTTTACCCCCTTGAGTCATTCAGGGGGACATACTTTATCATTCCAGCCTGCGTCTGTTTACCGAAGCGGTCCAAGCTAAAAAACAATTTTTTTAAAACTAATTCTTCCTTGGCTTTTCAGTAGAGTAATTGAGCAATTACGCGTGATTGATTGATACAGAGAGGGAGACGAGGGAAATCTGGCCAGGGTACAATGAAGAAACCCATACAGTAGCTTTAAATAAGGAGAGATGGTCAGAGTTACTGAGGCAGCCAGATGCCTGACTGAAGTGTGACTGGGGACAAGCAGCCGCTTCAGCTCAAAGGAGAGATAAGAAAAAAACCCAAAATGCATCAAAGACTGTGTGTGGAAGGTTGCGGTGTGTGAATCTGTGCATATAACTTTCCACGAGAGATATGGATGTGTGGGTTGGGAAAGAGAAAGCAAGGAGGAGAAGGAGGAGGAGGGCGGGGAAGGGAATTGAAATTTTAATTAGCCTCTGAGTAATAGCAAAGTGGTTTCCAGCCACTCCAGTGTTTTCCCAGGAACATTACAAGTCCGGCTCGGAATCTTGGAAGTTTATTGCGACTTTACGATGTTAAAGTCATGTGAGATCAGATCAAAAAGACACACAAAAACACACTTTCAGTTCCAACTCCGACAGACTGTAAGGTCGTGTCGGGAAATCCCTCTGTATGGGCCTCAAATGTACACGAGATTATCGTTTAAGATCTCCCCGAACCCGTCCTGCATGCATCGCCCCTTCCTGTCCTTTTTGCAGCCAATTATAAATACATGTGGGTATTAAATGTGACACCTGTGTACAAGACAAATCCCCCACACCGGGTTTTGGCCATTGTTTAACCAGCGGCGGTTTATCTGCTGCTGGTGGCAGCTGCGCTGCGGAGATTTCCAGCAGATTCTCAGCCCACCCAAGCAGAATAATATCTATACACTGGCTGCATCTCCACGGCTGCAGGGTCTCTCACACATGACACATATGTACAGTGCCTTACCAGAGTAATGACATCACTCCAACATTTTTCCGATTTTGTTTTGCTGCAGGCTCAGCATTCTGTCGGTGTCATTGGGACTTTTTGTAATAAGACAACAATAAACAGCCACTGCCTTCAGAAGTCACCTCATTTGTAAACAAGGTACGACAAGTAGCACTTACTTATTCCTTTTAAAGATGTTACCCATAAACCAAGTATTTTTTTTTTTTTTTTAACTTTCAGAGGATTTTTACTTACCGGAAACTCATCAAACAAAAAAACGACGCTTTCATTAAAAACTGGCACTAGCAATTAGTGCAGGTTGTATTAGCCAGTGCTGACAAAGATCTCTGTAAATAATTACACTCTGAGCATGCAGCAGCGCTTCTACCTCTCTAAAACGAATGATAAAATGCCCAATAAAAGCGACAGGCACTTGACATAAAGAATGTGTCAACAGCTTTTCTAAGCCTGAATTAAACATGAGAATAAAGGCTGTGTAATTCATGAGGCGGGTGGAACGGCCAGGGTGAAACTCGCCAGCATGGCGAGCGTTTAAAATGCAAGTGATTGCCTTCAAGGATGATCAATATCTGGCACAGCCACCACTGGAGCAGATGCACACAAAGAGGTCAATCTTTTTTGCCTATTAACCATTTTCCTCATCTTAAAGAGAAATCATTTCAGTGTATATTTGTTTTCGGTAATTTCATGTTGAGAGATTGTTGCAAAAATATTTTCACATTCAGAATCAAAGTGTACAGCAGTTGACTTTGTTTCATCTCAAGAAAGCAACGAAACAACAAATTACGTAAACAGGTAGAACTTCATACATAGAAACTATCTGATCTCATTTATACATGAGCTAAACATTAAACCTGCACAGTGGTTTGTGATCTAGATGAGCTTTTAGGAAGAAAAAATATTTCTTATTACCGTAATCATCCAGTGAAGAACACCTGATATTGGATGTCATACAGAAGGTTTTTTTTTTTTATTTATTTCAAACTGAGTCCAATATTTTTATCAAGGACATAATTTAGCATATTCTGTAACCTAAGAGATTCCAACTTCTTTATACTGTGCCAACATAAAAATGTATAGATTAACTATATGTATTCAAAGATACATATACATAATTGGTTTCTAAGGCAAAGTTTATAGTCACACAACATAACTGACGCACTTGCATCTTGTTTCTGTGGGGCAGCAAAGCCAATGGAGCGTCTACTCTTCAATTTTCATGACCAGAAAGGTTACAATATGTTTTTAGCTCAAGAGCGGTAACAGAAGATGATATGGAAAAAAAGAAATCTCACCAGAACATACATCCTCAATTGATATTGTGTATTTTATAAGGTATTTGTCATCTTGAAGTCTAAATGACACTTCAGATCCTTTAGGACAAAGCAGGGTGGCATTAAATATATATTAAACACGACATTTTCACGCAGCCAAACGAGATACATAAAATTTCCAAAGGATTTCTAGACACGGCAGGCGTCAGACGAAGGAAATGTTGAATTCAAGGCCAAACAGGTTCATGTGTAGGTATGACTTTTGGAGTTTCCCATTTTTATTGGGCAATGCACTCGTTGACTGTTAGTGGAATACCAGCTTCTTGACTCGCCCATAATTCGGTGTTGGAGGAAACTCAGTGATCTGGATCATTTTCAGATGGAGGAGTGGGAAGGTTTAGATGAGGACATGAAGAGCTTTGGAGACAATTATGTCTTCGAGAGGAATGACAGTCCACTGAGACTTCATCCCACTCCAGTGTCTTGCTCGCATGAAGTTGTATTGCCTTCAGGGAGGAAGACTACTCTAAAGTAAATTAACGGCTTTGCCAGAAGAGCTTTTGGGAATTTGAGTGAACTGTTCACGTGCTTCTCTGGTTTAAAGTGTCTGGTTTTCTGCAAATAATTCAAAACTGGGATGATTATTTAGAATTTCTTTCAGTGGAAGAAATAACCTATTTCAAAAGCAACATAAACAACCAGTTCGACAAAGATCTGATATTTTAGAGAGATCTCCTGTGCTCCGGTGAAGCTGAAGTTGGAGTGTCTGAGAACAGAACTGTGATCGGAGGTGGCAGCATCATGTTGGAAGAAAATATATTTCTTATTTACATTCCTCACACTTAAAAAGAGAAATCTTAAAATATCCCAACAATGTACTAATGATCAGCGTCGGTTTGTTCTTTCATTCCCAAAAATGATGATGTACCGCTAAAATATCCTGAAGATGAAATTACCCACATAGGAAGCAGGAACGGAATATGCACGAAACATTCATCTGTCTGTCTTGACAAGAACTTATCTCATTTATCTTGTTAAATGGCCATGGCAGAGTCCAAATTTTTATCAGCAAATTTAATTTCGTAGAAGGAAATAAAGGTTTGAAATTAGAATTAAGTCGCTAAATGCAGGTGCTATCAGATTCAGAGGTAATATGTTTAGGCACATTGTAATTTCACAGTGGAGATTATGTTTTCTTAAAGTTATTAAGAAGGTGATGGGGGACTGCTGTGCAGGAGGAAACGCTGTAGATTCATGTTTCCAATTTTAGATAATAGAAGCACAACAGTGGCGCTGTCTTTGAATAGTAATCAGCAGCTCATCATTCCTTACGTTTTCAGAGTAAAGATTAAGACAGATGTTTGAGATTATTCTTCTGTAAATCCAAAGGTTGAGATGGTAAAATAGGATAATTTCACCTAGAGAAAAAAGAGAGAGACGAAGCAGGAATCCATTATGAATCAAAGGTCTATTTTTATTCATTAAGATGGCAGCAATGCAAATCGCAAGTGTTCTTCACTGGATGGTAAATTTCTCAGTATGAGTAACAAAAGCCCGCAGCCTTTAAACTGTCTGTTTTCTGTTCAAATGTGTCCAGCTGGAGTCATACGGTACGCACAAAAGGGAAGGATTTACCTCTAACCTGTTTTTCATAGAGAGGATGAAACCTGCTTTCTATTTAACTTTCTATCAAATTAGTCCTAAAGTAAAAGAAAAAGAAACCACAAGGTCCTAAAATCTGAATTTGGACATTTTGTCATGATGAGTCTATATTTCTAGCCCACATGCAGAACACGACACAGGAGAGCAATATATATTGTAAGTGAATTTTATTACAACAGCAATAATTGAATGTACTGAAGATTACGGGTCTATCCAGGGGGGGAAAAGGCTCACGGAGTGGTCGGCACACTATAAAGAACACAGCAAGAAGATGGTGAGTTCACAGGGTGTAGGAGACGGGAGTGATGACAGTTAATTGGAGTAATCTTACTTGTTGAACAGGAGTTTGTAGGTTTGGAGGGATAACTGCAGTGCTCGGGGTCCTTGTTTCCTTATGATCCAGGAGGAACAGCGCTTGGCCACAGAGATCCAGAAGGCGGCGAGGGAGTGTTGTCGGGGGGCGGACAGGTAGGTTCAGGCAGGACAGAGACAGAGGAGCGGCACGACTGTCAGTCGGAACCTCCAGGAGGGACTTGCGATCAGCCGGAGGAGGTGAGTCTGGAAACTCGGGTAACCAGTGGGTATATTCCACGGCGTCACGAGGGGAACCCAGGACGTCTCAGGGAAAACACCTGAAGGCAGGAGACAACAAGGAGAATCACTAAATGATCAGACACCAAGGAGAAAAACAGAGACTAGCTCAAGGGGGCTCGGAGGTACCGTTACTGGCTAACACTCAGGCATCGAAGTACTGGCAGTCAGCTCCTCTTGTACACCTTGCCTGACGAGCAGATAGATCACAGGTGCGCAGGATGACAACACACCACTCCAGAGAGAGGCGAGTCTGGCGCCATCTGGTGGCTAGATGGTGAGAAGCAGCAAGCCGACTCCCACAAGGAAAACAAAGAACCCTGGAACACGACAGTACCCCCCCTCAACGGTCGCCACCTGGCGGCCGAGATGAAGAGGAGGGAAGCGACGAGCGGTAATCCGTGATGAGGGAAGGATCTAAAATAAAAGAGCCAGGGACCCAAGAGCGATCCTCCGGACCGTAGCCCTCCCAATCGACGAGGTATTGCCAACCACGACCTCGTCGACGGGAGTCAACGATCCGGCGGACAGAGTAGGCAGGATGGCCATCAACATCTCGGGGGGGAGGAGAGGGCTCGGTAGGAGGGCAGAGCGTGCTGGTCTGGACGGGCTTTATCTGAGAAACGTGGAAAGTGGGATGAACTCGGAGGGAGGCTGGCAGACGGAGGCGAACAGCGGAGGGATTAATAATGGATTCGACCTCAAAGGGGCCGACAAAATGGGGAGACAATTTCTTGGACATTGACTTTAAAGGAATGTCTCGGGATGATAACCACACCTTCTGGCCGGGAGTGTAGGTGGGAGCCGGAACCCTCTTACGGTCTGCCTGTCGTTTGTTTTGTTCGGCTGTGCTGTTAAGGTTGTGAATTGTGGATTTCCAAATGTTCTGGCAACGACGGATATGGTGGCGGACTGAGGTTACCGAGATGTCTCCCTCTTCGGACGGAAGTAGCGGGGGTTGATAACCTATGGAGGCTTCGAAAGGGGATAAACCAGTTGCGGCAGAGCTAAGGCTGTTATGGGCGTACTCGACCCATGGGAGATACTGACTCCAATCTGACGGATTGGAGGAGGTGAAGCAGCGGAGAGTAGTTTCTAAATCCTGATTAAGTCTCTCGGTTTGGCCATTCGTCTGGGGATGGAAACCAGAAGTGAGAGAAACCCTTGCATGAAGTGCAGTACAGAAATTTTTCCACACCCGGGAAATGAATTGTGGTCCTCGGTCCGATAAGATCTCTAGAGGTATGCCATGCAGGCGGAAAACGTGTTTAATAAGCAACTGGGCCGTTTGAAATGCCGTGGGCAGTTTACGGAGGGGGACAAAGTGGCAGGCCTTAGAAAAACGGTCTACAATGGTTAAGATGGTGGTCATCCCCTTAGAGGGTGGCAATCCTGTGACAAAGTCTAAGGAAACATGAGACCACGGGCGTTTGGGAATAGGTAGCGGCAGTAAGAGACCAGATGGAGGTTGGTGAGATGCCTTATTACGTGAGCAGATCGTACAGGCTAAGACATACTCCTTAACATCTTTATGGATTGAAGACCACCAGAATTTACGGTTGACAAGGGCAATGGTACGACTGATACCTGGGTGGCCCGAGAATTTGGAGGCATGAATCCACTGCAGGAAACGGGCACGGACAGAGGTGGGCACGTAAATCTTAGTAGGTGGGCACGAGTCGGGAGTGGGTTCAGATAGTTGAGCTTGCCTAATAATGTCTTCAATCTCCCAGGTAACCACTGCAACCGTGCAGCTGGGGGGCAGGATAGGGGCGGGAACCTTCTCGGAATCCTCAGGTGAGTGGAGTCGGGAAAGGGCATCCGGCTTGATGTTACAAGACCCTGGACGGTAGGAAATGGAGAGGTTAAATCTGGAGAAGAACAGTGACCAACGTGATTGACGGGGGTTAAGTCTCTTAGACGACTGCAGGTAAGAGAGGTTCTTGTGATCGGTCCAGACCAGCACCGGATGCTCAGCCCCCTCCAACCAATGCCGCCACTCCTCCAGAGCCAACTTGATGGCCAGAAGCTCTCGATCCCCCACATCATAGTTACGTTCAGGAGGAGATAATCTGCGGGAAAAGAAAGCACAAGGATGAGTCTTGTTGTCTTGGGGGGAGATCTGGGATAACACGGCTCCAACTCCGGTGTCCGAGGCGTCGACCTCAACAATGAACTGTTTGGACGGGTCTGGCTGAATGAGAATGGGAGCGTTAGCAAAAAGGTTCTTGAGTTGAGTAAAGGCGGCCTCTGCCTCCGGGGTCCAACTGAATGGAATTTTGGTAGAGGTGAGAGCAGTTAGAGGTAGGGCGGTTTGACTGTAATTACGAATGAATCGGCGATAGAAATTGGCAAAACCCAGGAAGCGCTGGAGTTGTTTACGGGTTTGAGGAGTCGGCCATTCCAATACCGCTCGAATCTTTTCCTCTGTGGGTCTCACCTGTCCGCCCCCAAGTATGAATCCAAGAAACGACACTGATGATTGGTGGAACTCACACTTTTCAGCCTTGATGTATAACTTGTTCTCCAAAAGACGTTGCAGGACCTGGCGAACATGATGCTTGTGATCGTCTAGAGACTTTGAGTAGATCAGAATATCATCCAGATAAACAAACACGAAAACATTTAGAAAATCCCTCAACACGTCATTTACGAGGGCCTGGAAAAAGGCTGGAGCATTAGACAACCCAAAAGGCATCACCAAGTACTCAAAGTGACCTATTGGTGTCTTAAATGCTGTCTTTCATTCATCTCCCTTTCTAATACGGAGTAAATGGTAAGCATTTCTCAAGTCAAGCTTTGAAAAAACTGTTGCCCCATGAACAGGTTCAAAGGCAGAGGATAACAGAGGAAGGGGATATTTATTCTTAACTGTTATGTTATTTAACCCTCTGTAATCGATGCAGGGCCTAAGGGAACCATCTTTCTTACCAACAAAAAAGAATCCTGCTCCCAAAGGAGAGGAGGAAGAGCGGATTATGCCGGCTGCCAGAGATTCTTTAATATATTTCTCCATGGTTTCTCTCTCTGGTCGGAAAATGTTGTAAAGACGGCTTGTGGGTAACGGAGCACCGGGTAGGAGATCTATAGCACAATCGTATGGTCGATGTGGGGGTAATGAGAGAGCCTTGGACTTACTGAATACCGGAGTTAGGTCATGATATTCAGGTGGGATGATCGACAGGTCGGTCGGGTCTGCCTCCTGCGGGTCTGCTGGTGGTGGACCTGGGGGAACAGCTGAGCAGAGACAAGATAAATGACAGGAGGTGGACCAGGATTCGACATGTCTGTCTGTCCAGTTGATTTGAGGGTTATGTTGCTGGAGCCATTTAAAGCCAAGGATGATGGGAGAGTTGGCCATGGGGAAAACAAAAAAAGAGGTGAGTTCGCTATGATTTCCGGAAATAATGAGATGTAGCGGTTTGGTCTGGTGAGTTATTCGAGGTAGGGTGTTCCCATCAATGGCAGTGACTCGAAGAGGGACAGTGAGTGGCTCGGTCTTGATCGACATTTGCTGAACTAAAGTACAATCAATAAGATTTTGTTCACAGCCTGAATCAACAAGAGCAGACAATGGGAATGATTGATCTTTACAGATCAAGGTGGCAGGTAGTGACAGGCGAGGAGAATCTTTCCTTTGCAAGTGGTCCGCCAGCCTCCTCACTTCCACTGGCGGACCTGGGAGTTTGAACGGACTGGGCATTGGGCGAGGAAGTGCCCTGGGGATCCGCAATACAGGCAGAGACGAGAGGAGATGCGTCTTTGTCGCTCCTCAGGAGTGAGACGTGTCCGACCCACCTGCATGGGCTCAGGATCCTGAGGAGCCTGCGGAGAAGGAATCGCTGGAACAGGTAGAACTCCTCCATGAATCTTAACTAGCGGTTCTCTATGTCTTCTCTCCCTAGTGCGGGACCGGATCCTATTATCGAGGCGAATAGTTAGGCTGATCAAATCTTCTAAGGTCTCTGGTTCATCTAGAGTAGCTAGTTCATCTTTTAGAGTTTCGTTAAGAGCGTTAAAATAAACACTCTTCAATGCAGCTGCATTCCAATCAGTTGCTGCAGCTCTTATTCTAAAATCTATAGCAAAATCTGCTACAGTGCGTTGACCCTGTTTAATTCCCATGAGCTCGCGTGAGTTAAATGATTTATCGGAGTTTTGACTGAAAGTTTGTTGGAACTCTTTCAAAAACTCGTCAAACGAGCAGTTATAATTTGCAGGGGAAGGAAATCGAGCCTGAGCCCAGTCTAAGGCCCGTCCGGATAACAGGGACAAAACATAAGCGATTTTAGAGCCATCTTGAAGGAAACTCTGAGGGGAGTGGTTGAAAATAATAGAACATTGCATTAAGAAACCTTTACATCTGCTCAGGTCCCCAGAAAATCTCTCAGGAAGCGGTGGTCGAACCTTGGAAAACGTGGGCTGGACTGATTGGACCGGAGCCGGAACTGGGGCTGGACTTGGAGAAGGAATCTGAGAAGCGGAAGGTTTGAGATAATTGATTATCTCAGCTAACTGCCGGTTAGTTTCGACTTGTCGTGAGCTAAGCTCTCTTAAAGCCGTTTCATGTGATTGTAACTGGGTGTGTTGATCGGACAACGTTCTCCTGATCGCATCTGCTGGGCTTGTTTGCTGGCCTGAGTGTTCTGTCATGATGAGTCTATATTTCTAGCCCACATGCAGAACACGACACAGGAGAGCAATATATATTGTAAGTGAATTTTATTACAACAGCAATAATTGAATGTACTGAAGATTACGGGTCTATCCAGGGGGGGAAAAGGCTCACGGAGTGGTCGGCACACTATAAAGAACACAGCAAGAAGATGGTGAGTTCACAGGGTGTAGGAGACGGGAGTGATGACAGTTAATTGGAGTAATCTTACTTGTTGAACAGGAGTTTGTAGGTTTGGAGGGATAACTGCAGTGCTCGGGGTCCTTGTTTCCTTATGATCCAGGAGGAACAGCGCTTGGCCACAGAGATCCAGAAGGCGGCGAGGGAGTGTTGTCGGGGGGCGGACAGGTAGGTTCAGGCAGGACAGAGACAGAGGAGCGGCACGACTGTCAGTCGGAACCTCCAGGAGGGACTTGCGATCAGCCGGAGGAGGTGAGTCTGGAAACTCGGGTAACCAGTGGGTATATTCCACGGCGTCACGAGGGGAACCCAGGACGTCTCAGGGAAAACACCTGAAGGCAGGAGACAACAAGGAGAATCACTAAATGATCAGACACCAAGGAGAAAAACAGAGACTAGCTCAAGGGGGCTCGGAGGTACCGTTACTGGCTAACACTCAGGCATCGAAGTACTGGCAGTCAGCTCCTCTTGTACACCTTGCCTGACGAGCAGATAGATCACAGGTGCGCAGGATGACAACACACCACTCCAGAGAGAGGCGAGTCTGGCGGCATCTGGTGGCTAGATGGTGAGAAGCAGCAAGCTGACTCCCACAAGGAAAACAAAGAACCCTGGAACACGACACATTTTTAATTAATATCTGAGGCTGCACATGCATGGCATATTTGTACTGTGTTATCACTTTGCTGGAAATGCACACAGTGGCAATCTTATGCAGAGTCTCACACAGGAGAGGTAATACAGTTAGGGTTCCTTAATTCTTCTTAATTCTTAACTCTGACCAATGATACTTTCAGCCAAAAAAAGTAAACCAGTGATTAATAGTATTTTCTCTAAGCACAACAGACAACTTAACCAAGATGTAATTTCAAGAAAGATTATCTATTATTAGAGTTGCACCAATCAGGCCTTAACTAGCCCTTACTGATTTTTTGAACCATTTAACTTTTTTTAAAAGGATTACAACAGAATTACTCATTTGTATATACTATTTTAATAAAACAAAAATACATTGATCACAAAACTGGAAATAGCTTGCTCCGGATTTAATTTAGGAGTGCCAAAGGAGGGGTTTTTGAGTCCCACCTTTCAAATTTTTATTTCCAAAAAAAAAAAAAAAAGAAACCAACAAAATACTTTAAACCAAATTACAATTTTGCGCTACATGAAGCCTAGGCGCAAATTCAAACTGGAAGACTCTTTCATCCCCACCGGGACCCGTTAATTGAAGCGACCTGCCCACAATCGTCGACCTATCAACGCTGGACCAAGCCACGTCACGTCCAATCATCGACCAAGTCCCAGCTGATAAGGACCTTCATTCATGGCGTCCTTCGCTCTCCAGCCGAGCTCAACCCACCACCACCCCTTCTCCTCCATTCGCCCGGTCCTGAGGCTGGCACCCTTCTTCAACCTCCACCACCAGTGCCGGGCCCTGGGGGATGACGTTCCTAACAGCATCGGGATGCTCATCTGAAGCCTATCGCTAACGCTGCGATAACCGTTATCCCCAGCCGGGGCCCGAGCGCCAAATTCTTTAAATCCTGTTTGTCAATAAACTCTTCTAATTGTCTTCTTATCTCCGTCTGAGTCTCTCCAGATTGAATTAGTTATTGTTTGTCACCTAACATTTCCAAAAAATAAAAATCAAAAATCAAAAAATCAAATCTGCTTTAGGTTGTGATTGTGATGTGAAAAAGTTACAGGGATATGAAACCAATGTAGATATGGACATGTTTTTGTTTTGTGTTTTGGATGCCTAAAGATTTATTAATATCACAGCAGCCCCTATGTCATAAAGCACTGCAGTAATCTTGAGCATGAAAAGCCTGTCTGCTCATCCTATAATCTTCCTATGGAAGTGATGCCAGATAATGACTATTCCACCTGGCACAAATGTTGGGAAAAAAGAAACAGAATGTTGTGCGGACTGAAAGAAATAAATCTATATAATTTGTTATGCAGAAGTTGATTTTGCATGAGCAGAGGGTATTTTCACCTAAAAGCTGCGACTGTTTGGCTGATGAGCTTTAACGGACATTCTCCACATCTCACCTCTTCACAGAGAGACCTGTTTAATATTCATATGAAGCAGAGTAAACATTTGGCCATAAGGAAGCACTTGATTCAAGCAGGACGGTTCAAGTCAGACACCGGATGAGAAGGGGGACATAAAAGAGGCCCTTCATGAATCCAACAGACCCCCTGGGTCAAGTTTCAAACAACCCTCCCTCATCTTCCTACACTTTCAAACACACATTCTTCACGTGTACTTTCACTCATCACACTCCGCAAGCACAAACAGGCACTTTCACACCAAACAAGTTGCTCTGAGAAACCACCATAGAGTCTTTATTGTGGCGTAGGGGCCCTCATAATGTCAGGAATTCAACCTCTAAGGCTCAGTTAAAAACAAAAGAAACATGACGAGGATTGAAACTTCATCTTTCGCTGAACATCTGCAAAATACAGTACTGCAAATATCATTGTATTTTACTTGGATTTTATGTGATCAACTCGAAGCACTGCATAACTGCAAGGTAGATGGACAAAGAGGATTTTACAATTACATATCTAGATAGAATGACATTCATTTATATTGTGCCTCCTTTTCTGTGACACACCTAAATAAAATCTAGTGCAATTAACTGGCTTCAGTCGTTCCCTAAGTAGTAAGTAAAGTCCACTTGTGTATAATTTCTTAGCAATATTATTTAATTCAGCATCCTTTTTTGTGTTTGTTAGAGGACATTAGTGTACAAAGAGATTCATGAAAAACATGAAGAACATGAAGAATGTATGAAGAACGTTAAGGCTGTGGTAAGGTTACAAGATAATCTTCCAGAGAACCGTTCTATCCATTACCTGAAAAATAGAAAGAGTATGGCTGGAAATACATGGCCATCCACTTGAACTGACAGAAAGAGAGCATTAGTCAATGAAGCAGTCCATGGTAACTCTGGAAGAGCTGTAGAGACCCAGAGCTTACATCCAGAGCTCAGGAAAACTATAAGTCATGTTTTTTTGACAGAGCTGATAAAGTGTGTGAGCAGTGTGACCTACAAACCTGACTCAGTTACACCAATTCTGCCAGGAGAATTGGGCCTAATTTCTGGAAAACCGTTGCGAAATGCTTTTGGAAGAATAACAGAAATGTTCAAAACAAGTCATACAATTAAAATTCAATTCTACCAAAAAAAAAAAAGCTCTTCTATATTTTTGCTGGAATAAAATCCATGTGAAGGCTGATGAGTTGTTAGAGATCTTGGGAGCAAACTTTAGTGCTGCTCTGCCAGCACTTAAAGGAAGAGAACTAAAAAAAAAAAAGAGAGCATAAAAGCGGTGCAAGTTCTTCCTTGGTGGCCCATAGTAAGAAGATAATTCTCTTTATGCAAATGTTTTTGGTTGAAAAGAAATTATTGATCATAGACCAGAAAGCTGTGCTGCCCGGAAATACAGAGGAACAATGAGGAGGCGAGGGTTGCTATAAATGAGAGAAGCGAAATGAATTATGCAAGTCTCTTTTGCACATCCACCTTTTCCTCATTATGTGGAGCCATCTGAGTGGTAATTAAATTCATGCACTGATAGGATTCCCTAGTTTTCTGCCACCATGCTTTTCTTATGTACTTTGTCATTCTGGCACTTTCGAAAAGAGGGAGGGAGAGTCATATTGGTGGGCTGTGGAACATCATATTTTACTTTCCTTTTCTCATTTAGTTTTAAAATGAAAAATCATTAACAACAACAACCTTCTTGTTCTGGAGCAACCAGTGTTTTGATACTTCCTTTGCAAATTACAGTATATACATATACGGTAGCATTGTATTAAGATTAACTTCTAGGTAAATAATCAATTATATGGCAAGCTGTGCAATTCCTACCTCAGTACAGGACTGGTGTTGCGTCAGGGGTCAAAAGCTAAACGAGGCACCAAGAAATTGCTTCCATTAGGAAGAATATGCAGTCATTTCATGTTGCAAAAATAAGTGACAATCTAACTAAAAATAAAAAGTCTGAATTACAATACAGGTTTCAAGAAATAAATATTTTCTCCAGAAAACCACTTCCAGTATTGGCTAAAATTTCTTAAACTCTATCAGAAAATGTTCTAAGATATGATTAAACCAAACTTGAATTTTAGGTTTGATACAAAAACAGTGTACCATGGTAACAGCAGTATGATGAGCTGAGGCCACAAAGTGTAGTTGGACCTGGGGTTTCTTTCAAGCTTGATAGTATATCACTTTTTACTCAAAACTTTTCAGGGGTCTGATGGTAATTTTCATTGGAAGAAAATTTAAATTTTGAAATGCTCTAATCAAAATCCAGAACTTGGTCTAACAGAGCATTCTCACACTCTAAAGACAATCGGGGAACTTTTCTAGACAAAGTGGAAAAATAATACCAAGTCAACATTTTGGGTGCGAATGAATGTGTATGAGTACAGTGCTGAAATTAAATCCAAAGTTGCTTCACAAATGTATTAGTTGAATGTTAGTGCACTTTCATTAACTTATCCATTTTTCTCCCTAGCAGGTTAGTTTCCTCTTCAGTTGAAATTTGTCACAAAGATTGAAAAAGTTTCAAAGATGTATAACGTGCATGAACTCATTTCTTAGGTCAATGGCTGAGGTGCGTATGTTTGTGTAACCAGTGAACATTGAAGTACGCTGACAGATTGCAATTAGGTTACAGGCTTTAATTAACACTCATGTTGGACCAGAAGTAGTTTCCCTTTACAACCTGTTACAGACAAGACTGTATTTTCAACTTGAAATCTTTGCTTTTGCTTTAAGACTACAATTTGAAAATAAAATAAATTAAAATAATGCAAGTTCACTTGAACTATCTCCCTCCTGTACTTTCCAATCAGTTCCTATACACAGAGTAATAGAAAGCTGTTAATCTGCATCTGATAACGGAAAATGCCTTGAAACCCAACATTATTTCTCCAGGGACAAAGAGACAGTCCATCTTACAAATTGACTTCTTCAGAAGCTTCCTGCCTCTCCCCCTTATCCTCCTCCTCTGTTGGGAGCTACACACAAGGCAGGAAGCTGCCTCTATGAAGACTGTCGTGGATTTATGATGCGGAGGCAAGTGTGACTGAACAAGGTCTTTTTTCCCATCTGGGCTTCGGAGCTGCTGCTGTGCTAAAATTTATGACGAGGATGACATAGCTGATTACTCTTGGTTACTGGAGAGAATTGGATGTAGACCAAGATGTTAAGTGTTTGTGTTTATGAAAAAGCAAATAGAGGCCCAGTCGCCTGGAATTGTCAGTAGTCCAACTTGGTTTTCATCAAATTCCCAAAACCTTCTTCAGCTCTCATGGACAGACTTGTGGGAAGTTGTTGTGGTAAATGAATAACGAAGACGTGTTAGAGAAAAAGGAGTTAGGGAATAATAAAAAAGATGAATAAATAACACACCCAGACTGATGGAAAAAACACACGGAGCATTCCAGCCTATGGATGTGAAGAAGTGAGCGAGACTTTGCTGTGACCCCATAAACAGGATGCACTGTGGACTTCCACTTATTCCTCTTGACAAATTTGTGGTATCGGCATTAAATTGTGGACAAAATCCTGGAGGAGAGTTGAGCCAAACCAAATAACAGCTACTCAAAGGCTGAGGAGCTGTTTTAACCCCTCTAACCCTATCTGCTGTGGCCTTCTGTGTTGTGAAGTTACCTAGATAAAGAACATTTCCGTGAGTTGAGCCGCCGTAAAAGTTGTCGGGGTATTTATTTATTAATATTTTTACATTCTCTGTATTAAAAAGCATCTTCAACTTAATTTGAAACTTGGCGGAAACTTGTTAGTTTATTGTTTATAGTTTATTGTTAAGTGGTAGAAGTCCATATTCATGTCAAGAAAGACAAAAGACAGACACAGACATTGCTTGACATCAGCTTGAAATAAATGTGGTTTTTCACAAACCACAGCCCTCTCCCAAAGCCTACTTTTAGACCTTTGGGAGGCTTAACGTCCATTCCATGGGCCTCAGTTTCCTCTGCTGTTTGGATGAGTTTTTTTTTGATTGATGAGCCATGGCCAATTAGGAGCTTTGCCACTGAAGCCCACAAAGACATGGGTGATCTCAGACATAAACATGGCTGGCCATAGGGGCTTGACGATACCTGTTGTCTGTGGAAATCTTTGTAGCAGCTGGGAGAGTCACCAGGTCTTCCCTGGAGGTTTTGAATACTTGGACCAACTCAGAATATCTTCAGAAAACAAGTCAGCCTACAGTCTAATACCAAGAAACAAACCATTCCCAGAGTGGAATATCCAAGGGGTGATGTCAGGTTTCCCACACGGTGCCATCCTAATGGGGGTGGGGAGTGGTGAGCGTCTGCCCCGACTGACACTTTGTGGTTGATGAGCAACAGGGCGCCAGCCAGCGGACTCGTTAGACAAACTGTGACAACAAGATGTTGGCCTTGAAAATCAATTATAAACAGAAGAGTGTCTTTGCATCTGTTTCTGCTTGGAGTTATGCAGCTCTGTCTGCCCCCGCTCTGTTTTTCCAAGGGTCTGACTCCGCTGCCACTTAGTGGGTCATCCTTGTGGGATTAGTGATGGCACACAAACCTCTGGTACATTGCTTGTAAATCAGAGCAGATGAAGTGAGGTGATGACAGGTCTAGGAGGCCCCCGTAATTCGCTGACAACATTTATTGGAGATTCCTGAGAGAATATTGTTTTATTATAAGCTCTCAGCACACTCCCCTGTGTGCCAAACATAAAACAAGATTTCTTTTTAAATAAAAGATTAAGCTTTTCTTTAACAGATAAAAGAAAACGGACGACATATTACTGTCTGAAAAATTACCCTTTTGCTTTAACAACCTGAGGTCTCTGTTACTTTTAATTAAAAAACGGTTCCATCTCAAAATAGTAACTTATCTTGAGATGGAACTGCTATTTTTGTCAAAGTGGATAAAGTGGATAAACTAATACAGTCAATAGTGTGTTGAGTTCACCTGTTAAATCCTACCATTTCTTTTCTTATTTGCCAAGACGCACGACATTTATACGTATACCCTATGTACAGATAAAAAAAATTATGACTTAAATGAAAAACGTGTTTTACAATTGCTAAAATGTCTTCTGCAAATTATGCTTCACAAACTTTTCTTCAAAAAGACAAATGTAAGTCACTGAGGCCAATCTCCAAAGAAAAACAAAAACCTTAAACCATGCCAAAGATCTGAAATCTACTGTTCAAGACAGTTGTAAGAGATTAAAAAAGCTCTTGTTATCTTAAAACAAACCTCACCTCATCAGCATTTCTTTCTATCTCAAAAACAGGGTCACAAGACTCTGGCCATCTCTTCCTGATCCTGAACCAAAAACTCTCATGCATGTATTGAAAGTCTGCAATCAAGACTATACCAAATGCTCCGCAGGACTCTGCTGCACCAAACCAATGTCCAACTTCCCTGCCTTACAGTTATGGCAATGTGCTATGCCAGTATTCAACATTTTGAACTCTTTCACGTTTAATCACTTTACAAACAAAAGCTGTAACTTATTTTATTGTGACATGTTCTTGTACTCAGTCTTGTCACCCCAATACCATGAAATATGTGTATTTATCAAACTAATTCTGAGAGAAATAAGTTTGAAATAGAAGTAGCATTGGACAAAATGGTGGCACATGAATACAAAATGGTAATGCAAATTTGCAAAACAACCTAATTGATCCTCAACCTTTCCAAGCACAAAACAACTTGTCAGTGGCCATAATGTTTTGGCTCATCACTATTTTTATTTGCGTACACTTAACCCCAAAAACAAAAAAAACATGGATACTTTCTGGGTGTCAAAGAAGCAACGTGAAGGCTGTTTAAGGAAGCAAAGTAGACTTAATGGTCTCCCTAAAAAATGCTACTGTCCCCTGGCTGACATCAGCCAGCTTTTACCCAAATAAACTATGTCATCACACAGACAATGCAAGCCTTCATTCCTTTTGTTTCCTTGTTGCTCTCTAGAGAGACTGTTTACAGCCATTTCATTTTTCCTTCAAGATGCAGTGAAAGCAGTGATAAAAGGCCCTCATAGTGAGACCACCACCAGAGGTAGAATAACTATAAAGATCCTTTCAGAGATCCTTTGGGGCTGAACAGACCCCCACAAACTTTTCTTTTGCTTTAAGCCCTTCTTGCCCATCTGTTCTCCAGGTTTTGTCTTTTTACCGACCGTATGGTTGGAGGGCATTGAAGGCACGTTTGGCTTTGTGTGTTGTGCAATCATCAAAACAAGTCAAGCTTCCTGGCTTGACCGGGAAGCTTGAATCCACTTCACCAGTCCAGTGAAGTGGTTTCATCGTCTTTTTTTTCACCTGAAGCTCTCAGCAACAAATTCTAAAACTCAAGCTACCATATAATCATGCAGTTTCAGGATATTTGTCCAACCAGCCCGACTAATAACTAAGCAGTCGGGATACAAGAAGTGTCTTCCAGGCCAAAACCAATACACTCTCACTGGCAGGGATAAGCTTTTTCTTACAGCAACCAGCAAACATTATTCCACTCTGTTCCACAGTAGCAGTGGCTATCTTCTCCTGAACGTGTATGTTTATTAATGTTAGTCCCAGAAACCAAGCATGATGTCAATCATCAACAGCAGTAGCCGACAAATTGCTACACAAAAGATTATGGTTTGACTCAGTGCCTTCAGAGCAACTTGGCAGGTCTGACTATTCAGGAACGTCTATCCTGCTTCCATGGAAAATTAGTTGAACATGAAAAACTGTAGTAGTGTAACACTGCCCACAGATAAATAGTATGGTGTAAAACCAAGCAATAAACCTCCACTTTCAGCCATCAATAGAAAACCAAATGTAAAGAGGTTGACCGGGTCAGTGAAGTACGAAATCTTGTAGAACAGAACATAATGGGTATCCCATTCAATAAAGATCCTCGCTAATGCCAGATCTGGAATGGCCTAGTGTATTGTTGGCATTCATCAGCGACTTTATTCTAATAGTGCATGAGGATTACACTGTGTATTTGTAGCAGGGAAGCAAGGAGGCAAGCAAAAGAACTCAAATAAAACAGAAAAAGCAGCATTATACTGTGTTATTTAAAGAAAAAAACTATGTTTTGACATGAGTCAAAATGAGAAAAAATATATATAAAATTACAGGCAATGTTGTGCAGTTATATGATCTACAGTCTTCAACTGAAACAAGTACAACTAGACTTGAATGCTGCCATGGTGGGCAGGATATATTTACTTCTGTTGTCTTTTTGTAGAGTTTTGTTATTTCTTTCATTAGAATCATTTAGAATCATTTATTCAATTATATATATATATATATATATATATATATATATTTTTTTTTTTTAATTTAAATGTGTAAGATCGAACAAGACAAGCAGTGTCCACTCTTGTGGAAAGTTTTCTTTTTATAAAAACTTTGGAAATCACATTTTATTTTCCTTCCTACAGTATAGCATAGTACAGTACGGTATAATATAACATAGGACAGTGTAGACGAGACTGTTATCAACATCTTGGTCCCCGACGCCGTAAGCCCGGCTAGCTCAGTCGGTAGAGCATGAGACTCTTAATCTCAGGGTCGTGGGTTCGAGCCCCACGTTGGGCGCACGTTTTTCTTCTAGTCCTGAAACATGAGGCGCCGTTTAAAAGCCTAACAGGTTTCCTTACTGAACGTGGTAATGATATTTCTGTGAGAAAATGCGTTTGTCTCTTCACTTTTGTTTTGCCGTAGTCACTCATTAGCATCCCCGGAAGTGCTTCTACTTACGTTACGAGGTCAAAATGGCGGCTCCCTGCTTGTGAAAGGGTCGAACCAGAAGGCAGCTTTATGATTGCAAAACATGTATAAAACGCCGTGCAGCAGGCTGACAGGTAAGGGCAGGAGAAAATGTAATATTCCGTCAACCAGCTGTTTACCTTTACAGACACATTTTCGTCTTGCAGGCTGTTGGCAGTCCGAAAGCTAATGAGGAAGCTAGTTCAGCATGTAGCTTACCGGTTGAGAGTTAGCTTATATAGGAGACCACAAGTGACTTTGTCTGGCTGTCTATTATCGGTTTCTATGCAAACATATGGCTTTCGCTAACGACCACCATTCTGTTTTAAATGATGCTGTTGAATATCTAAATAGTTGCAGAAATAACACATTCTGCATAGCTACTGCTATTAGCTATAAGACTTGGCTGGGAGACAACAACAAACATACCATAACAAGTGATAGAAGCTGCACAGAATGAAGAACTGGAACTTTATCCCCGTACTCATAAACTCCTGGTAGATGAACAGAAATATGCTTGCTAAGCTTTTATTTACTCTTCATGATATCACAAAATGTAAAACTCCTAATATTTGAGTTATAGATCCACGGCACATTGACACATTACGTTTGCCTAATGGGGTCTTTTTGGACAACTGATGTTTATGACCGACAATCAATTCGTAATTTCTACGACTAAAATTGTACCATATACTCATAGTCTATACGCTAATGTGCCAATATGGCGTCTAGAAATTATATCTAGCAACAGGAGGTTTCTTTGAGATATTTTTAGTTTGATTACCTGTCATCAAAATCTGTCATATTTCATAAGACTCGGGTGGTCCAAACAGGGATAAGATTCCTATGGAAATAGGGTGTTGTACAAACGCTCATGGAAATTAATCTGTATTGTTTAATTGTATTAAAAGTTTACTGTGCCCATTTCATTTAAAATTAAAAACACTTCAAATAATATGAAATGATTGAAAGACTTCAAATGTCTACTTTTGTAACAATTACTAGATGTGTAATCGCGAACAATGCAAGTCAATTCAAGCATGTCACTTAATATATGTTATTTTACTGTGTTTTGGTCATTTCTCCATTTTACCATATTAGTACATTGGTTGCTTCATATCTGGCTTCCTGAAAGGACAAAGTCATTTTGCCCACCTTAGAGAAATTTTGTGTCCAATTTTGGTGTTGAGGATTTCAAATAATTAATTCTAAAACCTGCTTATTCTTTACTGTAAGGGAATGTGTTTAATTTAGTCCGGGACGTGTTATCTACCAGCATGCTAGGAGTTATTTTAGGGATGGATAGGTGTCATAATCTATTATATTTCAGAAGAGACAACTGGACTTAATGACTTTAGAACCATTACAAATGAAAGTAGGGTGTGATATTAAAGTGTATATATACGGTTTAACTGTGTTCTTCCTGGGATTCAAGTATTTCCATGATTACCTACAAAATACATCAAGAAAAATAAAAAATACCAAAATACCTAGAGAAATAAATGTAAATCTAGTGGATCAAATTCATGGCTTTTGAAAGGTTTGTATGAAATGGAAGTAGGAAGGGAAAAATGTCAAAATGTGACTGCCAATAGGAAGAAGAGTGATAAAGCCAGAGCCTGTTCTTTTTTGTGATATTTTTCTAAGAAATGGAGATTAATTGGATCGAGTTGATTATATATTACATGCAACTTATTGCAGAGCTTCCTAAAATGTTCTCAACATTTTCTATTTATCTTGTTTCTTATGCCTATTTAGGCCAGTTGACCTGTATGAAATATGACTAATTATGTCTTCTGATCAAACCAACAAAACTTCTGAGAGACCTCTTGCAGTAATAATTTGGTATTGGAGCCTTATAACTGTACTTTCTTACATTAGACTATCAGCAGATAATATGAGAATTATTTTAATTGTCAAAAGAGGTTCAAAACATTCCTCACTTAACAAAAACATATCTGTCAGTTCAATGGAGAAAGTAATGAAACAAGTGTGTTTTGGGAATATTTCCTGTTACACTGTGTTAAGGGCTTAATACTGTGTTAAGAGATTAATTGTGTTTCTTTTTTTCTTCAGGTTTTCTAGGTGTAAGAACAAAACAGCAATTGGTTCAAATCGCTCCTCGATGTAACCAGACTGCTCGAAGTCTTATTTACCTCCACAAAAGAAATCCCTCAAACTCGCTGACATATCAGCATCTTAACTTTCTGAAACGACAGGTATCTTCACTGGGCATTACCAGTCCTATTTTTAACCCAATGTGTTGTGCTGAAATTTATCAACCCAACAATAAATCTGTAAATCGTATTGTCCCTTTTTGCTCCTGACTTTGTTTTCATAGTATGTTACCAAAACCAGCAGTGAACTTCAGCAGCGCGCAGTCCCCAAGCACGACCTGACCATTGTTGATGAAAGAGAAGCCAGCGTTGAAAAACAGGTGGAGAGAATACCAGCGATTAATGCTGAGCTCGCAGAAGTTGTCCCACCGTCAGAGGATGTAACGCATAAAACAGAACCTGAAAACTTCCCTGCAAAGCCTGCTACGCAAAGTGTGACAACTCCAAAAGGTTCTGCGTCCCGTCTTGCTGCAACCACAGATGAGCCTCCGCACATTCAAGTGGAGACGGAAGAGGCGAGGCAGGCCCGTCTGGACAGACAGTGGAAGCCGCTGAAAGTTGATGAGGGTGACCTACCAGATGTCTACGCTCGACTTGCTAAAATCAAACTTACAGGTAGAGTACCTTAAACATCACTGTGTTGATGCATGCATATACATAAATCTCTGGTTTCATTCAGTGTTATTAGCTGTTTTATAATTCATCAAAAATCTGTGTGATTGACAAAATCTTAACTTTTCTTATGTAGTTAATGACTGTTTACTGCTATCAATGTATACTGAGGTTTCAATTGGTTACATTTTCACAACCTCAAAAAATATCATATGCTAGTACAATAGAAATGGTTGTTTTTCTCTGTGATGAAATTCTTTTAAGTTTAATTAATTCTGCTCACAGAAAAATTACTTATGATGTTCCACTGGGCTCTGCACTGTGACCATTAAAGATAGTGAACTGTAGTTGTCTGTTAGACTGAAACAGCTTGGATAGCTTATTTTTTTGCTTCTAAATTTATACTTGGCAGAAGTAAGCATGGGTCTACTGTCAGTATCAAGATATACAAAGTTTTAGAAATGCTAAAATGTGTCAATACACTGTTTCCATGGTCTACAGTCCATTATATGAAAGACCTGAGAAAGTGTGTAGTTATCCGTGCTAACCAAATAAATATGCAAAATTAACTGGCTGAGGATGTCAATTAAGAAACTGTATGTTCAACCCACACTGTTCCCATCAGAACTACTACTGAATACTTAATCTATGGATATGTAGTTTTTCCTAACAAACTGATTTGCAGTCTAAATTTTCACTCCCATTTTGCACTGCCAAATAATGAAGACAAGATATAGTTGAATATGGTGGGAGTTTTCAACCTGAAATATAACCACTGTGCACGGTTTACATATTAGATTACTGATCACACTTTTACCAGTTAATAATTATCATAGTAACGTTTCCAACACTTAGCATTATGTCTAACAAATCAAACCTTCCATCTGGAAAAGTTTCCAGTTTTCCAATCAAACCTAATTTTAATATTCAGTATGGCTGCCCCATTTAGCAAATGTAGTAAAGGTTGCAGGTATGAAAAATGTATTGTTACATCTGGTGGATTTTCTCCTTAAATCACTGATATTTCTGCATAGCCTTTATGGATCAAAGTCTTCATTTAGTGTCAGAAAACAAAATGGAAGTAAAGAAATGATTTGCTAATAGGAACAGTAAAAGTTGCTATGAGTATACTACTAGCACATCTGGCAGCCCTAAATGAATTAAACTAAGGAATTATGTGATTTTGCAGTTAGAATTGTAACTTTTGGGGTGTTATTTCTTGTTTTGTCTGCTTTTAGCTCTGGTGGTAACAACTGCAGCAGCTGGTTTTGCAATGGCTCCCGTCCCTTTTGATCCTGTCTTGTTTTTCGTGTCTTCTCTGGGAACAGGCCTGGCATCCTGTGCTGCCAATTCCATTAACCAGGTTAGTTGCTTTCATATTGCTACCCAACGTTAGAGTTTCTTATAGGCTGTAAGCATCTTTTGAAAGTGGCAACTTTGAGGAAATCTTTTGTGATCTTATCAACTTTTGTCAGGCATAGATGGATATTTGTTGACCTCCAACTTTTTTGCAATACAAACTTGAGGCAGCTGGACGACATGCTCCTACACGCAGCTGTCTTAGAATAATCGATCATTTTCCAGAAACATCTGAAAGAACCATCATCCTCACCTTTTGTTCTCATCCGCTCCACATTTCTATTTAAGCTACACATCTCAAAAATGCATCGAGTTGACTGCAAGTTGTCATTATTTCTCTCCTGAAAGCTTTTTTTCAGATCTGTAAACAAAGGAGCTTTTTTCTATAGAGGCACTTAGAATGCCCTGAGTGAGTAGAGCCTCCCTCCACTGTCTTGTGTTGACGTCTTACATCGGAATTTGGTCTGTGATTTAAGAATTTTAGCATAATGGGTGAACTCTTTGCTAGCCCTTGATTGAACTGTGTTTAGTTGTGGTTTTAGCCTGTAATTTGGCAGAGACCTTGATTATACTGTGGGTTGGTGCCCTTAAGGCGAACCTCCACCTGAGCCTTCACCATATGTCTCATCCTCTGTTTAGTAACTAAATAGTTGATTATCTATAGAAAATAATGTAAAGACCTTAGATGAGTCACCTATAATTTTTGGAAATGTTTTGACACAGAGCAGGCTGCTTTGCTTTTTTACGTCTCACACTCAGCAGAAGTGTAAATATTTTTAAGATATTGGAAAAATGTCCTTGTCTTCCCATACTGAGTAGTTAAACCCTGGAAGACATTTGAACAACCCAAAATAAAAGAAAAAATGTGTGTTATGTTATTTAATTGAGATAGCTTTGCATCTAACAGACCATTGAAGGAATTTCATAAATATCCCCATTTATGCATCAGTGTTTCCAGAACCAATCAAACTCAAAATTGTGCATCTAAATGAATTGTAGATGCGAGAGTTTGAAGTTTTTATCTATTTATAGATCAGTAAAATAAAAATAATAACTTGTTTAACCTGCAGATGATCCATCAGTTCTAATCCATGGAAATGTAGCTGATTCATGCCCTGTTGATGCACATTTAAAATTTTTAACCTACAGATACTTTTCAAATGAGTACAAACGTTCAATCTGGAAATGTAGCAATTAAGTCATTTATCTATTAGAATTGGACAATTTCCTAATAATTTACTGTAATAATGGGGATGTACAGTAAGTAAATACTGAAAAATCAGAATTTTTAATCATGACTTAGAATTCCCACCATTTCATTCTTTAAATGCATCAGCAGCATGCATCTGTTTAGAGTTAAGTGAAATTAAGATAAAAGATGGTATGTTTTTGATACAGGTAAGGATAAAACCTTGCAATTCCTATCTGCATTTTTCTAAATTGGTAATCCCAAAAAGAGTAGAAATTGTGCACCATAGAACCTCCTGTGCATTTCTTTTTCCCCTTATTGTGTTGTCGTCCCGAATAAAGAATCGGAATGAAATAAAATCATAATTTGCAGTGTATGCCTAAAGAAAAGCTGCGTGAGCATTGTGAGTATTTTTAGGATTTCATATTTAATTTTGCTCTAAATGGTTATTATGGAATTTTCCATTGTTTCTGTGGATAAATATATACTGAAGTGAAAAGAGATCCTTGTGGAACCTTTGTTTAAAATTTCTCTTTTTTTTCACAATTGCCTTTTTGAGTCTTGCTTTAAATTCAGCTTATGGTGCATGATGCCAAGAAGTCTTTTTAAGTGGCAATGTTGCTGGTATGTGACCCTGAACCTCCACATGAGAGAGAATCTTGCAGCTCTTTTCTCCCTTGCTCTCTTTAAGTACAATGTCATCAGAGTCTTAATTGGAAATGGCTGGGGATGGGATGGGGATCTTGCTTTCAGTCTTAATAGCCACCTGTCTTGATGTGGAGCTGACTTTGATGTTGTTTTTCTTCTGGAATCAGGCAAGACTGAATAATATCTTGTTGGCAGAAAATGAAATTAGAGTGCCTTGCAAAAGTATTCATATCTCTTAAGCATTTTCTCATGACCATCTCAAATTTTTCTCAATGGGATTTGACTAGGCCTCTTAATCAGTTGAGTATCTTTTAATTGAAACCCATCTATTGTAATTCTGTCTCTGTTGACACCAGTTTCACTATAGGTGTTAGTTTTTGTCAACATGGTGCGTTTGTACTCTGACTGTATTAAAATAAACAACCAAGCTTGAAATGTCTCAATTTAAAATACATTTAAAAAAAAAGAAAAGTGACACCGCTGCATCCTTTTCTTTCCACTTTACTGTTATAAACTAGTGTGTTGGTTTGTTCCATTGAAACCCTCTACAATAAGTTGAAGTTTGTTGCTGTTATGTGATAATTGTGAAGAAGTCAATGGGTGTGAATACTTTTGTAATGGGCTTGAACTTAAATTCCTTCTGCACATAGCTCTGTATCCGCATAGAACAGTTTGTGTTGATTATCTGTTTTTGTCAGACGTATCCTCAACTGTTCTCACATAATCTCAACATTGTGCATTTTTCTAAATTGGTAATCCTAAAAAGAGTAGAAATTCTGCAACGCTAACTTCAGAGCTGCTGCCTTAGGCTTTTTTCCCTTCTCACTCCCTTTCATCCCTAAAATGCCAGCTTTTCAGTGTAAGTTTAGTTTTCGATGATCAAAGGCCGTTTTTTTCCTAATACACAGAAAGTCAAACAAAAACCTGACAAATCAGTGCAAAGATCAAGCAAAGATGACTTCCTAAGGATTTGGTGTGCCACGCTAATCCCTTAATGTTCTGCATCCGAAGAGGGAGAGCAGTGTGCGATCTTGTAACCACACAACTGTCAGATTTCCTCGAGGAACGGAGCGAGAGAGAAATTCATAACAATTCTACTGTGGTAGTCAGAACTTGGGATTGTCTGTGAAAAGCCGAGGCTGCCACTTGTCCCATTGGGAAGCGCCTGTAGGCCAAAAGGAAATGTTGCGGTTTCTTTTCCAAACATTCATTTATTTTGGAAACTGACCCAAAGGAGCCAGAGTATAATAGCCATGGTATTTTAACCAGAATTCTTTGGGGTTACAGTCAAATTGATTAATAGTCAGAAAGAAAAGCCATATCCAGCAACATAGCTCAACCTCAGAGTTTATATTTTTGTGAAGAGTAGACATAGTAGGACTTCTAAATTATTTGAAAATAATTAACTGTAGTGTTTTTTTTAAGTTCTCTATGATCCTAATGATTGTTAAAATATTTATGGCAAAATCCTCTGCAGCCATTCTCACTTTCGGTTCTGACCTCGACTTCTTCTAACTGGATAATTGGGTCAGATGAAAGTTTGAGGCAGGAGCCTGAAAGACCCCAGGGAGGTCTGGGGGTCCTTGACACTGTAAACGGGACCTAATGAAGCATTTGAATGCTGGGCAGGGGGAGAGGTGTGTCTTTAGTGTTTTGACAGCATCTGAAGCGTAAGTCACACCATGCTGCTTTGCGTGTTTGTTTAATGAAAATGCAAACAGGCTTGTTTTTGTCTCTGACTTGTGTCATTTCTGCTGTTGTGACGAAGGCAGCTCGTTTCTGTTGTGTCTTTGTCTCATTTGTGGTGAGCTGTCTGAGGCTGGCACGCACAAGTGAGCCCCCACACGACTCCCCTCCTCCACCCCGCACCCTCAACGCCATCCACTGCTTACCACCTCAAGCTGCACCCTGCTGTCTTGTCCTGTGCAGACATGCATTATTTACCCTCTTGCGTGCTTTAGTGTCAGTGCATCTTGGTCGGTCGGCCCTTTTGATTGTACGGGTGAATGATTGAACATGGACGCAGGTTTTACAGACAGCTGTGTGTTACCAGCAGATAATGACTACATGCTTCTTTCACTAATCCTTTTTAAAATATGAAAGTTTGATTAATTTAAATACATTTTCATTTCATCTAGACCAATCCGGACTTATTTTTAGGGGACATTTAGTCGTATTACTTCTGGTGGAGCAACAGAGGAGCAACTTTTACAGAGAACTAAATTGATCTGTGCAGAATAATTAAGTAAACACCAGGAACCCAATGTTTTTGACTTAAACCCATCAAAGTCTGATGACAACACAAACTATTACTGTATAAACTTTCTACAATGCCAGTTCTTTTTTTTCTTTATAGAGCTCAAAATGAATATTTTTGTGTGGAAGGAGGTTAATTCATACACAATTCTTAACAGTATATATATTTTTAAACATGCATATAAAGCAAGATGACTATTTGAAATCAGATGCAAATTTATGGGACTGAAGATCTTTTTAAGGTCAATGGAGAAAAAAACAATCCAAAACGACTGAAGATAAAAAATAACTAAAGATAAGGACAGAGGCACCCCTTCTAGCAGGAGATCAATCCAATTTAACCAGAGCTACAGTGGGATGGTTGAAAATAAAACATATTAATGTTTTAGAATGACCTAGTCAAAGTTAAGACTGCCATTGTATTTTTTCTCCCTTGTTCTTTTACCCTTACTCTTTTTTTTGTTCAGGGGTACCATTTTGAAGACAACACCTCTTGAGAATGTCATAAGTTGTAACAAGAGCCTATAGCTGCTAAAATCCCACCAAATGTGACGTTCTTTAAGGACTACAAACTCAGCCACCAATAGATTCAGGACTTTTGACTGCTGAAAGGAACAAACAGATAAATACTATTATCTGTATTTAACAGATAACAGTATTTATCTGGAAAGTTATTTGTTGTCCATTGATGAGTTTTGTTGGATGTTGTCACAATATTTATGATAATTGTAGAATTACTTAGTAACTTAACTATTCTGAACTTCACCTTTTAGCATTTTTGGCACGACGAATGAATTAGAAACTATTTTCAGCCTTATCTTTTTAATTGTCTGCATTTGCATAGACATTCAATAATGTTTCATATTAATGATAGATTGTTGCTGTAGTTTGCCTCGTAAAGGCCTTGGAGAATGACTGTGGGGGGGGCTTTTTTGAGTATAAAGGTCAGGCACATCAGAGTGTTCACCAAATGGCCGGTTTTACATGAAAGGAGATCCCTTCCTTGCTGCAGATGCTGCTCTTAAGATCTTGTTTTCCACCAGCTTAGTTAAAACAAAAGACTGAGTTGATCTTTGACTTTGAGGCTTTGCAGATTTCTGTTTTGATGGTCTCCAGCAAGCTGTTAATTCAGCCTGAGAGAAAAGATGGACATTTGTTTTTTAATTGCCCTGAAAACATGGCAAAAATGACTCTGTGGATATCACTCATTCGGATTAGGATTAATATTTAACCAGCCAGCCCTGTTTAATAGTTAATTTCTTCAAAGCCTTTTGTTTTTGTTGACTGTGGGGTGTCGGTCCATTTCCAAATGTACAAATGAATTTCTTGTAGCCTCAGATGGTTGACAGATGGTTTCCTCTGATACTATCATAAAAGGAGTGATGCACCTAATATTGTCCCTAACAGAAAGTCATAGAGCTACCTAAGGCAAATATTGTCCCTAGGGAAGTGTTAGGTTTCAATGCAATAGTGTTGATGACGTGCTAGCTCCTAGATATGTTGTTGTTTCTGGAAAATCAAGCAGAATTGTGTAATGGGCCCACTTCAGATAAAAGTTTCAATTTGCAGTCTTTACACGAAACATTGGATGAGGGGGTTGAAGTTGACCCACCCCCTGTTACACCTTTGATCCTTTTCAGGAGGCAGTCTCAGATCAATAATGTCCTTGAGGGTAAGATGGGACTGTATAACGAGTGTGATTTAGTGATATAACACAAATCAAACAGAAATAGAAAATGGTGAATTTACTGACATTTTTTTGCCAAATTGCAACTTTTAATTATGACATTGTCTCTGTAGGATTTTCTTATATCACAGAGCCTTACTTTTAACAAGCTTTACCTGTATTTGCCTTAATTTGTTGTTTATTCAGTTTCTCTCTTTTTTTTTATTTACAGAATATTGCATTTAAGCATATTTAGGGTAAATTTGTTAATTTAACCTAATAAATAACATATTTTTTGGGTTATGGATGGCTTAACCAAATGGGAAAAAAAACTACTACTAAGGAAGATATTTTGTTAAGACTTTTACTTGTTAGTGTTATTAGTGAGGTTTTTGGTAAGATGTTGCTAAAGCATGTTCTTTTTACTTATAGTAGGTGTTAGGGCTACATGGTATTTAGAAATCGTTACATAGCTACATTTTTGTTGACAATATTGAGAACCTACAATATTTATATCATTCCATTTTTTTTTTGCATCATCAGGCTGTTCACAACAAACCTGTTGAGGTTTTAGCATCCTGGTGGCTAAAATCAAGACCAGTTGTCTGAAAGTCCACCAAATATGCCAGTCTTTCATAAACATTCACAATAGCAGCGTTACAATTTCTTTATTTTACATGTTGTTGTAATAATAATGCTTGACATTCGTGTAACTCTTAAGTTGAACCATGCAGCCTTCTTGCTGAGTTTGTTCCTTACAACAACTGCTGACTACAGTAAAACTATGCGAAACAGAATTTATCAATGTTTTTCTACATTATTCTCCTTTTTTTAAATTCTTTTTTTGCATTTTTAGTTTCAGAACTTCATGTTAGAATAGTTTAAAACTGAAAGAAGAAAATCAAAATAAAAGAAAATTAGTGGATAAAACTATGAAACCACAAGAAAAGCATTTTATTTCAACAGATTAGGGAAAATTTTAAATGCAATAAGTCCAATTCACATACTATAAACATTGCGATACTTGAGTTGGATTCATTTTATCAGTTGAATTCTTCAGTTGCATTCACAGTTTTTGCATTTAATCAAATGTAACTTCTGGCAGTCTCCTTGTCATAAGACATGTTGAACTAAATCAAATTATATAAAATCAAATGGCATCTTGTAAGTGTTATGGTTTTCATGACAGTTGATTGGATGAAATTTTCTCAGGTCTATTTATTTCTTATTTAATATGGTGTTGCAAGTTGTGCTGATAATAAATCAATAAACTTCTTCAGGCTGTTGGAAGGAAATACATGGTGTATATGCGCTTTGCATTCCGACTTTTTCTCAAGTCTCGACAAATTAGTGTAATGTGACCTTACTTCAAAGGAAGATTTGGGCAGAGAAGAAAACAGTAGTTTTCCTGCAGTTGCCAGCAGTATGTCATCATTCTTTTAAGAGCACGCCAAAACGTCTTACAGTGCTGTCAGGGCCGCATCTTGTTGGTGCAAACGTACCTCACCACAACAGTCACAACATGAGTCATGAAACGGGACAGACTGATGGAGAACCGTGGCGCAATCTCCCTGATTAACTCTTAGTTGCTTTCTTATTTTTTATTTTTTTAACAAAACTATGTGATTATGGACTTCCTGGCCATCTAGGGAAGTTGCTGACAACTTCTAGAGGCGAGTCAGAGAGGAGGAAACTACCCAGCAGAAAGCAGCCTGGCTCCGGTCCTGGTCTCCGGCCAAGTCTGTGTCTGTGTTTTAGTAATCGCTGATCTCCTTCAAACCGAGCAACAGCGAACCCACTCAATCAGACGGATTTCATTTTTCTGTCAACACTGCTCCTTCTGGCAGGATTTAGCAAGATAAAACACAAAGTGGAAAATAAATCACTACTATAGTACATTTAATAACTGTTCTCTGGAGCTTTGTCATGGTCTCAACTAGGTCAGATATTAATTATAAATTCTATCCTCTATTATGTGTTTGTAGACTTATTTTATATTACAAAAAATATATATTTTTCTAAAAAAAAAAAACAATCTTTATCTTACTGCTTTTATTTTTTTTTTATTTTACAATAAACTTTCATTTTTATGGCATTCCTCAAAATAAAAAGTAAACAAAAATTTCCAAGTGCCCCTTTCATCAAGATAAAAATGAATAAAGTGAAGATGCAAGTTTTGTCAAGTTTTCAAAAGTTCAAAAGTAATTAGATTTAATTAGAAATATCTTTTTTGAAGTCTTCAAGACTATATTTATTATCTGAATGTGTTATTCATCTAGCTGTCAAGTGTAAATCGGATTTTTTGGATAATTTATCTGTGGAGTTAAATATAAATTAGGTCAGTTAAAATGTATTGGGATAATTTGCATAATAACACATAGAAAGCTTATAGGCTTAGCATTGCAAGGGTTTTATATTTTCAATTAAACATGATCATTTTGACCACCTACTGCAATGATAGTAATAATAGTAATATATTCCACACAAACGGTCTTTAATATTTTTCTGGCATGGATGTGTTCACCCTAATGATCACAGGCCCTTATATTTAAATGAGGGTCCTTTGCCTTACATAAAATCTTTGTGTGGTTAAATATTTTTGAAAAGTAGAAACAGTTTCCGTTTTCTTTTTTCTGTCAGCTTTAGTCTGCAAGTATTCAAAATCTGAAGTTGTTTTTGTTTTCCATCAAGCCCTGTTTCTCCAAATAGCCCATTATGGCATGAATATACTTCAACTATTCTGACAGTAAAATGAAAAGCTTCTGCTGTGATGCAGAAGATCTTTGCTAACGCTCATGTTAGTCAGATGAGTACACGCTGGGCTGTGATGCGTGGGACGGTTACTGCTGTGAAATTTGAGAGAAGTAAAGAGCAAATTTTTGTGGAATGTCCTGCTGTTTTCTGTTGAACTGAGACATAATGTTTTTTTTTTCTATTCATGGTTTTCGTTTGTTAAATTTCTTTGGAAGTGATCACATGTGCAGATGTAATAACAGAGCACACACTTTGTATTTAAATCTCTGGTCCCTTCAAAATGATAAAAACAACCAAGTAATGTTTAATCTATTGGGTTTTGAAGAATGTATCTGTTTCCCTTAACGAGGCTGGTTAAAGTAAGAGAAGAACATACTTACAGTATTTTTTTGTGACAATTACAGATTTGTTTACATGTTGAGTTTTTTTTCATGAAGCTCAAGTTTTCACCCTCTATTTGAAGGTAACTTAGCCAGAGGAACGTCGGAACACTTCTTTGTAATGCTGAGATCCGTGGATAATTAACAAAAGCAGCCCTGTTTATGTTGTGCCCATGAGCCAATACTGCATGCTAATTAAATTCAATCTGAGAAGCTTTTGGGGCAAGGGCATTGTCGTTGGAAAACAGAACAATTACTGCCAAGTCTTTTTTTTTTTTTTCCCAAGTTTTGGGTGCGTCATTTATTTTTGTCTGGCTGTGCCTGTTTTTGCTCAAAATCACATTCGGTTGTTTCAAAGGGTTCAATGATTTGTGCAGCTTTAGAGACATCATCTGAAAATGGAAGTCCAAGCTTTATGGTTTAGTTGATTTTCCCCCAGAGTCAATTTGTCGTATAGCCAAGCAGACAAATCAATGATGAAAAATAAACTAACACCTCAGTATTACGACACTTGATGTACAGATGTGGAATTTAGCAGTTTCTACTTGGGCAAATCAGCCTCATCAAACTGTTGAGGCTGATTTGCACCGCAGGGCATTGTAACTAAGAACAGGTAGCAGCAGGATTTCACTGTCATAAAAACATCTGCCTTGTAATTTACTGAAAGTTGCACAGCATTGTCTTACGTCTTCGGCTAATACAATCCACTTTAATTATTTAGATTGACAAGGGTGATAGTTAGATCCACTAATAAAACATAACATTGAGTTCAAAAGAGCAAGGTAACTGTGGCAATACTTTTGGACGAGCTAAGAATCTCTTTTTTTGCATGAATAAGCAGAGTAACAAGTCCCAAACTGTTCTCTAATCCAGGTTTGACTGGTACATTTATTGCAATTTCCGGGTTTTTGTTGTTTTGTTTTTTTACCTTAAGTTCATCCTAATACCAAAAAAAATTTAACATGCTCCTTCTTTGTGTTTTAACAAAAAGAGGCAAGCTTTTTGAAATCTTGAGACGCATTTTAAATAATCTGTTTTAAGTGTTGACTTCTTTAGTTTAGGTTAACTAGCCTAAATAAGTTGTATAATATAAGACTTATTAAAACCGTGAAATAGTCGAGCTCCTTATTTTTGTTGCCTTGAGCTTGTCCAAAATATAAAAGCTTGTCTTCTAACTCTTATCAGGCAGTCAAGCATGCACTACTTCTCTTCTGGCTGCTTTGGATTGTTTTGGATTTTTCAGAAAGTTAAATTTTCTTGATGAGTCTGCTCCACATCACATGTTATAAATTGGAGGAATATTCCTTTTGTAAAATCTTCTGTATCAGCTCGGCAAATCTCCGCACGAGAGATGTTTGTCTCTTGTGTGGAGGGTGTTTCAATAAAGGTTGTTAACAAAGCAAAAAATAATATATATATACTAATTTTTTTAAATAAATATGTTTTTATAAATCAACCATACACATTTAAACCCTCTAGCATCATAGCTCGCATCGTGTACAGCATTCAAAGACACACCGAAGTCTCTTAGAAAAAAACGGTTGATCTTAATGTGAAAAGATCACATTAAGATCTTTTCTTAACAGCCAGGCACCTCATATTTAGATCACCTCTCTCTACTTCTGGTTGAGTAATTGTGTCTGCACTCTCACTATCTGCACATATCTGAAATTTTAAAAGGTCTGGTCTCCAATGATGGTTATTCAGACTGTATTTTTTCTGCTCTTTAACCACCATCATTGTCCTCTGTCCTTCATTATGTAACCAACAAAGCCCATCCTGAACAACCGAAAAATGCCACGGCTGATATTTAGCATACGATAAAGGTTGTGTTTTGTGTGACCATGGATGGCCTTTTAGTTTTTTCTCATAATAGTCTCACTAAACAGAGAAATATCCTTGAGGCTTCAATTGTTGTGAGGCCTGTTGCCGTGTCAGACCTGGTTATTAGAAAGAACTCAAAAATATACTCTTGTTCTGAAATTGTTTTTATTATTTTCAATTAGCACCTATGTTAATATATATTCCTTTAAGCACAAATATTGGGAAAAATATCAGCTGTAGGAAAAGACAAAGTCCTCTGTGTTTGAAATAATACAAAGAAATGCAAATTTCCTTAATATTATGTTCCTATTTTCTAATATTTCCATAGTATACATTTTTCTGCTTCAAAGAATACCGGCGGTACTTCAGAGGAATAGATTATTTCATCTTCCGTTTGTTCTTCTTTCTTGGTGTCTCATTAGGTTTATCCATTCCACGTGTTGATTCACCTGCTTGTGCTCCACCTCTTATTCGACTCACTTAAAGATGGAGCACTGCTTTGCTGGGTGAGGATCTCTGTCTGACCGAGATTCGCTGCAGACGCTGATGGTAGTTAAAAGGAGTCTGCCAGGCTCTGTTGTGTAGTAACTGCTCATTAGTGCTCAGAGAACAGTTCAAAGTGTGTGTCTCTGGCATATATATTTACTCAGACACTGTGGCCTTTTAACTTGCCCCTTTGTACTGTTTTTTTGTCTTTTGATCGAGAGTGAAACATAGTTTCTGTGAAATTACAGTTGTTTTTGCTGTTTATGTCTGAAGCTCAACATTACCTTGCACCTAATGTAGTCCTCACTGCATTGACAACCACTAATGATATTTCTTTATTTATTTGTTGTCAGCTTTTTTATTCAATTGTGCTAAGCCGCTTATTTTTCTCAATAAGATGAGAAACATTTTAATTTTTAATTTTTACATTACGTTTTGCATTTATTCCCAACCACAAAATAAAGATGTTACCAAAGACTACACACATTTTAGAGTATAAAATGCCATCTCCAGTATGATAGAAAATTAAATTACTATTTAGAAAGTAAAAGTAGTAAATAAATGACTATATATTTTATTTTAAGAAATAATAAGGTGTGAATAATTAGTATGTTGTAAATATCAAATAAGATGAGACAGAAGTGGAATTATAAACAACTAGAACTTATTTCTGTTATCAATTCAGCTCCAAAATAAAAAGATTTGTTTCTCTGAAACAAGTAACAATAAGTGGGTTATTTTTTATATATCAAAAATATACAGTTAATCAGAGTTGCATTTCTTTTATATGAAAGGTTATTGATGAAGCAAGAGATCAAGCAGAAGTTGAGAGAAGAGGCCTGGTTGTTGACTTTATTGACCCACAGCAACAGGAGGAGTAGCCTAAGAAGTTAGTGTAATTCCTTGTTCAGCAATAAACTCTGCATTCAGTCTCAGTGATAACCAGTTGTTTTAAGATATATAGAAAGGAATAGGACAGGGGATGAAAAATCCAGTGTCCAACTTCAGCCCGACAAAATAAACTGAGCAAACTGCTAGAAAAGCATTTCTTCTTTATAACATCTGACAACAAGGTTGCCTACTTTCAAACAAATTTCCCAGTGGTTCTCTCCTGGTTCCTGTCACAATGGATACTGATGTAGTACCATTTCCAAACAAGCACACAAGGAGATCAAAGAAAGTGCCATGAGTTCAGTACATCCTTTTGTTTTGTTCCAGATTCTGTTCACACGAGTTTCACAGCAGGAGACTCAATGCTGCTCTCACAGTGTGCAGTGTGAAAGACAGAGGGTTCTTCTGTCTATTTCATTTAGGTGGTCGAACTTGATGGATATGCTAGTGTTGAAATTGCTATTTTAGGTTAAAGCAAATGAAGAATGGCTTTTAATATGTGGGTCAGTAAAAACTTTCCTGTATAGATTGCTCCCCAATAAGATATGGCAAAAAATACCCTATGATCCTATAATCCTATGATGTTACTGGCATTTCTTGTTTTTATTGAACTGTAAATACTGCATTTGGTCTGTGTCCACTTTTGTCTAAGTTTTAGTTGGAATTTTTCAGCAGTCCACTTTAACAGTACACTGTCCAGACACAAAATAAACAAAATGTCTTGTGGCCCAACCTCTGAGAGTGCATCTTCATTATGGGTAAAGCAAGAAACAATATTTAGGGAGAGCAAACTAAACACTCAACTTTAAACAAACTATCCACCACCTGACCATCCATCTGGATACTATTATACTTACCGTAGTTACTCATCCTCAAAAACAACTGGTTCTATGTTTAGTTCATCCAATGAAGTAACCCGACATGAGCTAGTTCTCTATTTATTCATTTATTTATGTTTTGCTTATTTACATTACTCATATTGACTCTCATTGTGAAATGATACACATCTTTACTCTTCTTTTCTTCCACAAATTGTATGTTAACATGTCCAGCTTCCTTAAAAAGCTGCTCTACCATTCACATGTCCCTGGTTTTGTTGTAAAAAAACAAAACAAAATGAGTTTGAAACTTTGACTGAAAGCTGTTTTTACTTGTTTTTAATTTTCCGTTTTATTAAAGAAGCATGTTAAAATTAACAGTGACTAATAAACTGCTCACGAAATCCAGATGACTTTTATCCACAAGTGAAATTTGCTGTTGAGGGTAAATGAGTGACACACAGACTTTAAGAAATCTGAACTTCTTCCTCTGAGGTCCTCTTCATTTTTGATTTGATTGGCTTGTTGAATGAGCTTGTCCAAACGAAGGAAAGATTTTATCCATGGGTCATTGCTTGGAATACAAATCTACCAGAGGTGCTGACGGCTGCTGTCATGTTTTGGTGAACAGTGAAGGACTTCATAGGCATCCTGTCTTTCTTCCAATGTTGAATTTCTTCCAGATCTTCCAGACTAGCCATATCGGAGCACTATTGAGGCTGACTCATATGCATTCCCCTCTGCTTCCAGGCTGCTTGTGGTCAGACACAGCTGCAGATTGAAAATGTAAACACTCACATTCTCTCAAACATACACATGGTCATGCTCAGGCCTTTGTTTCAACTGTAGAGAGGCTTTCAAACTTCACGTCATGTCAGTCACACCCTCACAGTTATTTGCAAAATGACCCCCTCATGGCGGAAAGGACTGTTTATTTCTCTTTCAACAAGTGACCACACACACAAAGAGGGTGCCTAATTCTACTTGCTCAGCTTTTGCAGATATGTTTTCCCTCAGCTTGTGTGACTGAATAGAAAGCGGTCAACTGTGTGCACAACTAAAGGCAATCAGAAATGGCTAAGAAATAGCCTCATTAGGCCAGAAATTAACTTATCAGACTCAGTCTGGAGATACGGAAGGTCATTCCATGGATATTAATGCTGTTTGCACAGTTTATATGTTTAGTAAAGTTAAAGTGATTGTCTGAGCCAACATGATGTAGTGTCTGATTCTGTGGTAAACGATACCCAGTTTTTTTCTGCAAACATTTCCGTCTTTTTTTATTCAATTATTTTGAAAAGGAACAGTGTACAGTAATGAACCTACTTAGACCATGTTAATCTGCCAGCTTTAGTCACCATGCTTTTATGGTATCAAACCATAAAAGAATGAAATAAAAGATACATTATACCAAGAAACCAGCAGCCTTCAACCTACTAAAACTGAATCAATAAGAAAAAAAGTCCCTAACAAAAGTGTAAGTTTTAATAAAAACAGAATATAAAGAACACTGTTAAAGCTGGTGCTAAACTGTAAAATGTAATGGTTTTGATCCGACTTATGAACAATAAGATTGAATTCAGAGTAATATCAACGTGTGAAAATCAGTTGGCGTGAGAACCGATGTGAGAATAAAGATGCTTGTTGGACAACTTTTGTACATGCATCAAGAGCATACATTTTGTTTTTAACTTTTGTGCAGACGTCTGATAAAAAAGGTCCTAAAATTAGTGGTCTGGGAACAGAGCCTTGTGGGACCTCTACTGGCAGTCAGTCGGGACAACTCGACCATGATGACAGTATCAAATGCCTCTCCGAGTCTAAAAAGACAGCACAGACACCACTGCCCTTATGGAGTAAGGGTTGCATTTTTCCCCACATCTTTACTACCTTAAATATAGCCAGACGTACCCTCGTTGGTTAATGGC
Source organism: Xiphophorus couchianus (assembly GCF_001444195.1). NCBI lineage: Eukaryota > Metazoa > Chordata > Actinopteri > Cyprinodontiformes > Poeciliidae > Xiphophorus > Xiphophorus couchianus. The sequence goes on along the minus strand of NC_040237.1, from coordinate 9,103,470 downwards.
GTGATGTCTCACTTTCATCATTGCGTTCAATGACAGAACTTACTCCACTTCCCAGGCAGATGCCTTAAAAGAAAATGTTAATTCAGTGTGATTATCTTAACTGTCAACGTATTTAGCTTTGTACCTTTTCAGTGAACTTATAATTTTTGCCACTTTGAGTTTGTCTATTTCTTCCAGTCTTAGGACAGGCTGTGTGGTTTTAACAGAGCTTTAAAAAAAAAAACCCATCAGATTGTGTTACATCATCTCAATGCAGAGAACAAATGGCTTAAATATCTTGTCAAGCTTTTTTCTTTTGTTTGTAATCTGAGTCTTCCCTCACACTAGGAGGCACTGTGGTCTTGTCATAGGAACGCATAAAGAATAAAAAAAAGGAATTTAGCAGATCAGATCAAAACCATGACCTAAGCTTTGCCTCACAGCTTGAGACTGAGCTCCACATCAATTGAATACAAATTACCATCATTTATCTTTTGTTGAAGGTATTAATAGAGATAAAGCTCTTGCTGGCAATCTCTCCTTTGCTCGGGTCAAAATGTTATGAGTCCTCTATCATCTTCTCCCTTTTAAGATTTTTTTTAATGTGGTTGTTTATTTTAAAACTGCTTTCTAGCACTCCTCTGCTTTTCCTTTTCCTGTCCGTATCTCCAAGGGAACAGATTATCTTCAGGGCAGAGGCAACGCGGCTCTGCTGAGCATTAATTGGCTGATTAACATGAGGACAGTTTAGCACTTCACTGTCCTGCACTCAGCCCATTAATCAGGAGCGAGGCCGTGCCAGCTGAACCGCTGCCAACTCTTCCCGCACAGACCACTTTAAAGAGTGCTAGAAGAGGTTTGAGTTCAACACACAGCTGAAAGCGAGACGTGATCCACTCTTTGGCAAGACAAAGTACTGCACTGTGTAAAACGAGGCCTGTAAAGGAGGAATAAAATGAAAACAGTGTTGTAAAGCAGCAGGATTGTGGAGCTCAGGTGCTTACAAAAGTGACAAGAACAAAAAAAAAAAGTCACTTTTTGAGGTCGGAAGTTAAATGTCTTATATTCTAACTCAAAAGGCATTCCCAAGTGTGACTTTAAGATGTTTTGATCACATGGTAGGCTATTTGGTTTTGTTTTTTAGTAAACCTCTTTGATTTAGAGTCTTGAATTAGACAGAGAATTTTTCAGCTTTTCATTACTAACCAGATGAGGTTCTCCCCTTTCATTTCATCACACCAGGAGATCATAGAGGGCAACGAGTCCCAAACACATCTGCTAGTAGCCATATGTATCATTTCAGGCACAGATGGAGGGCTTATCTTTCACCTCTGCTTGTAAATGGCATGATCTAAATATTAATGTTTTTCTGAGACAGAAATGAAGTGATATGAATTTGATCAGGTCTGTTCCTGTTTTTGTCTCGTTCCACCCTAGTTATTCAAAAATCAAGGACATCTCATTCCTGTGCTTCTGTAACCATAGTCTTTAATCTATCTTGGGGGCCTTGTGTATGATCGATCTTGCTGAAAAGCTATCGATGCATGGTTTTCAAAAGTGTCCTGTAGATTTGGATTTGTCCTCCTTTCCTCTGTTGCTACCTAAATAAAACCTGTTTCCAATTATCTAGAAGTGTCACACAAAATCCCTATGAAATACATTGGCTTTTTGGGTGGCAAGATGGGGGGGAAAATGTCAAAATGTCCCAGGAGTGTGAATACCTTCAAATGTACAATAAGCCAACATTCGTCTGCTTTGAACTGTCCTCACATTTCCCGGCTTTCCTGTTTTTTAATGACTCTCATTTCATCACCTGAATATGCACTTCAGTTCATGCTAACAGTTTAATAACTATCTTGAACATCGAAACGTTTTTTTGGTGGCATGACTTGCAATCTTGACATTGTTCACATACCTAGAACAGGTTTTCTTTCACGAACCGTTCAGCAGAACATAAATAGCCTTTGGCCTGTAAAGCATTGTTTGTGTATGTGCACTGACTTTTATGTATCATATTTTTGTTTTCTGTTGCTTTTCTTTTTTTTCTTACTGTAATATATATATAGCTATATATATAGATAGATATATAGATATAGATATATATCTATATCTATATAGATATATTTATTCCAGAACCAGAAATCAGGCTTCTAAGACAAGCTTTTGCTTCTTGTTTGGATCAGAGGCATTTCACCCGTTTAGACTTGAAGTGACGCCTTTCAGATTCGTTTCTCTTATGCAGGTTTTGTAGATTTGCCTCGCGTGCAACAGAGCACCACTCGCTCCGGTGGATGTTTTGAGTGCGCAAACAGGTGACATCCTGACAGGTGATGACTTGTGGTTGTTGGTTTTAGCCCGTGCACCTGGGGTTCCCTCAGCAGAGCCATGGAGAGGCAGACGGTGTTTAGGCCAGCTGATGTTTCTGTGAGTCAAAGGTTTACAGCTGCTTAGTTAGATCTGTTGCCTGGTTCCTGTGTTTAGTTGCACTCTTGCCGCTCAAGTAAACAGTAAAAAGATTGTTGTTACTCAACTGCTCCTCTCTGGCCTCGCCTCACTTCCTCTTTTATTTAATGGTGGGTTTCTCATATTTTAATCAAACATAAATCACTTTGTAGATCCCCCATAAATTATCTCCTGATGCAGAGCTGCTTCATTGCGCATGAAAAAACTAGAAAGGCATCCTGCAGTCTGTTGTCAATTTAGACCTGGTGGTTGGCATTGAATCACGCTCCTTCTTTGATAACTCGGAGGCTCTGGTAACAGAACACCCCCTCTACCTCACTCCTTGCTTTGGTCTCCTCTGTTTTCCGTCCTTATCATCTGGCCAATAATTTTCCCTACAATTAGGGGTTTTGTGTGGTCGTTTGTGTTCATAATTGAAAACAGCAGTTGTCCCTCCCCAACTTCCGTTTTTTTGGGGGGTTTTTTTTATGTAGATGTTTGACGTTTCAAAAACAATAAGCTGGTACTGATTAATTGAGTTTTTAAGAGAATTATAGGGATAATGTTCAGCATTATTTTTGGACTACCATAAAGTAAATGATTAATGAACTCTGGTTGCCTTAAAACAAGCAGTAGCCAATATTCTCAATTAGGTTTGTAATTTAAGCCAAATGACTTCAGGATGAAACAACTAATCTTAACCTTAAACCAATTTTTTAAGTAATTTTTGGCTTTAACATGGGTGTGTTGCTTTACCTTTAATTAACTCAAGATTTCTACATTATCCATCCATATGAAGCCCCTATTAAAATGAATCTAAGATCTTCAAATCCCTGATGAAACATCAAGTGTTTGTGATGTAAGAGATACCACTTTTTAACGTACTATATCTTCATATGGATGGATAATTCAACTAAAGAGTAAACTTATCCATCAGAGGAAAACATGTTGATTAAAAGAAGAGCCTTTTTGGATAAGTGTGTAGATTCATGATAGTAACTCTTTTTAGTTACTCTTTTTAGTTACTCTTTTTAGTATCTCTTGGTTTAGTTACAGCCTTCAGAGTTAACATCTGTCTTTTAATTATAGGATATCAGATGATGAAGCTGAAATAAAGTTTAAGTGGTCTTGTAAAGATGTCTGAAACCTTTAGTTAAAGCCAAATTTTGCACAGAGGTTACAAAGTAAAGTAGTGAACAAACAGAAAAAGTTTTAAATAGAAAAAAACTGAAACGGTTGAAGCTGACAAGAGGCAAACAGCAACACTGAGGGAGAAACGAGGAGTGGTTGTGTTCCACATGTGACAATAATCTTCTGAATTCTCCCCTTTAAACCACATTCTAAAGTTGGCCTAACTAAAATCTCCTAAAACCGTGTGGGGAAAATGTTTGATAACACCAAATCTGCACTGGAAGATTGCAGTGACAGCATCATGCTGTGGCGTTTTTTTCTTCTGATGGAGCCGGGGGCTTTGTCGAGGTAAATGGAAATATGAAAAGCTCCAAATGTCTGTCAGTTTTAGTCCTGAACTGTCTACTAAAAAAACCCCTAAAGATTAGAAATTAAACTTTTGCACTCCTGAACTAAATCTTACAGGTCATATTGTCTATAGATTTTTACTTGATAAATTTGAAGAACATTTGCAAAGTACTAAGAGCAGATATGAACAGTGAGATGTTCCACCTTACAGATACGTATATATTTTTGTGCATTCGATGTAGATTAATTTTATTATCATTTTCTAATGCTCGTTTTTAAAATCACAATGACTTTTTAAGGGGAGTACAAATTGTGGGTCCTTTGTAGAGCTTCTACTAACTGCTTTTATTAAGAGGAAATCTTTTAAAGTATTAGTGTCACCTCAGTAGGCATTAGAATAATGTCTTTCTGTAGCAATGTCATTGTAAATAAATGTTCTTCTGTGCTCTAACATTACAGCTCTAAGTCATACCCGTTGACCTCCCTCAGTTAATTACAAAGTCAAGTTATCGCGACTTAAAGCGACAGAAGACTTGCTGCAGCCTCTGGACTTACCCTTAGTAGCGCCTATGCATGCACACCAAACACAAGTGGGCCAATTATTTCATTGCCGTCACTGTAACACATGGCAGTGCTCTGTGTGTGTGTGCGTGTGCGTGTGTGTGTGTGTGTTTCGGGATGGAGGCTAATCACACTGGTTTAGAGGGCCGCTGATGTGAACCAGATGAGGAATTGTACGGCAACCGGCAGAGCTGCAAGACCGAACCAGAGCGGGGCCGGGCGTTCTGTGAAACGACAGCATGTTGCACCCAGGGGGGCCGACAGAGTGACCCGCGCTCACGTTAAATCATCATCTGACAACAAGCATGACAACCATCCAAATGATGGCAAACATGTTGATGGGATTTCCCTAAACTGTTTATAATAATGATAATAATAATAATAATAATAATTATAATTATTATTATTATAATAATAATTATTATTATTTTACTATGCATGAGAACTGTTTTAAACAAGGAATATGTTTGCCATTTAAAAAGAAAAAGTTACAATAATGTTTTTGGAAAACCATGGATCCGTTTTATGTGAGCTGGGCTGCAGCATCAAGCTTGGCCCTAGGCCCTATTTGAGGCCTGGCTCAGCTCTGCGTGGCTTTTCTCTCGCCTGGCCGCAAAGTGCATTTCTCTCTCATGCGGCCCCTGACCTCTTGACGCATTTCCTGACCCAGGAAATAGAATTAACACCTCAGTCTGGGCTCCGGGGTCCGACAGCCTCTCAGCCACAGCTGTGCGTCAGACCCTGTGGACTCATATAAAGCCGGACCTTGAGGAAAAGAGCTTTTTTGCACTTTCTATTTTTAAATCTGTGTGTACTGTTTAAGTCTTTCTGCTGCGCCACCTTCAGCCAAAAAGGAATATTTGACCATTTTTGGTTCTATTGCAAAGTTCCATCTTTCTTAACATTTTTTTCCCCCAATACGTTTGTCATTTGATGATACGTTTAAAGTCAGAAATGTCAGTAATATTAAAGCTGACAGATTCATTGCCAGGATATATATTTAACATGTTAGCTTAACCTCCACTAAACCTCTTCCAAGCATGTACTATTATCCATTTATTTTCTATTTTTTAATCTTTTTTTTTTATTCTTTTTTTTTGCCTTAATTGTTCTACAGCGCTGTGAAAAAGAATTTGTCCCCTTGCTGATTTGTTCTGTTTTTGCTTTTCTGTCACAATTAGACATCTAAGGTCATCAAAAATTATATCCAAAAAAGATAACTTTGGAAAATACAAAATTAGCATTTTATTTATTAAAGGAAAACTCTTTTAGAAGGTGTGCCTTCCACAATATGTGGCCTTAAAATAACTCAGGATTTCAGGTGAACATTGCCACCTCCGAATGAACAAAAAGAACAAATTGAAGGTTTTGGAGGGGCTTAGGTAAAGTTCAAACCTAAATTTTGGCTCTTTCACAGTTATTTTTTAAGATATGTTATGCTTCATGCAAATACTACATCCACAACATAATAAGGTTCTTAAAAGTTAAACTGTGTGTCAATTGATGTGGATCCCACCAGGGCCTGAAGTACTTTTTAGAAGAGGAATTCTGAGGACTCTTAAAGTAAAATAAGGGCAAATTGTCTGTTAAATATTTTAGTGAAACCATAAACAGAAGCGATGCATCCCACAGTTCTGTACTGGCAGCGCTTTATCTGTTTTGTTCATTAGTCGAAGGCCTCAATCGAAGAAGGTGTGTTTCCACACATTCAAAGATTAGCCAGTTCCTGTCTTTAAGCACCCCATATGTTTGCGTTTTAGTCACACATTGCCAGTCTCATGGGAGCTCTTTGAAGCTCACTCCTCCAGAGCAGATCATAAAACAGGCGTATACGTAGTTTTTACAAAGTTGTATCCCAGAACAGTCCTTCAACTCCCCGTCCTCCACCTCCACCAACAGCTCACTGCTTCCACCTTGCACCTCAAATTTATTTACTCGCCAGGATGATCACTTGACTTTGACCATGTTTGACTTTTTAAAAAGCAACCAATGTTTTTTTGTTTTTTTTTCGCTGTGTTTCTAATGTGTGGTACAGTAATTGTTGCCATACCAAATCACTGACTGACATTTCTGTACAAAGCAAGTAGAGCAATATCTGTTGCATGCTGAGAAAAAAAGAAGCCATGGCAGCTGAGTTTTTCCATTCCTGACTTCATACATATTTGCATTTGTATGAGGCAAAAAAAAAATGTTAGAGTTCTTTTCTAAGCCACATGTGTATCTTTGCAGGTGTCTTGTATGTAAGAATTCCTAAACAGCCAAAACTGATAAATGCTATAGCACAAAATTCACTTTAGTTGTCCCTCACGTCTTGTACTTTAAGGAGAATAACATTTGTTTATTTGTCTTCATCATTAACATGCCTTTTTGTTATGTCTGTCACAGTACTTTGAGGTGCCCTTTGACTCCAACATGAACCGAACAAAGAACCGTCCCCTCGTCAGAGGACAGATCAGGTACTTATTTCTCTATTTTTTTCACATTTTACTTCTGCTTCTTTTTACCTTTATTTCTTGTATTCTCTTAAAATGTACAGGTGTATCTCAATGCATCAAAATATCATTGGAAAGTTATTTTGTCTCAGTAATTTAACTCAACGAGTTAAACTCATATTCTAATCATTTCACACCCTCTGATAAGTTTTAGGAGTTTTTCCCCTGTACTCTGTTCGTTAATTTTACATTTAGCACTTTAGCGCTTTTGCTAACTTTGAAAACATTTTGTGCACTTGGCTTCCCCTAAATATATATTTTTCTAGATACATTCAAAAGTGCAAATTTTCTTGGCTGTTTTGTAAGCTTTTAGTTGAAAAAAGTTTGTCATCTACATTGATGTTTTGATTATCTATCGAAGTAGTTAGACGTTCATATTCAGGCTCTTATTTTGAAGTGGTTGAAGACTATTTACGCAGCAGCTCCTTCTTTTCTCATCATGTTCTCTGTTTTTTCCCTCATTAACTTTATTTAAAACAAGAAACAAAATAAAACACTGACAGTAGAGACCCAAGATACAAACATAAACACAATATCTAAAGGCGTTATAGAACATGTCAAATATAATGTCAACATTTAATTAGTGCTCAAAGGTTGTCGACATTCAAAGGCAGAAATAATTTGAATTTAATTTAGCGCTTTTAGCAGCAGCTTCTGCTAAATACCGTGTTATTGTAGATCTTTAGCCTTTCGAGGAACTAATGTTTATTATCAGTCCTTTAGGATTAACATAACTGAAACATTTTTAATTAGCTTAATTAGATTACTGTTAATGGAAATACAAAAATTCTGTACCTCAGACAATTAGAATAATTGGCAAATTATCCCCAAAAATTCATAGCCCACAGAAAAATATGTCCTTGTACTGTATTCACTCAATATTTGGTCAGGACTCCTTTTGCATGAATTACTTCATCGATGCAGTTTGGCATGGAGGCGTGCGGTTGGTACGTAGCTTGTGTCTTTCGTCATCATCAAGCAATACATGGTCAGTAAAGCAGATACTGAAACTTTTGGCAGTGTGAACTGGCACCAAGTCCTGCAAGAAAATCATTATTTCCATAAAGCTTGTTAGTAGAGGGAAGCATAAAATGTTCTTCAGTTTCCTAATAGACTGACTTTGAACTTGGTTTTAAAAAAACCCCCAAAATTAAACAGTGGACCAACACCAGCAGATGACAAACTTTCTTAAATCATCATCAATGTGGAAACATCACACTGGCCCAGGACTGCATAATATATTGCAAATTTACTGTTGTTGGATTAGTGCACAATGTCCATATCTGGAAGAACTAAATCGACTACAATAAATGTTAGCTAGTTACAATGTATCATAAAAAGCGGTGGGAAAAGGTCCATTCATTAACAAACTCCAGCTGTCTTGTTCATTGCCAAAACAATAGATGCCGATCAGAAAACCTTGTTGTTCATATAGAAATATTGATTATTTTTTATTATTTATTATTTCTTTTCTGGTTTTTAGGAGTAGCTGTGCACAAGGAATGTGACAGTTGTTGTCCATGGCCCTGATACTTTTTGTCTGTAGTGACTCTTGAATGGGCTTTGCTCCACAATCCTCTTAAGGCTTGTGGACCTTTTTACTATCACACTTTTTCCGTCCACTTAACTTTTTATTTTTAAACTTAGCACTCAATGAAAAATCACTTTATTTCGCAATCACATTGTCTTTTACTCTCCTTATGGAGGGTGTCTGCGGCTGTCTGCTGGAAAACTGTCAAAATAACATGAAAAAAAAAATCTATTTGAAATCTTCAATTACCTGAAGTAAATTACATTTTCGATGATATTCTCTGTTTTTGGAGATGCACCTGTTTAATGGAACAGTGTGTAGGAGGCGTAACATGCAGCAGCTGAGGACCCTTGTTTTGACTAGGCCACCCAGATTCTGTTTAGTGTTTGGTGGTGAATTGTGACCAAAATGCGTTTGATGTCTATGTCTGGTGTGTTTGCAGTTAGATTCGCAATGATGACTGATGAATAGCTGTTTGCTGACTTACTAGGGTGTTGTAAAAGGAATAGACAGATGTGAGGAGTTAGTTGTGCCCTAACCCTCAACTCTCTTGTTTAGATGCAAGATCACTTTTATAAACCTGTAGTGTTGCCTTTCACCCACAGATCTTTCCCAGGGACTGGATATATGTCAAGTTATATCTAAGCAGCTCATATTTATGTAATCTGCAGAAAAATCTTAATGGACAGTTGGTTTACAAGTGGATATTTTCAGTGCTTACAGGTGGTCATGTAAAATATTTTGTTTGTGTAAACATTACCTGTTTTTCTTTGAACTTTCCTCTAACAAGAGAAGTTATTTGTTTATCTGTCTGTGAATCTGAGCTATCAGCCTTTCCTCTTTTGTGTCCCACATGCAATGATGTGTGAAGACAGAGAGCATATGGGTCGGTTGATATTCCTGTCAAACAAGCCATTCAATCACCACATTTTATGGGTTTAATCTCTAAGTCAGAAGAAGTGTGGAAGTTGCTTCAATTATCTTGCACATTGGAACAGGCAAGGAAGAAGAATATTTGTGTTGCATGACCGTAATTCTCTTTACCATTGTCTAAGTGATATAGATATGAATTACTAAAAATAATTTGGTGTAATCAGATTTCTTCTTAGCCTGTTTTTTGTAAACAGACATCTGTCCAACAATCCATTCATCCAACTGTCTGTGCAAAACCAGTGCATCTGGCTTTCTGTCCATGTGTCCATTGACATGTCAATTTATTGATAAACATTCATTTATTTATTGAGAGTTATTTCTTTCCGTCCATCCATCAATTTCACTCTAATGTGTAAAACATAAACCCTTTTTGCTTTTCCTCAATGGCAGGAATATGGGCCATATTTTTTATCTTGAAATTCTTCTCAAACAAAGCAGTCTTAAAATCTTACTCTGAAGAAACATCCCAGATTTGTTTTACTCTCCATCTTGACTTTAGGCTAACCGTTGCTTCTAATCCATCTGTGCTTCTAAACTTAGCCTGCATAAAAATATGTTCGAATTTACGCCAATTTATAATGTCTAGTGTTGTCCCATCTTTTTTAATTGCATTAAATTTATAAAAAGTTTTATAATTGCTTTGCATGTAGCTTAAGAGTAATTTGTAGCTTTTTGCCACGTATACATCTTACAAGTTTTCCTGTTTCTGTATTCTTGCTTCATGTTTGAATTTCTGACCTTAATTGGAGCCAAACCAGCTGGCGACCACTGCTTTAAACATTGCCCTCCTGATGCAATGTTCAAATGCTGATTTTTTTTTCTTCTTCTTCTTTTTGCTATACTGTCAGCAGTGGGCAGCAAACCCACCTCTGACCATGTGACGCACCTCCTTCCCCGACCCCCAGCTGAGCCCGCCTACAGGAGGGCTGTCAACAGCTCATAGGCAGCCTGAACGGCTCCACCTCAGGCCACATAAAGCAGCCACAACACCACTGATCACATTAATGCTCTTATCTCACTGCGTGGCAACCACACCAAAATAAAGACCCTGTTTGCTTTTTGAAGAAGAGGCCTGCGTTTGGTCAAGATTTTAATCTCCCCTCTCTGTAATTTACGGATCAGTTGGTGCTGAATTTGAACCAGGCCTTACCATGGCTGCTGCTGACTAGGAGTAGGAGGAGGAGGAAGTTGTCTTCATCCAGCCAGCAGGCTGAGCTGCTGCGGTTTTTCTCGGCTCGTTTTGATCTCTGGCGTGCGCACACGCTCCTTCATCTCGCCGAGGCCACTTTTTATCCCTGATGAGCTCTTATCAGATGAATTTCCTCCTAAGCTCCCGTTTTGAGACGCAGCCATGCTGGCTCCTGGCCCCTGTGGGTCTGTTTGTGTCAGTGCTAAATTCGTGCAGCTCTCGTTGTCTTATCTTGTGTTTCCACAAGCTTGCGAAACTTTATCATCCTTTAGTTCCCAGGATAGCGATGGGCTCTTCCCTGAGCTCAAATCTCTGTAATCTAACTTTTCTTTTTAAGCTTTTGTCTTGTACGTGTTTATCTTGCTGATTTAACTGATTTGTTTTTCTTTCTTTTCTTTTTTTTTGTGTGTGTTCTTATCAGCCCGCTGCATGCCGTGTCATTTGCTCTGGCCTGTGGCATTCCTGGAGTTGCTCTTCTCACGCTGGCAGTAAACCCCTTAACAGGGTTCCTGGGTGCCTTCAACATCTTTCTGTACACCTGCTGCTACACACCGCTCAAGAGGCTCAGCATCATCAACACCTGGGTGGGAGCGGTGGTTGGAGCAATACCCCCTGTGATGGGTTGGTGCGCTGCCACAGGCAGTCTGGATCCAGGTACGACCAGCACAAATGTAACACCTATTCTTTCACCTCATGACTTTTCGAACAGCTTTTTCTTTTGACTTTGACTGCTTTTAAAGAAGCATTCTTTGCTGTTTCCTCAGTATTGCTGCGAGAGTTCTCGTTTTAACCAGAGGGTCATTGTTTTTTGCTAAATGGAAGAAATGTTTCTTCCAGCTAAGCCGCACTTAAGTGTGCCATTTAGAAGATGTATCAAATGCGTCATGTGTGGTTCAACATCGCTGAGACAACCGGCGGTCATTTTTAGACTTAGACTGACTTTATTGTCATTTTGCATGCACAGGGTGTATACAGAACGAAATTTCGTTGCATACGGCTCAGGACAGTGTTTTGAGCTTCCAATGTTGTGAGGTTACTCTAAAATAAAATTCAGTATAAAATATGAATATAAATCTAAATATAAAATATAAAGTGCAGGACTGACCGTAAAATGTTTTATGCTACATGTTTACACTGAGCCTTCATTTTGTTTATGAAGGTTTTAAAAACAAAGAATTTAAACTGAATTTAAACACAGTGGAATTTTTATTGTGAAGTCATCACTTCATTAATTCAAAGATTTATCCCATAAAATTGCTTGAAGGGGCGAATTTATGTAAAATTGACAAGAATTGACCCTTTAATCTCACGTGGCAACCACTCAGCTGTGTGCAAACCTCTTGGGGGGGGGGGGGGGGGGGGCTAATGCCACCTTAGAGGACAAAGCTCCTCCTCCGAACTGCAGTCTCCAAGCTTGTGCAAAGAAATTATACTATGTGGCTGGAAAACACATAATACTGTCCCTTTAAAGCAAAGTAAGACATTTACATGATTGATCTCAGTAAGTTCTGTTCTTCTGTTTGAACCCCCAACAGGATGTGAAACCAAGTGACTCAGTAGACCACATAAATGTTGACATGGTGGAGAGAAAGAGGTGAAAGTTTTCTTAGTTGTCTGTGCCTTTAATCTTCAGCTTTCAGTCAAAGCTAACATTTACTGTCAGCCAGAAGATGTTTCCTGTAAAAAGCAAAGGGCAAGAGAAACCCAGCGGGGAATTTTCATTTAATGTTTGGGTTTAAAATGGTCGTTGTACGATGATATTAGTCATACATGTGTCTTCTAAAAGCCAAGTGAATTTTGTCTTGATACAACCTAAAATGATTGCAATGCGACACCTGGTATTCAAAGTTGGGACAGTTATTAAAAAAAAAAATCTCTGGTATTTTATTTGATTTTGAATCCCTTCATCCCCCCCTCCCCCAGGTGCTTTGGTACTGGGCGGTTTCCTCTACTCCTGGCAGTTCCCGCACTTCAACGCTCTCAGCTGGAACTTGAGGGAAGACTACTCACGCGGCGGCTATCGCATGATGTCCGTCACCCACCCGGGCATGTGCAAGCGAGTGGCCCTGCGCCACAGCCTGGGCCTGATCCCGCTGACGACGCTAGCGCCCGCTCTGGGCGTCACCACCTGGAACTTCCCCGTCATCTCCTTACCCATCAACCTGTACATCAGCTACCTTGCCGCCCGCTTCTACTACCAGGGGGACCGCAACAGCGCCCGCAAGCTCTTCTTCTGCAGCCTGTGGCACCTGCCCATGCTGCTGCTGCTGGCGCTCACCTGTAAGAAATACAGCCGGAGTCCAGAGGGAACGGCGGCGCCTATGACCCTCGCACGCCCTGCGAAATAACTGGGACTCTTCTTTTAACCGTAGTACTTGTGGGTGGAGAGATGTTTGCTGACACACTGCTTTACAGAAAACACACCAAGTTGCAATCTTTCAATTGTGTTCTGTAGTATGTATATTTATTTTTAAAGGGTCCTACCAGTTCTTGTGTCTTATATCTGACTGAGAAATTACTTTGTACTGTTTACACCGCTCTCACGGAAAGCCTCTGCAGCTCATTAAGGTGGAAACCATGTTGTCGTAGAGTTTTTAGGAAGTGGTAAAACAGGACAGGCGTGATGATGACATGTTACTTGACAGTAAATAAACCTCATTTTCCTTTGAAACAAAAAAATGTGTATGAGGTTTAATTTCATAAACCTTCTTTAAGCGATCACTTATCCCCTTTGGACAAAAGGGCAACTATCCTCAACCAATAAATATGTGATGATTGTAACTATGTGTTCTGTGTCTTGTGTGATGAACTCCTTGACGTCAAGCATGTAGCACACTCTTATCAAGTGGAAAAACAAAGCAGCTCATTAGGTGACGCTGCCCATTATATTTGGATTCAGGTTTCGGCTGTAAACCCAGGTGGATATGCTCGCTTTAAGCTCAAATCATCCGCTCTATTTAGCGGGCCACCCCTTACACCTGTCATTCAACATGTGCTCCATTTCCACCAAGTTTTGGGTGTTTGGTTACATTTCCATCGCCGCGCTCGGAGAAGCAGACAAGCGCCTCCTTCCCTCCCCGTCCCCCCCAGCGGTACCGCCACCCTCGCTCCATAAAAACCGGCAGGATTTAGCCAAGGCCGAGAGACGTGAAACGGCTCGATGTCCTCGTAAAGTGTCTGACCGGATGCGGAGTTTCATATCAGAGGGTGGGAGCGGAGCAGGCCCGAGCCAGCTGTTACAGCCGGATCAGAAGTACACGGAGAGGCAGAATGTTGTAGGGCACCTCAAAGGCTCAACGTGATGAGTCCTGACGGGGTTTATATCACGCGGGGACTCTCCTTGTTTAGATCTGCATGTTGTGGTCTCGCTGCATATTTCTGGCTTGCACATGGAGATCAGAGCCATTCCTTTTGAGAAGTGAAATGTCTCTCCTACACCTGGTGGTAAGGTAAGATTTTAAATTATCAGTAATTAGAGGTCATTTTGAAAGTCTAAACTTAATCAAATAGACGAAATGCTTAAAAAAAAAGGTAATGTATTTTTCATCAGTTTTTATAAAAGGCTAGCACAAAGAAGTGAATACGTATGAAATGGAGAAAAAAAGTTAGTTCAAAATGTTAATTTGTGAAATACAGTCTCGATTATATGTGGAACATCTATGAGCACAATTAAGTCTTGCCACAGTTTCTCAGTTGTATTTAGGTCTGGACTTTGACTGGTCCATTCTTGCACTTATGAATTGTTTTGTTTACACCATTTAACTATAGTTCTAGCTGCAATGATTGGAGTCATCATCTGCCTGGAAAGTGAATCTCTATTCACTTGACCAGCTTCCCTGTTAATCTTGAACAAAAGCATCCACATGACATGATGCTGCCACTACCGTGTCCCACTATGAGGATGGCGTGCTCAGGATGATGTGCAGTGTATGTTTCCTACTGAACTGTTTTCTCTAATGTGCAAACTTGTAGATTGCACATGCTTTCACATTTTCGTGAAAGCATGTGCAATGTACAAGTTTGTGGAAAAATTTCCAACTGATGTGAATATTTTTTACAAATTTTTCAAAGTGAGATAAAAAATGTAAGTTTTCCATCCAATGGGGGAAACTGACATGCAACATGAAGAAATATAAACATAAAATATTCATGTTTGTAATAAAACCAAGTTTTTTTAATCACGTTGAAATTAAGAAAGATCAGATAAAGCCTTGGTAAATCCATTTGTGCTTTCATGTTAGCTTTAAAATCTTTAAGTTGTCTTGAAATTAAAGTTATCTTGAATTGTTTTTGAAGAATTTCAAGTTGGCATATGTAAGCTGTAAAATTAAACAAAAAGCAAAAACAAATATAGATTTTCATTAAATAATACATTAAATGTTTAACTTGTGTTAAATTTCCTGAATCCTTTAGTCCAAAATGATCATCATAGAACTTTCTGAATAAAATGTGCAACTGTAAAGTGACACATCTGCAGATGTGTGGAAACGTCAGCTCAGTTTCCAAACCGGATTGAAACTTTGTGGAACTAAATAAAGGTGAAAATTATGACTAAATAAATGATGATGCCGTGCTAAGGAAATGTTATGTGGCCAAATCACATAACATTTCCAGTTCGACTTTTCATTACAAATCTTTTATGGCGACATGATGATCAAACCTGGTTTTAAAAGAAGTTCTGTTCTCACCAGGTTTAATCCCAATATTTTGTCTTAATTTTCCTATAATGACTCAACAGAGAAAGTTTGACCCAAAAAAAAAAATTTAAACAGACAGTGAAAGAAAAACATATTCAAGCAATTACTTATTTTCAGTTTGGACATGGAGTAGAACTTTATTTTATTAAAGAGTGTTAAAATTGAGGGTTTAGGGGTAATTTCGTGCCACATTTTTCAGATTACATTTGTACAAAAATGCTGAAATCAATGTGTTCTTTTCCTTCTACTTTCCACACTTAAAGACTATTCATGTGATGGACCAATACATCCTAGTTAAATGTCGTATCTTAATGTGTCATTCCTTTGACTCAACAGTAGTCTTTTGAGAAAATGCACCCGAAATAACAAAAACAATGAACCAGAATAGAAACATATCGCACAATTATTCATGACCACAAGTTGAGATGATGCGCTTGCAGACTTGTTTTGAAATTTAAAGTTGGATTTTAAATCAGCCACAGGAAAAGTTTGCAGCATCGGTGGGTCACTGCTGTTTAATGCATGTCTGTCATGGGAAGTGGTGGTTAGGAGTGAGAGTGAGAGAAATAAAGTTTTTACTTTAAAGATGAGGATAAATTAATATTAAGACGGTGCGCAAGGAAATGCAGAAAAGAGATTTTAACTTGAACTCTCAACACCTCTTTCTGTCTTCAGAAAAATCTAAACTGTGCAACAAATTTCCTGTCATATAAGCGGTGTATCGAAGTTCCGAAATATAGAAGTTTAGCTTATAAAAGTACAGTTTGAATGATGGCATAACATGAACAAATAATAGATGTTAATAAAATGTTGTATTTGTCATGGGTAAAGAAATTGAGACAATTGTCTTTCTTTGCTTTAATCAGCTAATTTTATATGTGTGTTAACTGGTAAATTAATACACTATAAAAAAGAATGGGGGTGTGAAATTTGAGCTGTTATTTTTGCTTGCAAGAATATATATATATATATATTTAATTGTGACATTTGAAACTAATTAAATTCCACCAATATTAAGTGGAACATTTAATGTACCTCCAGATGTTGGTTCAGTCGATTGCTATGCATAGTGTATGATGTCCAGCAGAGTTATGGCTCATACGCTCATATGGATTGTATTACGAAGAAATATAGCAAAAGTTGACAATTGTCATCGTGGCCGAGAAGGTTTTTGCATTGGAAGAGAGAGGTGCTTATCCAGCTTTAACTAATTTAGAGTCAAACTTTTTGAACTTGCTCGTTATGAGGCAGTCATTTCAGAGAGCAGCACATCCTCTGGTTGTCAGGGGAAAAGGTTTATATTCCATTTTTTTTTTAGATTTTAAACATTTATTGAGACGACTTAATTTGGCTGCTTTGGAGAAATCCAGCTGAGGTGTGATACTAGCTCTGCGTCCAGAAAACAGGTCTTTTGAACTATTGAACATTTAGGTTTTAAGTTCACATAAAAAAAAAAAGAGAAGGTGATTATGTATTCAGAAATTTCCTTTTCATGTTAATATTCTGTGTATGAACCTCCTGGTGATCAAACACATATTTGTTTATTCATTCATTTTTTTAAAATAAAAATACAAATAAAGAGTTATTGACTTGAACTTTCTAAAGTTGAAGTCAACAAAAACAGAACAGTAAGAATCAACTTTATTTGAGTAATTATTTTTAATGAATTATTAGTGACAATAACCATGTAATTTTACTAATTGTGTTGAGTAAGTACACTTAAAAATAACTAATCAATTTAAGATTATTTTAGCTGTTAAGCTTGATTAATTCTTACATCGTTATCTGGATAGATATCTAGATCAATAAATGTTTGCAAAAGGGCGATTGGTTAATTGGTTAAATTCCTAATTATATTTTTATTAGTGTATAATTAGCGACTGCTGTAGGTAGCGTTTAATTTGCATACCAAGCATTTCCCTGCTTTTGTTGCTTAACAAAAAAATAAAAATCGGGTTATTTTGTTGTTAGCAAAGCAAAGTCAAACAACGTGTGTAGACAAGTCAAAATAAACTGTTCGGTTCGTCTGAACTCATCTGAACTGCGTGCCTGAAGGGAAACACGTGAAAAACCACAGTTTAATTGTCAAATAAGAAAGTTTTCCAAACTCCCTCTCAAGCAGTAGCTCAACACACACACACGCTCCCCTACACGCAGACACGCACACACGCCTAATTTCCATACCTAGGATCCCACGGCTCAGAAACGCCCCCCTCCCTCCAACCGATTGGTCCTCTTCTGTAAACAAGCGGCTGCATAATTAAGCTCCTCGCTGCTGATTGGCTAGAGCTGCCGTCACTCCGGTTTGCGGCTCCTTATAAGGCGAGCGGCTCCGGCAGCTGCTGTCACAAAGCTGATGAGACGAAGCTGCAGCAGCAGCACCGAGGAGCGACGGGCGCAACTCCACAGTTTTAGCCGTAACTATGATCTCATTCCCGGATGTCTCCATCCCTTCGATCCCGTTCACTTTAGTTGTTATGTGTTTTTCTTTGTAAGTTTTTTTTTTTTTAAAGTTTTTATCGTTATTATTATCATTTTAGTTAGTTTTTTTTTCTTTTTCTTTTTTTTGAAGGGGGGAGCATGTGCTTAATTTTGCGGGGATTGCAGAGGTGCCAGAGGGAGTGAGTCTGGGCACTATGCGCCGCTGGGATCTGATTTGCTCCAGGAAGGCTTATGGAATATTATAGCCCGGTTTTCCACAGCCTGCATGCCTTCTGGTCCAGCCCCGTGAAGAAGAAACTTCTCCTGCTCATCATCATGTTCGTAGTCTGGGTTTACATGCTCTACTCCTGCGTGGGCTACTGCTCCACCATGCCCGGCCTGGTGATGGTGGACACCCCGCGGGGCAAGGAGACCGCTCCGGCGACGGGCCGGAGGTCGGACCTGGTGTCCAGACTGCTGGCCAAGCCTCAGCCCTGGGAGGACGTGGAGAGCGACTACGAGGAGCCGACCATCAGGACCGCGGCGTCCAGAGACCTGCTGGACGCGGATAGAGACAGAGTTCCGGATCCGAGCGCCATGTCCAGCTTCTCCAACGGCTCCGGGAGCAAGAAGCTGCCGCAGGCGATCATCATCGGGGTGAAGAAAGGAGGCACCCGGGCTCTGCTGGAGTTCCTGCGGGTACACCCGGACATCAGGGCCGTGGGAGCGGAGCCTCACTTCTTCGACCGCAACTACGAGAACGGACTGGAGTGGTACAGGTAATAATAATGATAATAATTTTAAAAGATCGTTATTAATTAAAAGATACAATCTTAAAAAGCTTTGTGCGCTTATAACACTGTAAAAATTTAAAAGATGGAATACTTTCACTGGAAAAAAGCGTGTCTCTGTTACTTTTTACGCACAACTGCGTCTACCAACTTTGGCTTAAGAAGGCGCAATTGTAATCTTTATAATAAATAAAACGGAAAATTGAGGAAATGAAATTGGAATTTAATTCCGATCTAAGCATAATAAAATGAGCAGGCTTCGCTCAAATGTGATCTCCTTTCCTCGTTAAGCGTGTTTGGCCTCATTAGTGAATAAACTCTTAATTTTTCAGTCCACCGGTTGTTGTAAGCATGTAGCTTAATTATGTTTTTAAAACATATGTTGACGCTTATATGAAGCTGCTGCAGCCGTCTCTGACGCTAGATCTGCGATGCGCAGTGATCTCTGTTGGACGCGGCGCAACACTGCACCTCCACCCTCGAGGCGCGTCTGTGTCAACTTTTTAACAGTTGAAGGTGTCGCGGCCCACTTCGCCACTTCGCTCCACTTTCGCACACAAACACCGGGAGGTTGAATAAAAGCGAGTTTTATGCCGACTAAAGTTTTTGGTGTCGCAAAATCAGACCCTGATTCTGCGATAAGAAGCGTTATATAAATTCCGACTTTAAGTTGTTGATTGATTTTCAGTTGGATTGGATCTATGTCTCCAAATCCTACCGACCTTTTATTTAATTGTCTTTTATTTTTTTTCTGGGAGGGGGTGGTGGGATTTCATAAAGTAAATATCAGGTCTGCTTGAAACTTGTATGAATTATTCATCATTCTGACATCCGTCAGGATCCTTCATTGTAAGAAACAAGCTGCTGACTGTAAAATTATCTCTTAATTTATATAATGAACTGGAACTAAAAGTAATTACCTTTTGACATTGCTAGAACTAAAACTTTGGTGAAAACAAAAATTAAAATTCTTCACAAAACAGGCATCATGACCTTCACAGAATTTACATTTAAAACATGCAGTGAATTTTCTTTTATTGTGAATTTTTCTATAGAAACAATGAAATACTCTGCAATTAAGACAATAATAGTACTTTAATAAGACTTCATGATCTTTTTAAGCTTGTGTAGACTTGAGTTCTTAATTATGATTTTAAGATGGCTACCACATGCCTGTACCTTGTTTTAAAGAGCTATTATCATCAACTCTTCTATAAGTGTCTGGACTTTACATCTCTAATATTATGTGAGATTTGAATTACCGTGCTTCATGAGAAGAAAAAAAACACCCAGAGCCTACTCACCCCTGAGTTTTGTTTGTGCTCCACAAGACTGTGTCAGGAGAAATGTGTGATATGAACTGAGCTTCCACTTTGGAGTGAAAAATGTGAATTGTTTTGACTGCAGCAAATATAAGCTAATTACATGGGTGCCATGCAGTTCATGCTCACTGAGCCAACAATTTGTTTTGTAGTGTGAGGCAAATGTTCCAGGAAGGCTTTAGGCTGATCTGGTAGAAAGTCATCAAGAAACTATTGCAACTTGGTTTTCTGTTGCAAAACCAGCAGCTGTAGACAGATGCTAATTTTTCAATAAAAAAAAAAAAAAAATCCAGTTGGAGATTTTCAGATGAAATCAGATTCATGTATAAAACCTGCTTTGTTATAGCAATTACAATCTAAATCACATTTTGGCTAACTTGTGTGTGCAACGTTTCTTGTACTGAACTTTTTCTAGTACATTTGCATTGGAGCATGGCCGGCTACACTTATCGGTACAAACGGCACCGTGCATGAATCTTGTTGAATCTTTCCTTATTCCTTTATCTTTCTCCTCCTGGAGCTTCCTGTAATCATTTGAAGTGAATCTTTAGGCTGTAATTGTCGAAATTTGATCAGATAACTTTACTGGGGCAGATACGTTCTGGAACACCCGGTTAAAAAACGGGCCCGGCAACGCCTATGGTTGAGGGCGGCAGGGGGAATAAAAGAAAAGTTGGTCCGCTCTTTCATCCTTTTCTACCGTTAGTGTGTCAGTTGGTTCTAAACAGTGTAAAAAGGGGGATTTAGTGAACAAAAGTGAGGAGACTTTGTAGAATAAAACCCCTTGAACCAACTTTATCCTGTTCATTTACATCATAAAGTGTTAATGTGAGGAGCTGGAGCACTTTTGAGCTTAATTACTGCATTTGTTTGTGCTCAACACAATCAGACGCTATTTGTTTTTAGTAGATTTTACTTATTTGGTCTTTTTTGTCTATTGTGCATAGGTTTTAAAGCCTAATTAAGATTAGACTGCGGTTTTTAATCCTCATCGGTTACTTCGACCGTTTGTAAATCAGCTACTGAAATTACTCGTACTTTAAGATCACTGTTTTTTTTTTTTGTCTCCACATAGTTAGTTTTTGCAGGGATAACGAGAACCACCTCATGTGTTAATAATGAACAAATGGATGTTTAAATATACAGAGCATTACGCTTCAACAATGTAGAGAGGGTGGAAAAGTTTCCGAATTAGAACCAAATGTTGGGAGCATTTGAAATAGGGACACCAGTCCCTGGTTTGTGTGATGCTTTGTGCGCCTGCTGTGATACAAACTTTGATTTACTATCCACCAGTTTGAAAGTTTTGGGGACTGTGCAGGCAGGCTGTTATTTTACTGTTTCCACCCACGGAGTTTGCAACTGCATGTGGAAAAGTGTCTCTGCAACGTCTCAGGCCGTGAAATCTAATACTGATCTTAAACTCTGGGAAGAAGTCAGGACTTTAGCCGTTTTGGGGGGTTTTTTCCTCCCCGGTTGTTTAGATTTGTGTTTTAGATTCTAAGTTTACTCTAAGAAAAGTTATTTGAAAAGCATTTGAGTTGAATTGGATGTTTAAGGAAGATTTTGTTTAAAGCTTCTTCAGTATAATTGAAAGTGAAATCTGTCAAGACGTTTTTTTTTTTTTGTTTTTTTTAGGTGGGATTTTTTTTTTTTTTTCTGGAGAGAAGATGGACAGTGAAAGGAAATCATACTTTATTCATCACCAAGCCCTCCTGAGTGTACTATTAGAACCTGATACTGGACATGACTTTGGGGAAAGAGATGGAATTTTCCAGACAGAAGGAAAACAGAACAAAAAAATAAATAAAAATAAGAGCTGCATGGCATTGAAATGAAAGCTATGGCAATCTCATCCGATCATTTATGGGGACAGAGATTGAGACAGTTATTAGTGTATCAGGGGTTGTGCAACTAACCTCTTCTTGTTTTGTTTGTTCATTTGCACAATCTCCCAGCCGTCCCCTCCCTCCTTTCCGGACACGCATTTAAAGCTGGAATTCCACAAAGCGAGTGCGAGAGAGAAGGAGGTGGAGATAACAACTCTTATTGTGGATTTCTGATGTCCTCTGACAGTTTTTATTTGTGCCAAAGACAAAAACATGTGATTCATGCGTTTGACTGAGGGGTCCTCATATCAGGAGGTACACATTTTCACTGTGTGGTCAAGCATGAACTGGCCTAAAGGAACACATATACATTCACAAAGAGGCAGTTGGAGCTCAAAGGGTCACAGTGCGAACAGAAACATTGATTCATTAGTTTCTGTTTGCACCTGTTTACCATTATACAAGACGTTTTCTTTAGCTAAAATCAATATGTATTCTAAAAGTATTGACACATTCAAGAATTTATTATAAGAACTCTCAAAAATTGTTTAATCGCAGATCCATTTAATCTGGATCTGCGATCTAGATTAAAGTGTCTTTTATTGAGTTTGGACAGTTAAAACTCCTTTTATCCAAAACACAGTCATAAACAATGATAATTATAAACATAATTATAAAACATCTACTTCAAAGAGTGGTTTGAAGTACAGCCCAAAGACAATGCTATCTTGTATTAAATGTTTGATAAATATTTAGTACTTTGAAAACTGCCAGTTTGTAACCTAAATTACAAACTGGAATATATGGAGAAATTTGAGGACATTTTAATGTCAGGGAGACATTTAGTTAAAATAATACAAAGACTAGTGGAAGTCTACGAATGTGTAAGAGAGCCTAAAAAGTGGAGATGCTCTGATTTGTGGTTTGACAGACGTATCTGTCCTGTGTTTAGTTCACGAAGGAAGATAAACTGCGCTACATATCTGCGGCATAGTTATTGTTACAGAACTGACACAACCGAATCTACAAAAAATTGCAGCAACGACCAACTGTAACAGAACCCCATGCTGTATGCAGGGGCTCTGTCTGCACTGATAAAGATTCACTCACCTCTCTATACTGAAAACAGACGGAGCTTCCAATTTAAAACCACTCGTTTCTCTCTCACTAATTCAGCTTCCAGTAATCTATTTGTGTGTGTGTGTATGGAACATTAACCTCTCCTCCTGAGATGGCCAGTTGCTGGTTAAATGTGGAGAGCGGAAGTCACACATCCGTCCTGATCTGCAAAATCCACCATTCATCCCAATACACATGCGCTATTAAGAATGGCAGCTCATCCTTATGAGCACCAATATTTCAAACATGACAGAATGCTTTCAGCTAAAGGTGTTTTTTTTATGCCAACATACTTTGCAAGATGCAGAAATATAATATCAAAACTGTATTGTGGAAGGGCTTTAAAAAAAAAAAAAATCAGCAAATGTTTAATGAAAAGACATGTTGCCTGTCTTTTGCATGTTGTTGGTTTTAAGTCCAACAGAAGAAATTTACAGAATTAATTCCACAAATCAATCAATCTGCAAAATATTTTATTCAAATCAGATGAACCACATTTTTATAAAACATTTAGTAAGACTGAAAATAGTGGGAGTTTTCAGAGTTGATGCATTAAATTGATATAAAGTAAAAGTATTTGTATAGAGTATATCATTCCTACTTCTGGCTGATTGAATATTAAAACTCTGTACATCTTATTTTTTTTAACAATAATGCCACTCTGAATCATCCTTCCATCACTTGAAAAGAAAAACAAAACAACTGAAACATTTTTCCAAAGAGTTAATTTTATTTACTCTCACTGACTGCAGGCCCTTGTCTGTCAGCCTGTGGTCCGTGTTGCTCTTTTCATATTCCATTTAGCCATAATGGCTCAGATGGGGCTTTGATATATAACTGCTTCTTTGTGGTCTTGCTGTCGTGTCGTGGGCTCTGGTCTCAGCTCGCAGTCAGGGCCCAGGCTGACGCTCCTCCCTTTAGATTTAAACCAGAAGCCAAGCACATGTTGGGGACGGAGTGTATGGTCGCATGGACTTGTTTTACACAGGCATTTGTGAAAGTATTCGCACCGTATGAGCTTTTTTCGTATTTGGTCATGTTAAAACCACAAACTGTGTTTTTGTTTTTATTGGGATTTTAAGTGGTAGGCCAATGCAAAGTAGAGCATAATGAAGGTGAAGGACAAAAACTACATGGTTTTCAAAATTTTGAAATTTAAAAACGTTTGTCAGGCACTTTTTATTCCAATCACCCACAAATAAAATCCATTGCAACAGATTGCCCGGTAGTAGTCCACCTGTTTATTTATTTAATCTCAGTATAAATTCAGCTGTTTGGTGAAAACCTCAGATGTTTGTTCGAGACCATTAAGGAACAAACAGCAACATGGGAGCCAAGGAAAGCAAGAGACATGGCATGGAGGTTCGTTTTACACACAGTCAGAGCTAAACTGGAATGGTTTGGATCAAAGCTTGTTCATTTGTTTGAATGGCCCAGTCAAAGTCCAGACCTTAAACCAGTTGAGAATCTGTGTCAAGACTTGGAAAACTAATTCTGGTGAAATAAATAAATAAAACTCGCATATCCTTTATTCTACTTCATCAGTATGCATTACCTTGTGTTTAGATTTGACATAAATCTCAATAAGATACAAAGAAATTTGAAGTTGTGAAGAGACAAAACCTCCATATGCAGTGTTAGTGCTGCTGAGAAGTTTGTTTTTCACTGGAGCACCTAAGTGGTTTGTCAGTCATATGTTGGTTTCTGCTCTCAAATATCGTAAGAGTTAATGTTCATGTCTGAGCTGCGCAGCTTCTGTTCTTCACTTAATGCGGTTCGGGCTCCGGCTGTTGTCAGGAGTCTGCTGGGGATGAATTGGCGCCGTGCTGAGCAGGATGTCTCTCGGGTCTCCCTTTTGTATCTTAGCTGTGATAAAAACTCTGTGGAGGTAAACAGACCCACAAAGCAGCATCAGCAGAAGCTACTTAAGGTGCTACAAAGGGACAAGTAGAGCATTGTTGAAAAGGAGGGAGAGACAGGAAGAAAAAATCACTTATTCCACTGTCAGACTCGGTCTGACTGCGGAAGTCTGCGCGGTTTGAAAGCCGTTATCTGTCTCCTCCCTCTCTGATAGTTCTTAAACCGGAGTCAGGCCACAGCTCCCGGCCGTGTCGGGTACAGTTCTGGATGGTTGCACACCCTTTTATCAGCTCGCTGCAGGAGCTCTCCTGTTTCCACGTAGGTGACCCGTCCGCTGTTTTGTTGCCACGCTGACCTCGCCCTGCTTCCTTCCGCTGAATGGCCAAAGAGGCCACCTGGTTCTATAGAGTGTCAGTGAAAGGCATCAAGCCCTGAAGAAGAGAAAAGGGGGTTGGGGGGAAACAAAAAGCGTGTATTGCTAGTGTTTTCATACATTGGGGAAATGTTGTGGGGTGGTTTGGACAGGCTCAGCTGTGGAACCACAAATAATCTTCATCTTCAATCACAAAAGGCTGCAACAGTCAGACAGCGAACACAAATGTCACAGCGACCCGGCTCCTCAGGGATGAGGAGTATTGATCGGTCAGGCCTGATTGGAGGTGATGTATAGAGATGGGTTAAAGGCTTCGGACTGGGGGTCAGACCCACGACTGCTCGCTGACAGAGGCGGCGTGTTGACCGCCTGCAGAGATACAGGAAGCTGTAAATCCCGCCATGGATTTTGGCAACGTGGTTTTCAAGTTTTACGAAGTTATGCAAAATGTTTTAAACTGTCACTGTTCAGAGTCAGACTCAGTCAAACATGGTCTCAATCAATGGTTCTCCAAAGGCTCTTTTAAGAGCCCTCAGAAACCCTGAAGGACTATTGATTAAAAACTACTAAGTGCTCAAAATATGTTCACATTTTACCACATTCAAATCACAAACTTCAATGTCCATTCTGATTTAATGTCACCGACCAGCACAAAGTAGCCCATAGTTGTGAATCTAAAGAAAAGTAATTCATGACTTTTGGATTTTGTACATTTCAACTAGATATAGGCCTGGAGTTTGACTTGGCTAAACCATTTTATTGGAAGTATGGCTGAGTGTTTAGCATTCTTTTTCTGCTGGAAGGGAAATCTTTACTCTAGATTCAATTATTTTGCAGCTACAGGTTTACTTTTTATCAGCCTGATTTGGCTCCATCCATCAACTCTGACCAGCTTCCCAGTCACCGCTAAAGATAAGCGTCATCAGAACACGATGCTTTGTGTGGTTTGTGCAATCAGCAGGATGTGCTGTGTTTGTTTTCCACCACACTTTTTGTAAGCTGTCTAATCTGTGTCCACTATGTGGATTGTTGCAAATTCATAATGGGTCTTTCTTCAAACAGTTGTTTTGTTGTTGCCAATGCTACATTTATAAAATCCACGATAAATAGTTGTCTTGCTCAGATTCTTCCACCTGACCTGTGGCGCTTTGCAGCTCCTCCAGAGGCACCATGGGCCTCTTGGCTGTTTCTCTGATTAATGCTTTGATTGTTTAGCTGGATGACTCTTGTTATTGACTCTTTATGGCCTTTTAATATTTGGATAAGAGATTTAACTGTGCCCTGTGTGCCTGGCCTGTTGGCTTAGGTGGGCTGTCATGTCTTGGTAATTTTGCGGTGGTGCCATACTCTTTCTTTTTTCAGACGATGGATTCAACAGCACTCTATGATATGTTGAAAGCTTGGGAAAATAGCTTTGTAACCTAACCATGCTTTAAACGTCCTGCCAAACAGACCTACCCTGTCCTCTTCATAATAATTGCCTATGTTTTTCTCTAGTTCATTCACCTGGTGAATATTTAAAAGAAGAATCTCTTCTAAACACTGGAGCAGCAAGCATGTAGGTGCTTCGTGCAGTTGTGGAGAGGAAACCCTGAATTTGGATGATCAGATACTTTAGATCTCAGCTTGTTTCCTGATTCCTGGAACTCCCTCGGCTCCTCCAAGACTCAGCCAACCGTACAGCTGACAGCAGGTTCACATTCTCTGCTCAAACCCTTAATAATAACACACACACAAAAGAAACGTCCAGCTCCGAGTTACTCCCTAAAAAAAAATCTCCCTTAAGCCATCCCCTTTACGAAAACTTGCTCTCCACTCTTCCAGCTGTGCACTTGTGCCACTGACGAGCAAGAATAGTGTCACATGTTGCGCTCGGTTTGTCCATTCCTGGGCGGGGCTCGTGGCAGGCCTCGCTGCTCTCGCTGCTCCTTTTCGGTCAGCGCGGAGGCCCTCTTTCCCCGCTGCCTAAGCTGGCATGGCCTATTTAAAAACACACACAGTGACCAGGGGGGTAGAGAAATGGAGAAAAGGCGCTTTTCAAGCCTAAATTACAACCAGTTAATAGTGAAAGGAGAGACCTGTGGAGAGAGGAGTGGCAGCACTGGGGTGTGTTGTTTCTCCTAAACCCCCTACTCCTGTTGTTCAGTGAAGACAATATGGAAATTGTGGAGTGGGGGGTTGACAGGAAGTTTCACACCTTAAACCTTTCATCATGTTTAGAAATTGCTCAAATGACAAAATGCTTTCCAAAAGCTTTATAAAAGTAGTTTTGTGTACAAGCAGTGAACAGGCCGTCCCTCTGTGAAATGTGTGAATCAGGCCCTTTTAATAAGGCGATAATTTGGATGTTGTTAAACATGTCAGGACAGAACCAGACACCCTCCCTTTGGAGCTGTTGGTCATTCATGGCAGCCAAATAAACACTCATTGGCACATTAGAGCAGCCCACCTGGAGGAGAAAAAGAAAAACTTGTGTTAAAGATAGCTCAGCAGAGGAAGTCCTCGCTCATGTTCTGGGAAGAGAACCTGCCTAGACGCCACACTTGTCCCAGAGGTGCCCATTAAAGTGCTGCAGAGCAGGTCTGCCTGTGGGAGAGAGGACATACACACCGGACTCAGACTGAGAGCGACCAAGGCCCCCTGAGGTTTTCATTAGCCTGGTAGTAAAAGAGCAGAGCTCATTAGAAGCCCCTGAGTCACCTCTCCCTGCCTGATTCACACTATCGCTTTCTGCTTTTCCACGTAAGAGTTGTTGGGTTTCTTTGTAAAAACACTTTGACTTCAGGTCAGACAAGCCAGTTATACGCTCCTCTTCATGTCAGTTATTGTGCTCCGAATCGCACACGTGGCACAAATAATTCGCAGACAGTATCATATTCAATAAATAGAGTAAATAGAGTCACGTTATTCTATTCAAATACCTCCAATTTCAAAGTCTCATGTTAACTCTCATATTTGTGACAATTGAATCACCATTTTTAATTTCTTTCTTTTTTTTTCTTACCAAAATATTATCTATATTGGATGGTTGCTGTACATGGATGGATGGGTAGCCAATTGACAAATTGATGAATGAGTCAGCCATCCTTTCAATAATTTAATAGCCCATTAATTTGGATGCATGGATAGATGGGCAAATAAAACACAAAAGTCAAAGATTTATAGGCATATGTTTTTTTTTTTGTTTGTTTTTTTTTAATAACAAACTGACCAAATATGAAACTGAGTTCAAAAACTGAAACACAAAAACATAACCTAATCAAAAATAAACAATAAAAAAAATACTAGAAACAACATAGGAGTAAATCAGAAAAACTCAACACATTGTGTTTCAATGTAGCCAGAAGACATTTTTAACGGCTATTGTGAATACAATACAACGGATACAACAGGTAGGCTGAAATGTAAAGGGAAGCAAAGGATTACCAAAGGAATGCTGATGTTTCCCATTTTCCTCTGAATGCAGCAGGTTAATTGTCAAGACTGGTGCTTTCCGACTCCATGCAGCTAATTACATGTTGGAACGTCAGGCTGTCTTTAGGAATTTGTGAAGCATTAACCTGCCACGACAGCTACAGTGTGAATGGAAGCAAAATAATAACCTCAACACACTGGGAGATGTGAGTGACATACTTTAAAGAGGAAATCCCCCTCTTTCTCGTGCACGCACACACACGCACACCATATGTAGTTCACCTGTCTTCAAAAAGGTGTGCATGCCGTTACGGCTGACAGCCAATTCAAACAGGATGCAAAGCAGCTCCCTCACTGCTTCTGTCTCCGCACGTCTCGAGAGAACGGAGGGGGTGGCGACATGTATGTTCATCTCGAGTCTGTTTCATCTTTTATTCATCTTCACCGCAGAGAGATCAAGGAGTCATGTGCCTCCTGGTGCATGTCAAGTGTCAGGAAATCAGTCAGAATGCTTGATTCTGCCCACACACACAAATGCTACCACGCATAAGTCTTCACCTGGAGCTTCTCGCTCCTGTTTGCCTGTATTGTTTCCTTCTTTTTCCCCATTCTTTCACGGTCCATCGGGTTTTTGAATCCGAGCTGTCAGCCACCCCAGTGTTGATGGAGAAGTGGAATCTGTCGGCCGTAGAGTCTGGCAAAAGTATCCAGACGTGCAGACTTTTTACACTTTGTCACGTCGCAAGCAAAAATGTGTTTTATCAGGGTTTTATTTGTTACAACAACACAAAGTTTAATTGTGGAGTGTAAGGAGAATGATTTGTGTGTAGGCGTGCGTGAGTGTGTATTTTTATTTTTAATTTTACAAAAAAAAAAGAAAAAGTATCTATATCCATTCCAGGTTAGTCTGACACCCATAAATAAAATCCAGTGGAAATGATTACCTTCAAAAGTCAGATTTAATCCTATGAAAAAAAAAAAGTCCCCAAACTTCTAAAAATAAAAAATAGCAGGACACGACTGTAAACCTACCAAGACATGGGCATTCCCTGCACTTTTCAGAGAAGATATCAAGAAACTACAGCTCAGGTGAAAGAGTCAATGAACGCCTGTTCAACAGCACAGTTTGTCTAACAGCAGCACAACTGCTGTTAGACAAACACTAAACAGATCTGGGTCTTGTGAAGGAGTGAGCAGATGAAAAGCATTAAAAAAAAATTTTTTTTCAGCTACATGTTATGTAGGGGGACATAGCAAATTGCTGCAAGAAAGCGCTGTGATCAGCAGACAGCCAGAGCTGCTATAGTATGAAATGTCTTCACATGGAGAAAAATCCTTCCACTTTGCAATTTTACCTTACTTTATGTTGCACTATTTATATATAACCAGCTAGAAATACTTTTGATTGACATTGTAGCTCTGATCCTTCAGCTAACACTGATTAGAGCAAATTACGAGCGCTAAACAAATTGGGTGGTTGGTCTGAAAGTTTGTGTGTTCTCGTCTTGTATTACATCAGACAAACTGCAAAGATGTTTGAGTGTCAGCAATGAAATGCACCCGTCATTTTTGTTTCAAACCAGCAAAGCTTTCTGGGCAAGCTCTGTAAAAGGCAAAAGAGAAAAATGGACCGTACTTGTGAAGGAATGCTCCCCCCTCCCCAATTCCCCAGGGGACAGGAGGAGGTACTGCTATTTTCTGCTCGCTGCCATCCCTTTCACCAACTCCTCTATTTTATTTATGCCACATGGTGGGCTGTCTCGCGTCTCTGCAGAGTTATTAACGCTCTGTAATTCCACACAGGCCCGAAAGATCCTTGATGGCTCTGCACATTCTTGGTTTGCATCCCAAAAGGTGCCAAAGAGCAGCAGATATACTTAAAAACACATTTTGAGAGAGCTCGGTGCAAAATTGAATAATTTGTGCTTGCAGACCGCGATAGTGTCAGAGAGGAATGTCTCGAGCGGCAACAGTTTTCTGTTTATTTCTTTTACTTTGCTATGTCTGATGTTGCCTCCAGAAACCAAACTGGTTTGATCCCAGAACCAGTCGGGTTGGTGTGTGACCGCAAGCCCTGACTCTCCTTCTCTTGTTGTTGATTCATGGAGCCTGTCACTCACTTTCCCTCCCCTGCTCATATACACACACGCACACACTCCGACTGTATGAAGCTCTGCTCTGAAGAATCAGACTGCAACTCCCTGATTTCAGTGAGAAATGAAATGACGGAGGGACAATTTGCGTCTGTTTTGTTTACTCCGAGGGTCAGCGGATTCTCATGCCGCTCTGACTTCATGCAACTGCAGAACGAGGTTCAGGGGGTTTCTGGGAGCCGCATTCATCAACCCAGATCAGGACTCCAAATCTAAGCCTCGGA
Organism: Xiphophorus couchianus; assembly: GCF_001444195.1. NCBI lineage: Eukaryota > Metazoa > Chordata > Actinopteri > Cyprinodontiformes > Poeciliidae > Xiphophorus > Xiphophorus couchianus. The sequence continues at coordinate 9,072,661 of NC_040237.1, read as the reverse complement.
GTTTGAGTGTCAAAGTGTCAGCGAGTTTCTTTTTCTATTTTCTTTTTTTCAGTCTGGGGCCACTTCCTTCGAACTCCCTTCCTCTTTCCCATCTGATAAAACTGTTATCCATTGAAATTATGCACACACTGTGAAACAAAAGCGTGAACACTACCTGTTCTAACTCCTCACTGCAAGTCAACCCATGTATCAGTGGCCACAGTTGAAAATAGTCAGCGGTAGCTCCAGTCAGCCTGACAGGCACTTTTGACAACAAGTAATCGGAGGAGGAATTTAGCTGTCAGACGGCTCTTCTCACTGTGGCTGGATGATATTTTCTCTCCCATACGCAGCGTCCTGAGTGTGTGATACTAGGCCAGTCTGAATTATTAATCCTTTTAGCAGACAGATGACTTGGATGGGGGCTTCTGCACAGCCACTCTCTTGAGTTTCCAGTGACACCTTTACTCAGTGAAGCCTATAAATTTGAAACCTCGGTCTGATCAGGCTGATGCGTCTGTGGCGTTGCATGGAGGTGCCTAATGTCCATGCAAACACAGAGGACAGGCGTATTATATAGCAAGAGTAGAGGTAGGCGTGCCTCTGTTTTTTTGCATCTGCAAAACGCGTTGGAATGAAAGCACAGGCCCAGAGATTCATCTTTCTTGCTCAGTGATGCAAGTTGTGAGTTTTAAAGAAGGCAAGTCTAGTTCTCAACGAGGAAAGGAAGTGTCAGGAAGAGCTCCGTGGCAACATGCTAACAACTGGGCTCAGCTTCAAGTGCTTGAAACAGAGCAAAGATAAACTGTCCTCATTATTCCTTTAATTTACAGCCAGAGTTGTGCTCTGCAGTTAGATGTGATGTCAGACGCAAAGCGCCTTGAGCCCATATTTCAAAATGTCTGGCTTCTGTGTGTGCTTTCCAAACATTTAGTGAGCCAACAGAGTCGTGCATGGCTTTTATCCGTACACATTCTTTTGTACACGAGGCCCCGTGTGTGGCGACAAACTAACATTTGACCATGACCAAAAGTTAACCAACCTCACAAAAAAAAAACATGGTGGTGGCTGTGTCATGCTTTGAGAATGAATTTCTTTAATAGACACAGAAGAAGAATAGAAGATAATCCTGAAATCTTTGCTGGCAAGGAGAACATTTTTATACACCAATGGCTTTCTACAAACCCCAAATATTAGTGCCATTATAAGATAAAGCTAAGTGTTTTGTTTGTTCATGCAATGTAGCTCAAATGTTCTCAAGGGATTTGAAATTCAATATAAGGACACTTTTATGTGACCGAGCAAGTTTTGCTCAAGCAGCTTGTCTGTCAATGACGAGCAACTTTCATTTTTAGGAAATGAAGTATTTCCTAAAAGAGTCAATGAAATTTTAGGAAATACTTCATTTTAGGAAATGAAGTATTTCCTAAAAATGCTTCATTGGTCCATGAGAAAAGCTGAGTTCGGAGAACTGTTGAAAAGAAAGAGCTCCTTTCAGAAATCTTATCCCGATTTCCACCCTCCTCTTCTTCCTGTTTGTGAAGCGCCCCTTTTCTATCGAACTTCAAACCCTGATTCCAAGAGGTCGAGGGAACCTTGTAGATCAATGAAAAGGGCAGAAGGGTGAAGAACATGAGGAAAGTTCAGGACTTTCAACAAAGAACATAGCAACTGTCTGATTTATTTTAGGTTTTGTGTGTTTTATCCTGAAATTTTGATTCGGCTTATAGCTAATTTACGCACACTGTTGTTTTAGGCGACTGTACCTCCCATGAGAGTGCAACTCTCACTTCAGGGTTTTCCATCCACAGAAACATCTCCATGCAACCTTAAGAAGCCCGCAACACTAAAACCACACCCTCTCTTTGCGCGCAGAAACAAAACACCCTCTGATTTGTCTGCATTTAAATAGACAAACCCTAATTTGAGATTCAAATGCTCTTTCAACTTCCCTGACATGCGAGATAATTGAAAACATTTTGTATTGACGAGAAAAATTGTCAAATGGCTTCCTTTTAGAGAGTGATGCTGTGACACATTAAGCTCATTGGCAGCCTGTTATCGTCAAATCAAACATGACAAGAGGGAGGCAGAGGCATCAGACAGAAATAACTTATTTCCTGCCTCCTATTTGACTCCGGTGAGATGATGACTCTTTAAAAAACAAGGGGCCAAAGGGCCATGTTGCCTGCCCCGGTGTGAGGCCTTCATTTGACAAGGGCCTCTGTGGATTCTGTCTTATCATCATGTTTGTTATGCCTTTCAACTTGGAAATACCCTCAGAGAGGCAGTTTAGAGAGGCACGGAGGGGCAAACAATGAGAGAGTTCATAGTAAAGCAAATGAATTGAAGAGGGTGATAGTTATTTACAGAACTACTCTTCCTCAAGCCAGACAGTTGGACCCAGAGGAGTTGTTGTTATCTTAGAGGAGCAGGGTGTTGTTTGCAGGGTGATTCTGGCACACGCTTCTCTTAAGAGCTCTCCAAAAGGTTTCTCTCACTTGATTTTGAAGGATGGAGAAGTGCTCCACTCATCCTGCCATCAGCACCCGCAACCCTCCTCCTCTTCTTCTTCTTCTCCCTCCAACAACTCCTCTTCACCCTGCCCCCATCCCCGCCCCTGACCACTGCCCTGCTCACCCCTGCGCACAGGAACAATGGTTCACTCTGAAAGAAAAGCAGGAAGAAAGAGGATCCCAGTGTCACAGAATTGCCTGTTTGGCGACGGAATCTTTAAAAGCAGCACCTCATAAATCAAAAAAGAACATAATGGTCATTGTTTCTCCAAGAGCTACTTGTTCCTCCGAAATTCCCCTCCTTTTTTTTGGCAGAAAGAGTAAGCAAAGTCAGAGGTGGGGATTTTATATTAGTGGGGGTCCTTTTCTTGTCGATTTGGCGCTTTTAGGAGTTTCCTTACCACTTTTCTTTCTCTCTTGCTGTCAGACCATCCCCTTGCTTTGTGCTCCTTCAACCCCCCAACAACTAGATGTTTTGTTTTTTTTCATCACAAAAAAAAAGCATTCCCTGAGCTTGGATCAGCATAATCTGTCACTTTGCACATTGTAACTCAGGCCTCCTCCCTATCTCCACGCTGCATTGTCACGTTGAAATCGGATTAAATGGGAAGCCATTTGCCTTCTCTGGTTAGTCGTGGACTCTTTTTGTATGTTGGCAGAGGGAATGACGAAAAGCTTGAAACCAGCATCCCCATTGTGCATCAAGAAAATGGCAAACAGTCAGGCATGTTTCGTCGTACTCCTTGATGTGCTGCATAAAAAGTTTGAGTCTAGGTCCTGCAGCTGCTTTTTTTTTTTTTTTAGATAACAAAAGGTATTTTTTTTATCTGCAAAAATGGGGTGCTCCTTCATAAGAAACATGAACCGGATCTGTTTTGATTACAATGCGCTATTAATGAGCCTCTGCATTTGATTTATTCACCCCTTTGACGTGTCAGTAATCAAGATGATGTTATCATAATTAGATCACTGGTGCTGCATTAGGATTACACAAATCTGCCAACACTATTTCCATAAAGCATTTTTATGGCTACCTAGCAATACCTTTGACACTTCTCCCCCCCTCCCCCCCCTCCCCCTCCCCTCAACACAGGACCTTTTTCATTGAGTTTGTTGCATGCAAATCTTTGCTTTGACAAATAGCTAATGCTGTATGAATTAGCCATTAGCTAGCTGGACATGAACTAGATTTAAGCGTTTTCATGTGTATTTGGGAGCAGCGGCAAAAGCTCTGGGGATTGCAGGATAGTTTCCATTTTTTACCTTTCAGGCTGTCAACATGTTGGTTAGGATTACAAAGGATTAATTGTATTTGTCTCTACAGTGGTGTCAAAACAGTAGAATAAGTGTTAAAGCCTTGAAAACAGGATGGAGCAACAATCTTATCTGTGACAGTGTACAACCTGTTTTCGCTAACATCCCTTCTTTTTTTTGTCCTGCTAATTTTTTGATTTTTTCCTATTTTACTTTCTTTAGATTTTGGCAAAATTCTATTTCCTAATGTTATCCCTATTCCCAAGGCCTTAATTAAAAGCCACAAGAAAGCACTTAAAGAACCTGATACGTCATTAGTTCTCACCAAGATCAATAGGCCCACATATGAAGTGTAAAACGAGTTATCTATTCAGCAGATTTGGTCTTCAACAATAGGTGCTAGCGTTAGATAATAAAGTTTTCATTAGCAACTTTTACAAACATGTTCTGGATTTTATGAGAAGGTTTTATGGAAATTGGAGCCCTCTGTCTAAAGAGTCCCAAAGGATATTAGAGACTTTTTATGCAACCCTCTAGGTACTTTACTGAACTTACCACGTTCTTTCATGGAAATTATTGCTCACTCCTTTAGAGCTTACTAGGTAAATTCAGAGATTACTGGAAACTGCCTGTCAATTTCCAAAAGAGTGCCTGGTATGATTAGAGAAAGTAATCAAAATACATTGGCTGAGTAAGGTTATTAAAGTAACCTTTAAGTTCCCAGAAACTACTCTCTAAATAACTGTTAAATTTTCCTAAGGGAGTTTCTGTTAGGTTATGGGAAAGTAGCCAGAATGTTCCACAGAATAAGCTCTAATTTGAACAAAAGTTCAGGCTTTATTATAGTAGTTCATCATAGCTTTTGTACATTTAGAAAAATTTTACCACAATACAAAACCAACTACAAGATAATACACCAAACTAGACCTTGAAAGAGTTTTGTTTTTATTTGTTTGACATGTCTTAGAAAAATCAGAGAGCTCATACCTTGAACCATTTTCAAAAAAGTCATTCATGCTACATCAAAGTAGCTGTGTTCCTTTCTGGTCCAGTTTGTCAAAATGGGAAAGGCAACTTCAGATATAGGACAGCTCTTAACACAGTCATCATAATGATGCCTCTGCCCTCAGTCATTACTTCAGGACTCCAGTGCTGGAAGAAAAAAAAAGAAAAAAAAGCACATTTGCTTTTCCTTCAAGAGTAGTGTCTTTCAAGTAACACTTCATTATTCTTGCACATTTCAAAGCCTTTCAAAGAAAAAGCCATCTCATATCAGATAAAATTAAATCCTTTTTTTGTGTGTGTATGCGGCAGTGCTATCAACTTTCATGGGTGATTTCTTTTCTTTAAGTTATATTAATTTTTTTATTCTTTGGCGAGGCACAATTGCCTGCAGGCAAGTCAGCAATGCAGATTATCTGGTATATAAAGTGGAGCTAAGCACTTTTTGGGCATCCAGTAAATAGATTCCACAAAACTATAATAAGAAGAGAAAAATATTGAAAATATCATCAGTCATTCTGATGCTTTTTTTTGGCTTAACAAAAAAATATTAGGCACATATAATTAGACACATAAAGAAATTAATCCTAATTGTAATTTCTTCGTTTCAAAACTGCTAACTCTATCAAATGATCTGCAGTACACTTTCCATATTCCTGTGCTTAGAATGTAAATTGGAAATCGACCTAATAGAAATTGGTATCAACGAGTCAAAACATCTCTACTCTCTCTAAAAGAGTTTAACTCAAGATTGGCCACGTTCAAAACCTTCCACAGCAGCTTCTCTGTGGTTGGTTGTGCTGTAATAATGGGTTCTGTCTCTTGTCAAAAGTGAGATATCTTCTGAGTGACTAAGCTTGTTGATGTTGGAGAGCTGCCTCCACTTATAGGTTTTTAAGCCCTGCAACAAGGCTAAACAGGCTCAGTGAGTCATTGATTACAGAACGCAGAACTCCATCAAGTTGATTACATTATGCAAGACCTTTCTCAGATTTGTTTCCCCTCTCTAAACATTTTTTTGTATGCTTTTTCTTCTTCAGGGATCTGATGCCAAAAACCCTGGAGGGCCAGATCACCATGGAGAAAACGCCCAGCTACTTTGTGACCAGAGAGGCCCCAGCGAGGATATCGGCCATGTCCAGAGACACCAAACTGATCGTGGTAGTGAGGGACCCCGTCACCAGAGCTATCTCTGACTACACGCAGACTCTGTCTAAGAAGCCCGATATTCCCTCTTTTGAGAGTCTCACCTTCAAAAACAGGACTACGGGGCTCATTGACACCTCATGGAGCGCCATCCAGATCGGCATCTACGCCAAGCACCTGGACAACTGGCTGCAGTACTTCCCCATGGACCAGATCCTCTTTGTGAGCGGCGAGCGTCTGATCAGCGACCCGGCCGGAGAGCTGGGCCGCGTGCAGGACTTCCTGGGCCTCAAGAGGATCATCACAGACAAACACTTTTACTTCAACCAGACCAAGGGATTCCCGTGCCTCAAGAAGGCAGAGGGCAGCAGTAAGCCCCACTGCCTGGGAAAAACCAAAGGGAGAACCCATCCGAACATTGATCCCGAGGTGGTGCAGAGGCTACGGGACTTCTACAGGCCCTTCAACATGAAGTTCTACCAGATGACAGGACATAACTTTGGTTGGGATTGAAGTCAAAAAAGACTTTCTTTTTTTTTTGTTATTTTCTTATAGGAGATTTTTTCTATGTAATTCATTGGCAAAAAAAAGGTGGAGATATTGCTATATATATATGTAAAATGTACAGAAATCTATTTTATAATAATTTATTTTTATTTCTAAGCAATTAATTCACTAAGCTGCCTAACCAGATTTGTACATAACATCTGACCCATGTGTTGTTTTAACATTCCTCATCTTAGGTTGGATTTCTCTGGCTCCCCACCTGTAGTCCTGTAAATTCCTGGTGCTGCACAACGCAGATGATCAGCAACGACTGTAGTCGAAACTGTTTTAGAATAACTACTAAGGTAGAGATGCATCTGTCATCTATCAGAATCGCCCGATCGATTCCCTTGATCATCTCTATTCTGTGATCGGCAGGTCAAATTCTAAATTTTATTTCTTTTCCCACTATTAATTAAATGCATCATTACTAAGAATTCCCTCTTTTAAAACTCAAAATTCACAAGCAAACGGTGTGTATTTTGATGCAGTTATTTTTTGTTGTTGCAGTTTAAATATAACGATTGGAGATAAATGGTTTTATGCACTAAATGGAAACATTTTACAATCCCTTCATTTTTGTTGCTACCCAAAACTGCTACCTCTGTTTTATAACTTTTATGTGTTATAACCCCTTTGTAGAAAAATCAAGATCGGCATGACAGATTTAAGTAAATATCAGTATCGGCTTAGAAAAGCGCAATCTGTGCATCTCTATGTAAAAAGCGCCACATTACGGGTACAGAGTGCTCACAGAGAAGTGGAGAGCACCTATTTATGTGCATTCTTAGTTATAGTTGTTGTATAACTTCATCCTGTCACAATGTGCTTCAGTTCATTTATTCTTTCTGGATCCTGCATAGGCCTGAGCAGCAGAACTCGTCCTATTCCACCCAGTAACTGGTTGATCAATAGACCTAATTGATACTCATTGTGTCACTCACGCTTAAAGTATACAGCTGCCCTTTTATTTTCAGTACTTCTGCTGCCTGCTCTAATGAGTGACCCATCCATCAAACAGTAAATCCCATCTTGGACCACGTAAGGCTCCATGTTAACATTATGCTAATCGGGTAAAGGTAACTGGCAGATCGATCGGGCCTCCCCGTTCACTGCTTCACTGGCTCAGAGCCAAGCTCCTGCCCTATCTGCTCAGAGCAAAGGTCACGCAAAGTCTCAATCAAATTTCCTTGAGAGGCATTTGATTTGTTGAGGAGAGGGAAGCGGGTCAGCGGGACTGCGTGCCTTTCTTTTCACCGTGAAATAGAAAACCTTTGCAGGTGGCTGGAGATACATATCTGCAAGAGGTCTAGCATACAGATAGGAGAGATGAGAAACACAAACGCCTCACTTAAATGCCACTTGTTCAAACAGAAGAAGTCCATGTGGCCCGGTTTTTGATCACAGACTAACCAGTTCAAAGGAATAAAAGATTTGTTTTGTTGTTGTTGTGAAGCACTCGTGCCCCAACATGAAGAGTCGCGCAGCGTTTCAGTGTCTAACCTGTGACACTTGAATTTTCCAATTCAAAATCCCATGTGCTTTCATTCATTCGTGGCTTACATCTTCTTGCAGAAGTATTCATACTAGCTTTTTTTTATTTATTTTTTTAAGTTTTCACTTTGCAACCCCGAACTTCCATGTGCTTTTTATGTGACAGACCAACACAGAGTAGTGGACAATTGTACAGTAAATTTCAAAGAAAGATGTGTGATTTTCAAAAGTTTTACAAGTGAAAGTTTTTGAAGTGTGACATGAATTTGTGCTCAGTCAACTTCTGAGTCAAAAACATTGTGCAAAAATCTTTTGCTACACATCTAGAGAATGACTTTTGCCCACTTCTCATAGCAAAATATCTGAAGTTGAGTCAAATTGGATGGAGAGCATCTATGAGTTTTCAAGTCTTGCCACAGACTCTCAGTTGGATTTGAGTCTCTACTTTTTCAGCCTCTTCCAGGTTCCAGGTTTTCTCAACCCAGCTTCTGCAGAAAAGAATCCCAACATCATGATGCTACCACCATGATGTTTCAATGTGGGTATAGTGTGTTCACTTATGTGCATTGTTTTATCTCAGCCTCAAATAGCCGTTAGCATGTAAACACACAGCACACTTAGTTATTTTTCCTTCATTTTGCAATCATTCACTACTGTTTCTTGGTCTCACACATTAGAAAGTCACACTAATTATTTTAATGTAATGCAATGCTTAAAAGTTCAAAGGGTACAAATACTTTTGCAAGGCACTAAATATACTTTATGCCTTATCCATATGTTATATGTTCACCTTTCACCAACGCATCTCAACTCTCAACTTGTTGCCAAAAAATATTTTGAGTTGCTGTCACGTTTTACACAATTTACTCACTATCTGCTTTAGTTTTGTTTTTATTTCCCTTTAGTTTGAGTTTTTGTCTTTCTACTTGAATTCTTGATATGCAAGATTGTGAGGATGTGAAGTTACCAGTCTTTGACATTCTGCAGCGGGGGAATGCTACTACAAGGGCACATGTGACATACTGTGCAAAACTATGCTATGCACGCCCTGTGCAGTAGTCGTTTTTGTAAATGCAGGAATTATAGGAAGGGATTGTCAGCATCCGTAGTGGGTTTTATGTGTTTACATAGAGCTCAGGCTGAATGTACACAAGCTATACTCACATTAACTTTAAAGGTAATATTGTCACTCCACTGCCCAGTTTATCTTTTTTTTTTTTTTAAAGATTTTGTGCCTCTCTAACCAACACAATTAGCCTGTTTCATTTATTTAAGCAAATGGTCACTAAACTGGTTGCTTCCCCTTTTTTCAGTTGAAACTAACTGCCTCCACCCGACAGCTGGTAGCAGGGGGAATTTTCTTTTTCTTGTGCTTTCTTTTGCGTTCACTCTGAATGAGTAATGATGCTCCAAGTGAGAACTAGTCTCCATCAACCCTTCACTTGTGCAATGTTTGAGCATTTACTGATGACTTCTCCCATCAAACCGTCCTGTACTGGAAGGAAAAGCCAGATATTTTCCTTAAAGGTGTTTTGCAGTTAACTCTGGAGGATAAAACCAATGCAGTCATAGATGACATTCGGCTTGCTGCATTGTTTATGGTTGAGTTTTATTCAACCTGTTCTAAGATCTAAAACTGTTAAAAATGTTTCTTATCTGCATATGATATGATTTAGACTAGCAGATCTGTATGTACAAAAAGAGGGAAAAGACATGAAATTCAAGTATTTTGTTGTATGTACATCAAAGGAATTAATTTTACACAATGAAAAAGCAAAATGGAACAGATGTTTCTAGATGAATCAATAATGAACATTCATAATATTTCTTTTTATGAAGAAATAAAGCATATATTTTACCAAACTATCATCGAAGTGACTTTTCTTTCCTTCATTTTCCTACAAATATAAGTTGAGTGCTGATTTTTGCACAGCTTTACCAGTGAATGTGAAAGGCGCTATTGATGCCAACTTTCCCTGAAACTGAAACCGACAATTCTTTAAAAACGTCTAAAAGTTTCCCCAAAAAATAAGGGACACATCAGCAGAATATATATTGGGATTTTTACCTATGAGAGCCCACAGTGACAAAAGCACAAGGAATTGTAATGCTCTGGAAAAATTGCACTCCGGTTAGTTGAGACCGGCATTGAACTGCTAGGCTTGCATGCAACACACTATAATTGGTTGAAAACTAACACTGCACATCACTATGAACATTCCATCCATACAAATACTCTAAAAATGGAGCCAGATGCCGCAGCTGCTATGAGGTTCATTTCCAAGAACGTTTGTTTTTGCTTATACAAACGAGTCCTTTGTTCTTGTACTAGAACACACACACACACACACACACACATATATGTATATATGTGTGTGTGTGTGTATGCATGCTTTTTCATATCAGCAATAACAGCTCGCTGTGTTTTTACAGACTTCTTTTGCATTCTGCCCCTAAGGAGATCCGTACCAGAAGGCCACACCTGGGCATCACCTGTTGACTATTTTCCAGACAGTGGAATGACTTGCATCAAATTCCTTTGAGGCCTCTTTAAATTTACTCATAAGCTGCAACCACCGTCTTCCCAAATGTCTCAGACAGCTCTTTTGATCTTACCATGGTGTCTACTCTTTCAACAGTTGGAGGCATATGAAGCTAAATGTTTGAATTTTGAACAGGGCAAACCTCCTTCAAAATGCTAACTAATGATATTCTAACTATGTTGTGATTTAATCCTTAAATCCTGAATCTGCACACGGTGTTCGTTGGTAGCTAAATTTGTCACCATGAGAAAACAGGCAGACTTGTGTTACTTAATGGTGCATTGTCCATTAAAAAACACAACTAAAATAAATAAATAACAAATATGATCTAATTTGAACGCCACTGTGCAATTTTGTTTATGTTAAAAGTGGGTAACCTGATTTATTACAAAGTAAAAAATTAAAATAAAAGTAACATTAAAACTGACATTAAAAAATTCAGTGACAAGGGGCTGCATAATTTAAGGTTTTATATCTTCTTTTTTTTTTTTTTATCAGGGATGGATGTGATTCCACGTAGTTTATATTAAGTGTAGAACTCGCCTCTCCGCATGCGATTGAAATGTCTGGATGAAAAACAAAAAAAAAATCTTTGTCACAATGTCCACTGCACAGCACAGGGCACAAAGCAGCTTCCAGTTGTTTCTTCAGACCGCGACGCTTTTATTGAGCGTATCCATTAAGGTAGGATGCTTTCTGATTTTGCTTTTTGTTGTACGAAGACAAAACAATTTCTGTCAAACGTGAACTATTTTTTTCTCCGAACAATCATACCATTTCGATTAATGAGGGTTCAGTCCTAATTAGTGTTATTGACAACACCTGTTTTACCGGCGTGGACGGCGCATGCTCCGGTAAAACATTTTTAAAAAATCAACTTATTTTATGTTTTCAGTGTTTGTCACACAAATGGAATATGGCATAAGAGTTGAGAAACTATGTTTAATAAGAAATAGGCCATTTAAATGATGCTTAACTGGCATGAAGTGGTCAAAAGGGTTCCAAAAAAAATCATTCTGCCTCCACCACCAGCCAAACTGAAGATACAAGGCAGAAGCAGGCAATGTTTTTCCAATCTGTTAGCCTGTTTTCTCAACTCCCAGCAGCAGCAACTGGTGCGGTCATTCGCATTTTCATCCGAATGACTGCTGCTTTCTGGCTTTTGCTCATGCGGGGCCGGTTTCTGTTAAATTCTCAGAACTGCCCGCACCAAAAAACTTCCCACATTCAAATTCACTAAAACGTCCTTCTTCCTATGATGCGTGATATAAACTGAAGCAATTCATCACCACTTCATAGATACTAAGATGCATTTAACTCCTGCCCTGTCCTAAAAAGCAATTGAAGAGGTGTACCTAATAAAGTGGCTGGTGTGTCTATTATCTTAACACTTCATTTTTTGCTGTTAGATATTTAATTCAGCAGCTCCTTTGTATATTCTTTTTGTATTGTATTGTTTGCTATCAAAGTCAAATCTTTTGTAATATGAATACAAAAGATTTTTTTATTATCTATGCAGCAAAAACTAGATTTCATTAGTTTATCATTTTATTAATATCTGAAGCTGGACGAGGTCAGTGAGCATCAGCTCATGGATTTCAAAGTTACTTAAAAAAATGCTTTAAACCAAGAAATTTTAACATTGATTTATGTCTTGATATTTAAAATCATGGCTACTCATAAAACTGTAACATTTCTCCCTAAATATGCTTAGTTTGATGGAATAAATGACTTGGGCTAACATTTTGCCTGGCTTCCAAAATGTTTTGGCAAAATGGTGTTGTTTTCCTGTTTACTGTTCAGTGTGGCAGTGTGGTCATGGAAGTGGGGGGTCTGTGTGGCTGACTGTGACCCAGAGCTGTGTGGGAGGTTTGGGCAGCTAGTAGTTGTGGGTTTGCCTGGATGTCGGAAGTGTACATCTCTGGTTACCCACACTCTCATCCCCTGTAAAACCTACCAGTGTTTTTGTTTTTTTATGGCTCATAATGAAATACCATGGCTGTTTGTTTATGGGGCTCTGAAACACCTTAGTGTATTAACAGGTCTTTCATTCACAGTATCAGAGGTGATGCTGTTACAAGCCTGCTCATAAACAGAGATGTTAGTTTTGAATGTTCAGCAGTCTTCTTGGATCAAGCATAATTAAATGGATAAAATATCATTTCAAAGCCTTATCAGCTCAGATCAGTTGTTGCCCTATTAAATACTGATGCATCAGTTTCAAACAGATTGATCCTGTGTGAAAATATAACTTTTGTTCCAGATGTTTTTTGTGTGTGTGTGATTCCTGACAAGGTTTGGACAAAAGAGGTTCATAGTGGGGTTCTTGGGTGAAAAGTTCTGCTGAACAAATTAAACAGAGACCCAACTAGCATTTTCCTAAAAAAACACGATTCCTCCACAAACATATTCTGTGGATTAACATTTCCAAAAGTGGAAATCTTTGGAAACTATGTGTGCTATCACATCTGACATAAAACTAATGCAGCATTTCAGAAAAGGAAAAAAAAGAAAAAAAGAAACATACCCGCAGTGTAATGATTCAAGTATGAATTGAACCCAAAACCCAGACCACAACCCAGGAACAGCTGAAAGATCTTTATTTATACTTTGATAAATGTGTTGGGTGATCCTCTTCCTGATCAGACTCTAGTGAGTGACAGGAATGAAATGTAATTTTGCCAAGACAAGAATTAGTGGATTAACCATCAGAGGTGGTTTTAGAGGCACTCATCCATGGAGAATTGGACCAAAGTGAATTTCTATTCCTGGAACTATATCTATAGAGGAAAATAAGTTGTCTTTATTGGGGATTGGTTCACAATCATGACTGTATGGAGGAGTTAACTCTATAAGCTACAAACTGAATCACTTCTCAGGATCCAGTTCTCAGAGGCTGTACAGCAGAGCACACTACAAGTCCACCTCTGAATGGGATAAAAAACAAACAAAAACCTGAATGAAGCTTTTGAAATGACTCGGCCAATATAATACAAATCAGACTGAGATACTTTGGTAGCACCTAAAATGAGAGTTTATGCTCAGCTGTCCACTGTGGATAATGTCCATAAATTCTGCAAGAGTGGTTCAAACTACCTCTGCAGCAATACAAAGACAGATTGCCTGGTAGTACAAATGATGGTAACTGCTCCTCCCTGTAGTGGTAAGTAGGTTTACGTTGCCTTTTGTCTTAGGGCCACGTTGGTTTGGAAAGCTTTATCTTCCTTAAATAATCATTTGTGTACTTTTTTTTGTTTTTACTCAGCTTTTCTTTAATATTCTGAAACTTGCAAGTGTGACAAAAAAAGCAAAAACAGAAGAAATCAGTAAATTATTTTCCACAGTACTGTATTTCCCTGAGCTTTTTTTGAAACAACTTTTTTGTGTTGCCTCACAAAGCTACAAATAGATAAAAGTAAGATTTCAGTTTTCAGAGAAGTTCTGATAGGAAAATTGTATGACATTGAGTGACTGGCATGTGACTAATAGCTTTACCCTCATTAGCAGCTTTTTAAAAATATTGTTGGGGTGATCTAGATTTTTAAAGTTGCCTTTAAATCATTGTTTTCTTTTTTAGGTCTCGGGGGTAAAAATGCTCTATATCTGTCTGCTGGATTGTGCTGATTGTTTGTGTGTTCCTGTGAGACTGCCTAAAACAAACCCAACAAAGGACCCAGTTAAAATGTTGAACCATATCAAATAATAAAACTAAAATGAAACATATCAAGTTTTAAATTTACTGCAGCAGACTTGGATGGAAAAAAAAAATCTATCGTTAGATGTAACTGGATCTGGCCCAAATTGCATTTACTGAACATACTACAAAGGCATGTTCCCACTCTCCAAGCCCCAAGGATGATATGGTCTGTAATGAGTGGAACATGTCAGAAATCCCCCTGTATGCATGCTGTTTTCTGTTAATAAATAGGTGGGTAAAATTGAGTTTCTCATCAGTCAGACTTTACCCAAAGGGAATAACAAACATTAAAGCAGAGAAGGTTTTCAGGGAATTTCCATTTTATTTTTCTCATATTCTCATATTTTATTATGAAACTCAATTTTATGCACACTGGACCAAAAGCAAATGAACATTACATGATTTTAATCCTGTTAGGATGCCAATGTCTGAATAATGTCTGAACTAAAATACAGTTAGACCCTGTCTAAAACAAAAATTACTCATCGCTGTGTGCCTGGTACATTGGAAGCTACGTTTCTGAGCAACTTAACCTCCATTGGAAAGAAAAAAATTAAACATCATTCTATATTACAGAACAGCTTGTGACAGTGCAAACAGAGCTATCAGGGGATATTACAGAATAGTGTGAATGTGATATTGAAGCTCAACCGTTTTCTCGAATCAAAAACAGGTTCTGACACGTTGTGCTTTGCAGTTGATCGCCTAATGTGAACAATTCAGGAACGTCATAATTGCTCAGCTGGAGTACTGACAGACATGCTGGAGATGAACGCAAACAGGATGTGGTTGGAGCGATGAAAGCATTTTTAAATAACAAAAACGGCCCAACCCTGGCACGTTGGAGGGAAGCGTGTTCTCCTGGAGCGTATCCAGCTTGTCCCTGAATCAAAGCCACCTGAATTAACTCCTGACTAACCTGATTAACCTGTTCGTGGATCCGACAGATGCATATACAGAAATGATTTCTGGGCTTGCAGCCAAGCATGCCATCTTGAATGAAATGGTTTGTGTAATTAACAGAGAGGCTCGGCAGAATGACAGGGGGTAATTGTTGCGCCTGCAGATGATGTCTTATTGTCATTGAGAGTGCCTCCCGGGCTGTTGAGTACAGGCGGCTGCTGCTTTGGGGTTTGGGATGGGAAGAGACACCTGGCAGCTTTACACGCAAACCCCCTGTTGACTCTTCTCATTCTCTGCCCCCCTCCCTTCCCTGATCCAAACCCCAGCCCTTCCCATCACTCGACATAACACCTCCGGTGAATTTTGCTGTGTGGTGTGTTTGATCACATTACCTTCAAGATGCTGCAAAGCAGTTGCACAATATCCTTGTCACATCGACTGGAAACATGATGGCGAGGCTGCAAGGCAAGCTTTAAAATTTAACCTGATCCTAACAAGGATGAGCTGCAGAAAATGCAAACTCGGTGCATCTTACCGCACACCTCATACTGTCCTGCATCAATGGTTGGACTGAGTATCTTTAGGAAATTTAAAAGAAGCAAGTCACTTCTGACTTGTTTTGTTTTCACAAAGTCTCTGAGACTTTCAGTATCAAGAAAGGAATTCCTT
Organism: Xiphophorus couchianus; assembly: GCF_001444195.1. Classification (NCBI taxonomy): domain Eukaryota; kingdom Metazoa; phylum Chordata; class Actinopteri; order Cyprinodontiformes; family Poeciliidae; genus Xiphophorus; species Xiphophorus couchianus. The sequence goes on along the minus strand of NC_040237.1, from coordinate 9,056,912 downwards.
ATCTTTTCTTGATAAGGAAGTTTCTCCTGGGCTTCCTTATCAATAAACCATGAAGTCAGAGTTGACCCAGGGACCTAATTGTCAATATGCTTTTTGTGGCAGAAAGTGTGAGTTGTAAAGGGGCAAGGACAGGCATTACTCATATTTTCTGCGTGCGCTGAGGGCTAGTCACCAAAAACATTCTGGTAGTGGTGTGTACGTCGGGGGGATCAACTATAGATGCATTAACCAATTGACCAAAGGAAGGAATCCTTTAAGTCTGTGATCAAGAGCTGTTATGAATTTAGCATCCAACAACATTTGATGCACTTGTGTGGAGCTGATTTAAAAATAAAGCTTGAAGACTTGTGAATTGATGTCAAAATGGGGATAATTTATCTATTTTCTGATAGATTTATAACTACTGCCTCTAACAGGGGATCTGCAGCTCATATTTTTATTTTGTGTCAGTTTGCTTAGGTAATATCAGAAGTAAACAGGACTACGGCATAGATAAGCAAAGATCTATGCATAAATCATCTCCAAGGGGATGATTTATGCATTTATGCATCCCTCTCTCTCCCCTGAAGCTGTGCAATATTAGAAAATCATGCAATAGCATTATTTTAAAAAAAGAGATGTTGCCAGCAAAAACAAAAAAATATATTTTCCTTATCTATGTCTCATCTGTGTTTCCAGCGCTCTCTGACACCTCTAGCATGTTTACAACATGCTAAAGGTTTACAAAAATTAGTTGTGGGCATCTACCCCAGTGATAATCCAACAAGCTATTTAACATGCAGTAATCTCAGGACACTTGAATTAAATTACCCAACTATTAATGCATTTCAAACAAGCCTTAATATGGATAAGAATGCTAAGGCTCTTAATATTGCACATACTGATGTTATGATTATAAATTTGTGACGTATTACGCAACCTTATATTTTATATCTCCCTGGGGTTCCTAGTTATTGTAACTCCAGTCCTGCAAAAACTACATAGACCTATTTTAAAGTTAACAGCAGTGATGGAATCTGCGAGGAGTAAATCTATAGATGCATTTTCCAAACTGTCAGACAGGAAGGAAGGAAACATAAAAAGGAGACTTCACACTTCAGAAAGGGCTGTATGGTCTCAGTGGAATTCCCCACAGTAAACAAAACTAGAGCAGTGATCTAAAAAAGAACCTTCTGTTTCACCATGAATACATTTGAATGAGTGTTTTTGATTACAGAATACTGAGCCTCCAGATTTAGGTTTGACAGTATATATGTATATATGTCATTTGCAGTATTGGGTCGTATTTAGTTAGTTACTTGAGTAACTTTAAAAAAAAAAAACTTATAGGAGTAGTTTTACTACATCCTGCCGTTTACTTTAACTTGATTAATATTACTGTGAAGTATCACTACTCTTACTTGAATACAATTTCTGGCTAATCTACCCATGACAGATAACTCCACTGAATGAAGAACAACATTTTTTTTAACCAATAAAGCTCCAGTCACAAACACACACCCTTACTGTTTGCTAAAGTGAGAATTTTTAAAATTTTTTTTACAAAACCTTCTTTTTGTATGCTGAGCTTGCTGTGCCATTTGGAAGTCAAGTTCTAACTAGAATTACCTTACCCTTTTCTAACATGTTACTCTATGTATTGGTTTCATAGGTTTTATTTTAAAAACATCTGTTAGATTATTTTTCTCCTGTCTGAATTTGTTGTTTTGAGAACATCATTTATTAGTGTGTTGTCTTTAGAGTACCAAAATTTGCACATAATTTATAGTTTTTGCCAGACATTTTTAAATAATAAATCAGATGTTATGATCAGTTAATCAGTTCCTGAGTAACTTTTTTACCAAATACTTTATTCTTAAGTATTATTTTGGATGACCACTTTTCACTTTTACTCATGCAAAACGTATCTTGCTCAAGAAACAAGACTTTTTACTTAAGTACAATTCCTGGATACTCTACCCACTTGTGGCTATGTGCCAGAACCAACCTCCTTCCCCTCAGTATGTCTAAAACATGCTCCCCTTTCCTTCTCTCCCCTTATCTTCCTCCCCATTCTGCCCCATCAACAGATTGGACAGACGATAGTACATGCTCAAACAAGCTGCACCCTTAAGATGTTGCAGTGAGAGGAAACGAGGAGAGTGTGTCCTACACCACAGGTATGAAAACAGATTAGATTTTTTTTTCCTGACCAATTGGTCACCAGTTTCTCAAAAAAAGCAAAAAGCTTACCATCTAATTTCTCATTCTTAACTTAAGTTACAGTTGATTGTGTATATTTAAATTTTTTCTAAAGACACTCATAAATGATTGCACGTGCTTTTATTTTTCTTCAAAATGTGAAAACATTCCTGGCAGCTGTCCTTGCATCATGATCTTCATGCTTAAGTCTTCCAAGTAATTTTTCTGTTTTTTTTTTTTTTTTTTGCTACTTTTTCTGTTGACATCAATAGTTGCCGTGACACCAGCCTGACTTCATATTTTCCCTTTGCAAGGTGACCAGGGCACAATATCACCTCACTCTGCTATTGATAGGCTTAACCTGATATTTTTGCCCTATCCACTGTCAACCCTGCTGGGTAATTCATAGGCCAATTGTGTAGCACTTTTCTCATTAATATTAACAAGCATTCCCTGGCCACTTTGCCTGAAAAAAAAAAAAATCACATGTCCTGCTCTCTAACCCTAAGATGTTACATGTACTGACTTGATTGTTGGAACTTTAACTCAAACATTGGTTTTCTAGGGGAGATGAATATGTTTTGGGAAACATTCATTGCTGCTTTTAAATCTAATTGCTTCTTTGGCCAGAAAGTGAGAAGAAAAAATATACTAAAAGTTAGAATATCCCAATGTAGAGAATTTTATCTCAAAATATGTTTTCAAGTCAACTGGGATTTTACTTGACAAAAAGTTTTTGTTTGTGTTTTAAAAGACAAAATTATTGCAGAGTTCACATTGTATATTGTCTTCAGTATCTACAAATTTTATATCTCAAAATAAAAAGAAGCAACTTAGCTGAATTAAATCCAGCCTTCCTGTTATCTTCTGACAGTCTGGCTCTCTCTCCTATTGCAGTCTCAATGAACCATATTTAAGTAACTTCTTGCATGTCTGCATTATGTTTCTTCTGCATTATGAATTGTATGCAAATAGCAGACGGTGTGTAGTTGTTGCTTGTTTTACTGTCATTTAGTATCTCTGACACAAATAATGCAAGTCAAATAAACATTCTGGTTGACAGCAATTTTCTGGTTGTGTGTCAACTTCACTTGCATCTTTATTATCAAAGCTGCTGTTTGAAAACACCTCAGGGAGCTTGTGGATTAGATGAGACAAATTCATTAATTAGGAAACTCTCAACATACTCTCTTAGAGGAGAGAGAAAGAAATGAAATGGGACAGCATATTAATTATTTAAACTCGTCACATTTACCAACATTAACTCATGTGACAGGGGCTGACAAGGTTGTGCTGATTAGCTATTTACCTACTGAACTTGCCTTTAAATTTGACTAAAAAAACAATTACACACCCCTACAAAACAAGAGACAAGGAAATAGGCTGGAATCCAGGAGCAGTTCTGTTTAAGCTTCTGCAATAAAAGCACGCTGGTTGTCTTTATGCGCATCAGATGCCATGTGAATATTTGTTTTCCTGAACACATCACTTGTGAGTGCCACTTCCAATGTGCTGATGGAAGACATGAGAGGGTGCACTGAAGCAGCAGACAGTGCTGTTTGTGTGGCTGGAGTTTGATTACTGCTCCACCCCCGCTGAGACACTTAAATGCGGTCAGACATATACCGACTGATGGCCATCAATAATGTACACGATGGAGGATCCAGTAACCTGCGTTAACAAGGAACACTGCTGCGTCCCTGTTGGAAGATTCCTCAGATTGATGGCTTCAATTTTCTTTCTGATGAGGCAAGGAGAGAAAAAAAAAATCAGACTAGTCTGTGTGGGAATATCGTAATTTGATCTAATGCTTGATTATTAACATTGGGTGGAAAATTAGTCTTTGTAATGGTTAAAGCATTCCCTAACAGATGAGGCAATATCTCACAGTCTATCAGCAGGGGTCCTCCGCCAGCTGTTGGCATAATAACGTGTTGAAGAGAAAATATACTCAGGATGCCAGCTGAAGGGCCAGCGATAAAGGAAGTCAACTTGGAGAAAATCCCCTGAAATGCTGAGCTTCTGCACATTGTATCTTATAGTTAGCATTCTGTCATCAGTCATTAAAGCTTATCCAGATTCCCACAAAAATTAAATCACTTAAAAGGAGATTTTAAAAGTCCAAACTGAGAATGTTTGGGAATTTGGGCCTATTCTTTTTTTTTTTTTTTAAGAAATTTATTATCGTTGACAAAACTAACTGTTTCCATCTTACATGTGTGCCTTACATCTAAGAAAAACAGGGGGACAGTGGGAGAAAAATGGCAGCATTGCTGTGTGTGCGTGTACACGTGTGCAATTGTGGGCCCATGCGTGCGTGTGCAGTCTGTGAGTAAACTGTGAGCTACGTTTCTTCTTCGTTTAGTCGATGTCTCATTCAAACCTCAGTGGTAAGACGTTGTGCTCTATACTCAATAGATACCACATCAGCCTGGAAACCATTGCCCAGCCACTTCCTTGTATTGGTCCATCACCAGCAGCCCACTCACAGCCTCAGTAAGGCCTTGATGTAATGGACCAGAGCATTCCTGTATTGTGGAGTAGCCAAGGCGGTTTTCTTGGACAAAAGTGGTGGAAGCTCCATGCCTTCGTAGTGATTGCATAAAAATTAAAATAGAGCCTAGCTGAGGCTTTTTCTCTGCAGACTTGTATACACAATGGTAGTTTGGGTTTGCAGGAAGCAAGATGGTCAGTTAGACAAATGAAAACATCTTTCACATTGAAGCAATTTCTTCTGCATAATTTCCCCCATTCCCTTATTGACTATTACATAAATTGCCTGCAACACTACAGCATTTCAACATCACTTACAGTTTTAGGGTCAATACATTAATGTAATGAATTTATTCATAGCTGTCTCAGTCTGGAGCTCATGGGCATTCACTTTAATAGCACTGACATCTGTGTGTGGACATTGCCCTCCGAGCATCGTTTTTCACAAATGGGGACCTGGGATTGTTGGTGTTCGTGTGTGTGTGTTTGATGTTTTTAGTGGTAATGATAAACACAGTCTTGGTGGAATATTTGACTTCATACCATAATACATGAGGAGCGGAAGTCATTGAGCAGCCGCCTGCCGATCTGAGTCATACCTGTAGTGTGTTATTCACCATGTGACTTGAGATTCTCCACATGCCACCATTGCTTACACATTTCATGCTCCATCAGACACGCGTGCAATCTGATGGGGTCAGGTAAATTGAAACATGCAGTGGATTGTATCAGTACGTTTTTTCCCCCCACATCTTCCATCTTTTTCTTATTTCCATTCATTAGGAAACACAAGACGCGGTGTTTCTAAAAAAAAGATGCTTTCAGGCTATATGTGAAGCATAGAGATAAAAAGCCATTTCTCCTTTCTCTGTACTATGAGTTCCCATTTTGATCAAAAGATGGGAGTTACTCATCGTTCATCTGACTGAAGCTATCCTCTCCACTTTAAACATTCATTTTCTTGTCTTCAGGGCAATGGTTTTCCTTGCACTTGTTCAAAGACAGAAAATCAAATGGGGTTGTGCATTTAATAGTAACTGCATCTCAGAGAATGGAATCATGTGCATTTGACAGCTGAAGACATGGAGTAGAAGCAGAGTGAGTGGAAAAAATAGCATTTCTTTTGTTTCCAGCAGGAAAAACATTTTCCAGAAGTATTACATTCCGACATGTAACCTGGCGAAAAGTTTAACTGTTAAAATACATTGGTGTGGAAAAGTGTTAGCCTCCTTTCCTGATATTGTATTTTTCTTGCATGTTTGTCACACTTAAGTGTGTCAGAATATGAAACCAGATTAAATATTAGTAAAAGCAAAAGGCAGTTTTTAAATGAAGGTGTTTATTCTTAGTGGATAGAAAAAAATCTCCACAGCTTTGTGTTTGAAAAAAATATAAATTCATAGAAATCCCAAAGAACTAGAAATGACTTGATAAAACTTTGAGCACAGAGAGCTATTAAGTGACTGGCAAGGATGAGGACAGTCAAAGTTAAACGTATTGAGGCGGCCGTCGGACATTAAAACGATACTGCATACAGTCTTTGTTTCATAGTGTTTACAGTCTCCAGACTGTTGGATCTGTTACTTTCCTCCTAATTTGTTACTGAATTTCTTTGGATTTTCAGTTCAAGTTCAAAAATGCTTTATTGATCCCAAAGGGACATTAAATGTTGTAACTCATATGAATTCAAGAATCTTCATATTGCATCCTCTTAATTACCTTAACCACTCATGCAAGACATGTTCCACCGGTAATGTATACAACTTGTTGAACATAAATATATTTATAATGTGTTGACATAAAATAAAACATGTTTTTTGATATGTTAATTTTCAGTGCCAGTGTCTGTGTAGTTCACTTTATTAGCTTTTGCCTGTTTAAGGCCACAAAAAAAAAAAAAAAAAAAAAACTGGTTCAAGCTACACAAAATGTGGATAAATGCACTACAGTCTGGTACTCTGAGCATTGCAACCTGTGTTAGTGATAAAAATAAAAAGATTGGACAAAGTTGATAAGTCTGCACTGGAGGAAAAATATAAACAATATATGCAGATGTGCCATAAAAATAAAAACCAGAAGTGAATGTCCAGGACAAACTAGCAAGGGCACTAAGGAGGGAGTCTGTAGGTTGCCACAGCTAAACTCGGCGTCCTTCTTTTTAAGTGCCAATAAAAGCTGGCAGGCTTGTTGGTGATATAATGGCTTTCAAGGAGATGCCCTGCAGAAGTGCTTAGAGGTGAAGAGTCTATAGAAATAGACAATGTGTTGGTAAACTTTTATTTAGTTGTCGATAGGTGTTTGAGAGTAGAAATGAAATCTGCATTAAAAGAATGGAGAACATCAATGGAGAACAGCGAAATGTTGATATGCATATTTTACAGCTGCTGCAGAGTGCAGGAGGTGCAAGGGTGTGTAAGTGGTGGGAAGACATGGTAGAGGTGCCTTTGATTTCTTTCTAGAGTTAAGGGCAAAAAGAAAAAGAAAAAAAGAAAAACCTCAACATTAAAAGTGCAATGGGAAATGGGGTTGAGGCTCCAGAGGAGAGATCGTCCTTGCTTCCATATTCTGTCCATTAGTGTGGAGCTTTTCAACACCGTGGTTACGGTTCTCTTCAAGCTGACTTAACCCTCTTGAATCACGCAAGAGTGGTCCGAAAGCCACAGGTGGATTTTGAAGATGGAAGTAATGGAAGTTGCCAGTGGTGCCTGGTAATGAGAATTATTACCATCACTGAAGGTGTTATCTGATTCTTATTCTCTACCAGGACGGTTTCCTGGGTTTTAAAGAGCAAAATTACTCTGAAAGGCAATTAAAGGGCTTTTTAAAAAATTCCCCCTGATAAGTGAGCGCTTACTATAGTGGCAATAGCAGCACTTAACCTTTAAGAATGGCTGTTGATGAGCTTTCTGTTCATCAATACATTCTTTGGCTGAACTTCTTTCATCCGGGAAGAAAATATCTGATAGGAGCTGAAGGCATTAAATGATAGCATAAGGTCCTGAACACCAGGCGTCTTATCAACTCACTACGCCCATTGGAATCATTTAATGAAAAAAAGTGAAGAATTCTGCATAGAAATAATAATAAAAAATATCATATAACAAGCCACATTTAAGTTCCACTATAAATTAAGCATTTAATTCATCACACTGTTATTTTCCCCTTCGACACCAGTAAGAGTGATTGTCCACTATTTATTTTGCTCCTTAAAGTCAATTTAATATAAGTAATTGAGTGCATGTAAAGTACTAAACCTCAAAGTATTGCTTACAACTTGTGCCAAAATATCCACATCCGCTTATTTGACTGCAGTCAAAGTTTGCAGGTTGTGTAACTGCAGTTATTTACTCAAGTGGAACATTAAACACATAAAGCGGGTCGAAAGCCAATAGCCCTCACAAGAACAAGACGTTTGTTCAAGATCTTTGCAGGTTCACACAGTTCATGAACATAGACAGACTTCCATACTCTACAATGTTGTACTTATTTTTAAAATTATCATTATTTGTAATTAAATAATGATAATTATAATGATTTAATTATGAATTATTTAATAATTAATAATTAAATCATTAAATAATCAGTAATTTTTGGTTTGTGAAGTTCAGTGTTATTTAGATGCCTTATATGTATGTGAAATAAAAGCACAAGCACAATTTAAACATGAAAAATAAACATAGTTTGCATTTTAAAACTATTTTCAATAAAACATGAAAATAGTTTTATATAAATGTGTTCAGTGTGATAAGATATGAAGTGTTGGGTAGTTGGAGTGTATTTGTTTTTTGTCTTGTCTATTTGTTTGAATTAGTTAATGTTTTAATGTAGCCTGTATGTAAACCCAGTTGACCCTATCTGGATATTTTGTGCCAGCTTTATTTTGTAAAATTGTGAGTTTTTAGCCATACTGCTTTGGGACTGGTAGATTTAAGGGATTCACAGGAATTGTTGAGGAAAAAAGCTTAAGACAACCACTTCTAAAGTTTTTACTTATCTATATTGGCGTACATAATTACAGTTCCCACTTTCCCACATGTAATGTCATTGGTGCCTAATGTGTGGCAGCCAAAGGGATTTAGTTCAGATGTGCTTCAACAGGATCCAGATTTTATGGCAGACCCACCACTTTTCGACCCAGATGGAAGAAATAATGTGTAATTTATTTAAAAATAATCCTGTGTATCAGATGATTGAAATGCTCAGTCTGGTGTTAAGAAAGTATTTTTTATTGCCTTCAACTAATTTTCCCATTATTTCTGTGTTTGGTGTAAATCTCTCAATAAGCTTTTCAATTACCTCTCAGTCACTGTGACAGAATAATTGGGTAACGCTGCTGAAATCGCAGCTTTGAAGTCCGCGATGTAAGCATCACTCCCACTGCAAGCGACAGGGAGGACGCTTGTTAGATAATGCTGCAGTGGGACGAGTTGCTGCTCAGCACCTGCTGGAAACGCGGCCCTGTTCCTTAGTTAAAAAACCATCACATAAAAGCAGAAAATTTAAATAAAAGTTCCAGCATCAAAAGGTTTTGGTTCTCGTGTCAAACTGTGTCTGCATATATGATGCTGGAGGAAAAAAAAAAAAATCAAATTAGGTTTCAAAAAGACAAAACGCACATATAAAGGAGAACCAGACTTCTTATTCGTGAGAAGTCTGACACGGTTGTACTTCAGTGTCACTCACTGGCTGTTGGATTTCCACAGGGACTGTCCACTCCAGTCACTTTGTACCCATGGGGTCCATTGCTGCTTAGCCCATATGTAACACAGTGGATTAATGTCAGTGATCTTTCTCTTTCCTGCTCTCCGTGTATAAGAGTGTGTTATCTGCACAGTGTGCATACCTGTTTATTTTATGTTCATAGGGGTGTGCATGTGAGTGAAAAAAAATTATGCTTGGCCTGCAAACTGGGCAAGACAAAAAAAAAGCCTCTCAGTGAAGACAGAGTGCCCCTTAGGAGAGAGGAGAAGGAAAGGGCTTGACTGTACATTTACAGATGAAAATTTTATGACACTAAATCTAGACAGACTTTTAGTGTCAGTCAGGATTACAGCAGAAGTCTGAATACTCATGAATTTTTAAACTGGGAGTGAGATCCCTGGTGCTTGGACCAGATAAGAAAAAGTGTGTGAGAAGAGGAATCAGGTTATAGGTAAATAAACAGATCAATACATGTGAAAGAAAAGGAAATCAGTAGGCTGTAAAGCTGACATCCACTTCTTAAATTGAAACTAAATGCCGCGGCAGTGAGCATGAACCCTGGCTCCTGGATGTCAGTGTCTCTTTGTGTCTGCTCAGCTTTCAGCGTAAGAACTCGGTGTGACAAGACGAGGAACTTGGGAGTGCTTGTGCTTATAAACTGGGGGTTGGGGCTGGCAGAGAAATGCACATCTAATACAAAAACCTTTGCCACAGAGTGCTACGGTGCCATGACAACCACTAGCTTTACTGTTTTCTAACAACAAAAAATGGGTTAAATGTCAGTCAGCTGCAGAGTTTCATTCACATACTTTAATAAGTGTAAGAAAAAAGAATCACACTCTTCACACATTAAAAAAAAACTACATAATGTCAGGGAGAGCACTGTTGACCCAATAAAGTGCAAAACAATTATTTACATAAACATTCAGAGAAGAATATACACCATTAGCCACAGTAGCAACAGGGTCAATTTGCTCACATCAAAACTTTGTGTTTTGACATTTTTTAAAATGTGATTACAGGTTTCTCCCTCCAATTTAGAAGTATTTTTGTCAAGAAATTAACTATAAAATAATCCATGTGTGTATCTTCTGTATAATCTGGTGAAAAACACTGCATCTTGCAAAAGAAGTCATAACCCCTGGACTTTTCCCCATTTTGTCTCATTAAAATCAGTCTTTGCATCTTATTGGAATTCCATGTGATTAGTACATACATAGTTGTGCACAAGTGAAAAGTGGAAGTAAATTGATCCATGTTTCTTTAAAATCGTATAAAAATTTAAATTCTAAAAGGTTTGTGCATTTGTATTCAGTCCACCCAGGTCAATACTTTAAAGAGCCACTGTTTGCTGTACATGCAGATATTAAAAGCTTTGCCCCAAACTGCTAAATCAAAAGTCCAACTGGATGGATCAACTAAATTCGCAAGTGACATCTCAGATTTTTAGCAACCTGAGTATGATTTTACCCAACTGTTTCGTCTTATGTCTGGCTGTAGTTTGTAATATTTGCCATGCAGGAAGTTAAACCTCAGTCAGGGTCTGGGGTCTTTCACAACATCAACAGGTTTTTGCCCCATTAATTTTGACGCTCTTTTCTCCTTTTATTGGAGAAAAATATCACTGCAGCATGACTGGGCCACCGCTGAATTTCATGGTGAGGAATCATCATTTTAGACTTCTTATCCTGTAAAATTTTTGTGACACAGCTTTTTGAATGTAGGACCTCATCTTTTCTGATAAGATCATGTTGTTCAGTGTTTGCTGTATTCATTACAAGCTATGTGGCATTATGACTGTAGGTGTTTTTTGACTTCCAATTTAACAACTGTGTTTTTGCCATTTGCCCATAATGTGCAACTCGCAAACAAAATTTTCCCAAGTGAGCTGTTGCCTCCCAACACTTCCATTAAACACTTTAGCATTGGACTGACTTTAAGACTGTAGCCATTTGGGTCAATTAAAACATTACTGATACTGCAAACAGCTAAATAAACACAGACACCACTCTGCTCTCTATCAGCTTTTGCTGTGGCAGCCGTCCAGAGCCAGGTGAGATGACACCGCCGTATCTGTCTCACTGTTGGAATGTCAGGGAGAGCACTGTTGACCCAGGCGGAGCTGCCAATCTGGGTGTGTAGGCGTGTGTGAGTGTGTGTTATTGGAACAACAGGGGTGGGATTTTGGTGAGGATTTAGCAGGCTTTGCCCCCATGAGGCTCCGTCTGCTGTTTCCTCGGTGGCAGATGAACTCCAGCAGAGTGTAGACAGGTGCAAGGTCTGGATTACCGTTTTGGTTGTCCACTGTCTTTACTGTATTTTATTCTCCCTTACACTTCCTATTTAAGGACTATTTTTCTCCTTTTATCCCTGTTTAACTTGGGCACAAACCACATGTTCACGCATCACTTGCTATGCATGACTTTCAGCGTGAGTTAATGTAAAAATAATTTAGATTTATTAACCAAAATTTCATGTTTGCTATTTCAAAACAGGGAAAGTAAAATACTGACTGAACTGGAAAAGTACAGCACCTGACAAAACCATTTATAGTATTCACATGTTTTTATTTCATCACATTCCAACCACAAACCTGAATTTATATTATTGGAATTTAATGTGGCAGCCAAACACAAAGGGGCACATAATTGTAAAATTAAACAAAAAGGAAGTACAAGCTAAATACTGAAACATATGTTGTGAAAATACATTACATCTTCTTTATTTCCTAAATAACATCCATGCCTACAGAACTCATCTGATTGTAAGAGTCCAATATAGGTGAATATATTTACAAGCCACTGGAGCTAATAGCTGAAACTCAATGTGAAAAAGATCTACAGAGCAGCTAGCTTAACAAAATTACAACATTGACGGTCATGGCACTTTTACATTTGAACTGTGCTTTGGTTGTACATGTAAAGTCACTTTGTCACATTTCTAAAATGGGCAGTATAGCTACCAGTTGCCAGGCAAGTTGTCCTTGCCCAAGAAACAATTGAAAGTGTCCAGTCAATGTTGTTATAGGTACACAGGACACTGAAGCACACTTGCCCTTGCAGTATCAGTATGTGCGATGTCAATATCACAAAGGACTACTTTAGATGTATGGCTGTGTAAAATATTCCAAGAGCCATGTGTTTGCTGTCTGCATACAAGCAACATTGTTTAGTAAATTGGATGGACTCTCACTACCCACATCTGTTTTTGATGATGGGATCCAAAAAAAACTTCACATATAAAGTGTTGGGAGCAACATATTGACTAATGAATAGGGAAGAGTGAGAGAAGTAAAAATAGGGTTTCAAAACTGACATCATTGCAATTTTCAGCATGTATATCTCAGTTTCACGTATTCTGAAAACCAGTGTATCTATGATGATCATTACCATGATTTAGCAGTTATCACCTGTTGGCTACCAACTCCACATTGGCCAACTGACTCTACTGGAGTGAAAGACTTCAAGTCTTTCTTTACATATATATATGATGTTGTAGTACCGACTGTTTAACCAAAAAGTTACCCAAATTCAAAGCTCAAGGTCAAAGCGGGTGGAATGCTTGGGACTAATTTAGATCCCAAGCAACACAGCACCAGGTGACACAATTCTAAGATGGATGTGGCACATCTTTTGCCATCTGGCATGTTGATGGTTAGATAAACTGTCAAGCTGGGTTGGGACTCATGCCCCTCTTGATTTGCCCCTCCTCCTCAGGTATTTCTTTGTCTTTCCAGGATAGATATTAGATTAGATTTCAGGGTTTATTGTTTTGGTTTGGCACAAGAATCCCCAAATGATCAAGGTCGTGTCAAAAGACCACAGGTCCTCGCCCCTTGTGGCTTGGCATGAAAGGTCAGATGATGCCCATCATTGTGTGTGGTTGTACATGCAACACATTCATATGTGCATGTAAATTACTCTTTGTTTTCATAGGATGTGTTGTCTTGTGGATCATATGCATGTCTCTAGCACTGTTGGCGCCTCTATGTTGTCTCGTGTATGAGAACATTACCTTCTTTCTGACATGTGTTCATGAATCTAGCCATCTTCACACAGAGCTGTAAGCGAGGCAACTCACATGTTCAACCCGTGTTTATGACAGTCTAGAACATGTGCTGAAGAGGGAGCGTAGAATAATGCATAACAGCATGTAAATAAGACAGACGATTTGAAATGTGGATGTAATATATTTATTTATATATATTTATCATAGCATTTCAATTTCCCTTGGTTCTATTGACATTGATTCACAGATACACACAAAGCCAGTGAAAGAACATAACTACCAGTTTTTAAAAGACCACAACAAAAATTTGGTCCCTTATTATTCAACCCCCTACTCTGTTTAAAAATGGGGGAAAAAATATTCAAATGTGATAATTTCAGTATGTCTGTCACTATATTTCTGTTTCCTTGGACTCTGAGACAATTAAAGGTCAAGTGAACGTACATAGCCCACTCTGTCATCACTTCCATTTGTATTTTCAAAGCTGAGGGGCAGCATAATATTTGACAGCTGTAATTGTTGTACTAGCTGGAAAATTGGTAAAAATTGTGTCTCGCATTTTGCCAGTGTGAGAGCTAGCAATTACATACCAATTATGAGATAATATATGATTTATAGCAAAGTGTATACAATTAAAAATTATATAAAGAAATTGTAAACGCAGATTTTACTTTATGACCCATTATGATCAGTAGTTTGCATCCAAATGCATGGAATGGATGTGTAACATGTGAAATGTTTCCTTTTATTGCTTTTTATCAACAGTTATATTATTCTATTCTTTGTTGCTAACATTAATGGCACATCACCAGAGCTGACTGAAAATATGTTATCTGTTCATATAGAGGGAATTGCATCAAGTCAGCCCAGAAATGCCACTACTCTTTCTTGATGTATGCATGCTCTTTCTTCCTCTTGCTGGTTAAAATGTCATTACACACAATTTATAGCTTTAGATAAGTTTCTTAGGACATTGGAGGTGGTAGTCTTTTGGCACTGCTGAAGTGTTACAGAAACTCAGATTGGTTTAGTAGCAGAATTGCTGGCTCTGCTGTTTAATCTATTTCTTATTCAGGACAGTTTTGTCCTGCTTTAAAAATGAAATTAACATCTCCATAAAGTTCCATATCAAGATGAGGTGCCTCATAGCTTCATGGTAGATGTCTTTATATGATTGTATAGGCCATCAGATGGTCATACAGTAACATTTGTAGTAAAATACGTTTTGATTGGTCTTATTCTCTGTCAAACTGCTTTTTCTGCCTCTATTAGCCATAAACAAGACTTCAAAATTGTCTGGTTGAAATCCTTGATATATATCACAGTGTGTGAAATGAATCTATATGTCTTTCTTGTTTCACTTTTTGAATTTTACAGAAATGAACTGACTATTTGAGTGCTTTTTAATTTGTTGGCTTTCACATGTATTCTTCATAGCTTTAGTAAAATAGTTTATTTCACTTGGCAGAAAAGAGAAAGGTTGAGGCCAGTGGAAAAGCTGTTTATTTTTTGAAGTGTGTTTTGATGGAGATGCCAGAATCTCTGACAGAGTGTTGGAGTGTAACGTGGGCAGATTGAATTGGGAGAAGAGAAATGAGGGAGAAGTAAACTACAAGCTGGTTGACAGTCCCAGGGCTTCTCCGTCACTTTACAGCCATGTTCAGAGTTAGCTCAGCTGTGCAGCACCCTGCAGAGCCGCTCCACTGACAGCAAGTGAGAGAGGTGTTGTCACCCCTTTAAACAGGGGTTGGGGGGGCATTAGTGGCTGTGAAGACGTGTGCTGACTGTTCTCTCCATGACAGGAAAAGGAGCAGATAGGAGGTGATGGGAGGTTTTCCTTAAGGACGTCCTCTGGTGGGAGTGAAAGGAGGAAGAGGTTTGGGAAATTACATATTACCCAAAGAAGCCCAAGAGTGGTTCACTTTGGGTAAAAGTGTGCACAGCAGCTTTCAGCATGGTGAAGCAATGTGAATAAAGTATTATGCAAAGAGAATAGTGGAGGGAATTTGGGAATTCCACAAACTTGTAAAGAAGATCCAAAAACATAAGAAAAGGAAAAAGAATAGAACTACAGGAGCAAAAATTTAAAACTTTGAGAAATGCAAAGGGGATAGTTAAAGATTAAAGTTTAGAGGAACGGTGCAAGACGAGGGTAAAATTTGGAGATTAAATGCTAAAAATAATATAAAGAAGAATAAAGAATTGAAATGACATTTGAAACACGAAGGCATCAAAAGAACGTCAAAATGAAGAAAACTACTTCAAAAAATGAAAAATGCAACACAATGGATTGACATCATAAAAATAAATTAATAACAAAAGACAAGAACATGAATGACATGAATAAACAAAAGATCCAGAGTTACAGAATGTGTAATAGTTTATAGATTTTACTGGTGATTGAAATATTTAAAAGAACCACTCCAGACTAACTGTAGCTTCATGTTGACTACCGTCTTTGGGATGGGCCACTGCCGAGGTCAGGTCAGCATCAATCACTGAAGAGTGACCACACAGATCGGGTCCCACTCTTTAGACCATTACAATGGGTCCACAAAAGGCTGTGGTCAACCTCTTCTGTCCTAAATGTGGGGGTTTGGGGTCAGACAGTCTGAATGACCACTGGTCAAAAGTGATCTCATCTTTATTGGTCTGCTGGATAATGGACAGTGGCCAGTGACGTTGGGGGTTGTGGGAACTGACTAAGCAGTTGAAGTGATGATGATCAGGATGGATTTATTGACAATGGGTGGGGTAACATATAATCTGTATTCTAGGAGGGCAAATATGCAGCTAAATGCATCACATATACCAACAGTAGAACCATGACTACATTCAGACAGATTATCTAGCTAACCTCTCTAATACTTTTCAGAACTGAGAACATTGAAGCATTGTGCTGTGACTATATTTATTTATTTAAACCTAGAATCCATAATGTTGTCAATTGGTCTATGAATCATGCTATTTTACCTTTCCAGTGTGTTGGCTCTAAGGAGAACTTCTGAAACACCTGATAGATGCCTTGCTTCCTCTCTGGGACCTGGGCATTTTGGTTCTTCCTTTCGGTGTTTATATTTTATGTTTTATCAAACTTATCATGTATATCCTGGTGATAAAAATTCATAAAAGAAAGTGAACTTGAGGCATTAAGAATACATTTGTATCCTTAATTGAAAGTTTGATCTGAAAGAGGCCACTGACTATGTATTGTCATTGTTGCCTTTTTAGTTGGTACATAACTACGGTACATTGGCTTTGTTTGCACCGTTCCTCCTAGGACAGTGGATCTCTTCCACACAGCAATTATTGAAAGCTGCTGTCTTTGACTTTGCATATTTGTCACTTTTGATGAACCATTGTTATTGCAGTCCTAAAAACACAGGCAATATGGCAGATATTTTACAGTACAGTCTTCTTCTTGGGGAAACAAAGGAAGTCGAGGCTGAGAACAAGCCTCTCATCTACCAAATTAACTATATTTGATTTCCCTTAGAAAATACTTTTAGAATAGTTTTAGAAAATGAAAAGAAAGTTTCATGTCTCATTGTTTTTAAGCTTGTGTGAAATTAAATATTATTTCTTTTTCTTTTATTTTGGGAATAGCTAAGAGATCGTGGCCTGTACATATCTCACCCTCAGCACAGCTTTAAGCCTCTTAACTGCTTTCATACAAGTCTTTGGTTATTTATAGCAAGTTAAATACTAGTTTTCATGTTTTTGATTGAACAAAATATTTCATTCTCAATTAATGCATCACTTAATTGTAATTGGAAAATCCTTTAATGACGAGAACAGCACTGAGGCATTTTCTGTAGCTGGATTTTACACATTTCAGGAGGCTATTTTAACCCACTTCACTAAATAGAAACAGTCTAAATCCTTTCGGTTTTGTAGCTGCTGGCTGGCACTTGAAGCCTCAACTCCCACTAACCTAGTCTATCGATATGACGGACTAGGTTACACCATTACCTAATGTCTTTTTCTTTGGCCATTTCATTGTTCTCTTACCAGTGTATCTTGAGTTAATTTCATGCTGGAAGATTCATCCATGATCCATCTTTAGTCTTAGTCCTAGATTTTACAGCAAATGACTGATTATCCATTCGATGTGGTAAAATCACCCTACACCCTAAGCAGAAAAAACATCCTCAAAGCATTATTCTTCTGTCATGTGCTGGACAGAGGAGTTTTTCCGGTAATAATCATCATTTGTCTTCTTCCGAGCACGGTGGGCTGATTTGAGCTGCAAAATGGCTCAGTTTCAATCTCAGACCACAGCACTTCTCCCATGCCTTTTCTTAATCATTTAGATATTAACCAGAAAACCCAAGCAGTTCCTGCCTATAAAAACAGTTGATCAAAAAATTGACTCTCAAGAATGGATGTAATTTTTTTTTGCGCTCATTTAGGAATGCATAGCTCAGTATATGAATTCATTAAACATATTCAAATAGCTTTAAGCCTTTATTTTTTTTAGAATTTTGATACTTTTGCTTAGAGATAACAAAAACCCATGATCCAGTGTCATAAAACAAAATCATATTTTAAACAAAATGTCAAACTTCTGAAAAGTCTGTTCAATTCTATTAACTCAAAGCTTGGTTAGGTTCTCCTTTTGCTTGAATCAATGAATCAGAGCCGCTTAGCATGGAGGCGATTTGCCTGTGCTACTGCTGAGTTGTAAAGGAATCCCAGGTTGCACTGATAACGACCTGCTGGTCATCTTCGTTGGTAGCTCTCAGCTTTCATGTTGAAAATTCTGTTTTTTGCCAACTTGAAATTCCCTTTCTGTCACTACTTCCATACTCAGGATCAGCACCAGGAGCAGAAATCACGTCATCAACTTGAACTGCCTTTAAGTAATTATGGTTGGATGAAAGACGAGCGCTAAATAAGTAAAGAAATGTATAGCGCCAACCCAGTAGATGGCTTTCTTCCCGAGCATGCTTCAGATTTTCCACCTCATTTCACATAATACATCTAAAGGAGACTGCTCCTTTAGATGTATTAGGATGCTGATAGATTGACCTTAATACAAATCTGGCCTTTACCTCAGATCCCATTGCTTCATAACCTCCGTTATTTTGTCTTATGTTTTTGAATTTGTTACAAGAGGAAGTGGCACAACTGGTGTGTAGTTGCGAGGTCCAAAGTCTTGGCTCTCTTGTTTACCTCTGACAAATATGACAGAGTTTAAACTTAGATACTCACAAATGCTTTCCCTTGGTAAATAATGTCGAAGGATAAACCTATAATCAATACGCCCATACACGGCAGCAAGTAGCATCTACATGAGGGGGCCATATGGAGTCGCTGGGCTTTACATATTAATGGTACTCTTCTCATTCAGGCAGCACGCTAAAAATACAGGCTAAAGCTTCAAGTTCAGCAGGAGTTCAGCTCAGAAGTTCATTCTGAGTGTTGCCTTTATCAAGAAGTTTAAATTTTCTTTGCCGTTTACTTTGATGCATCATCAGCTTATCTGTAGTCAGGCCTGTCACTGCAAATTGTTTGCTTCTCTGTATGAATTCTGTGCGAGTTTCCAAACTTTAAGAGACACACTGAAATATTTATACAGTGCATGCTGTTACTTCTGCATGAGCGGATGTTTCAAGATGAAATGCAGTTAATTTGAGCAGAAAATACATGGCCTATTAATATGTGTATATGATGAATTTTTTAATGCTTTGCTAACTTGCGTCTTACACAGGAGGCAGGTGATGTAAGCCTAACAGAGAAGAATGAAGGACTCCCTATGTTAGCCAGTTTCTCATCTTTTTTTGCTTTGACATTTAGCAGATACGTTGTGTGCTTTGTGTAGTCTGAGCCTGAATCTGCTGGGCATTTCACTGGCAGAAGGCATTTGATTTGGCTAATGTAAAACATACCAGCTGAGGCAAGGGGCCTCCCCAGTGAGATTAGGATCCCTCACATATGCCTCCTAATCCTCCTGATTTATAGCCAAGTTAAACCATTGTTCATTAACCAGCTTCCATCTTTTTTTAAACACTGTTGTTTATGAAGGTAATCCTAATTTGTTCACATCCATTACTGTAAATGTCTTATTCAAAACATCCCTTCTGGAAAATATAAACCAAAGTGGCTACCAAAAGGGCCTTATTAAATAAGAGAATAATTCATAAAGAGTAACTTAAATACCTTTTTAGCTGATTTTTTTCTGGGCTTTGACTGTACCATTCTACCAAATTAATCTGTTTTGATCTAGATTATTATTCTGTATTTCTAGCTGTATGTCTAGACCGATTGTCCTTCTAGAAAGCAAACTTCAACTTTAGTCTCAAATCTTTTTTGCAGCATTTACCAGTTTGTTTTTTTCCCCCAGGACTATGCTGTGTTTAGTGTTACTGTTCTTCTCAGCCACTCCAGCTTCACTGTCCCTTGTGAAAAGAAGACTCCCTATATAATAAGGCCGCCTTCGCAATTTTCAGTGAGTGCTCATGGGGATGTGCATCGTTTTATTCCTACCACACACTGTATTTTGCCTTCAGGCAAAAAAATAACAAATAAAAAATAATCAGTTTTGGTCCCATCTGACCCCTGTGACTAGTTTCACGTTTGGTTCTTATGGAACCAAATGTTCAACAATGGCTTTTGCCACTGATCCTCAAAATCCAAATGTCATAGATTCTGTGAAACTAAGTATACAATATGATGATCTTTCTTTTGTGATCTATCTTGGGCGACCAGGACTTTTTTAGTGTGATTATTTGTGTCCGTATTTGCAAACCAACAACTCAAACTCTATGAAACTGTCTCTGTTGTTGCTCTGGCTAGTAGTGTGTAATCTATCTTCAAGGAATTTTATGTCTTGTGACCTTTATCACTAGTTTGTCTGACTGGCTGACTTTTGGCCCACTGCCTATAATATCGTTGATGAACTTGTAATGCCGTTACTTATATCTTTTGGTGCCCGTCCAAATAGGCCAGCTCCTTCCATATCAAAGCAAATCCACTGCTGGTCTGGATGTTTACCAAATCCTCTTTGAATTATTTCCTATGGTTCCTCCTCTCGTTTAGTCATGGAGTGTATATCACTCAGTTTTAATGGTCTTCACAGATGAGCAAAACACATCCATGCCAAATGCATTAATGCAAGCCATTGAGCTGTGGACTGAAAAGAAATTGGAACAACTTTGAAAACATGTAAAAACAATTTTTTGTAATGACAAATAAATAAAAAATGAGAGTATAAAGAATAGAGGTGGTGTCTTTTCTACCATCTAGGAAACTTTAACACATGCTAAACGTTTTGCAGCATGTTTTCTACAAAAAGTTTACCTTTTAAATGTTTAATGTGCTTTTAATTTGCTGTTTAACTATACCTAAACCACATGTGTTTACAAGCTGTGATTATGTTGAGGAAAAATGTGGTACCTTTATGAAGAACAGTCTTCCAACATCTCATATTTTAGAAATCTTATGTTGTACTTTTTGACCAGAGGTAAATATTCAAAATACAAAATGATACATTAAAATAGCCAAGCAAATGTACAATGCAATAAAGCAAAGAATTTTAATTTAGGACAAAAAAAACTGCATAAGCTAAATCCATTTGTCTTTTTAATTTCTAGCTTACAATATACTGTTAATTGCTTTGCTGACATGTAAACACATACTGTGTGTTTAACTTTGGCAAAACAAATCAAAACCAGTTATATTTTTTTGTTGTTTTTAACTAAATTTATTATATGGCTTTTTCAATCCATTAATCCTTTCTATTGTTATTTTTCTAAAAATCTGCATTAAGGCTGTATTTATGTCTGACGCAATGTGAAAAAAGGAAATAAAAACCTGTATTCACAACAGGTGGAAGATGTTTATTTCTTCAAATAATCACAATTTATTCATTTTTTGGACCAAGACAATAAAAAGTAGACGTGTTGAACATTTTCTGGATATAAAATCTCCCCAAAAACCAACCATAAAACACATTCAATCTTTGGGCCAAGTCATGGTATAAAGTGACAAATGGGCAAACATGTTTCTGCAATACTCTCCTGTCCGTGCGTTATCAGTGTTAAAGAAGATTTTTACTTAAATTTTTTTTAGAAACATGTAGTTTAAGAAAATAAGCATAAGTACAATATAATTTAAACTTGCTTTGCATTTTGACACTTATAAAGCTTCACAGACATGTTTTATCTTCCTAATTCTTCCAGACTGTCCTTTAATGAACCCCTCAGTCTTTAGTCTGCCCTTGATCTGTAAAACCAGTTTTTAAAAATAAACATAAAGTTATACTTCTCCGCACTGCTTCTTTTTTGCATGGTTTTCTTTTTTCTTGAGAACATCAATATTTTATCTGCCAAGAAGGTATCAGCGAGCTTTGTTGTACTCCCATCTCAATTTTTTCCCCCTTTTTTCTTCCCCATCTCTTCTTTCCGCTGGAGTCTTTTGAAACTTAATCTAAGGTGCAGTTGTCATCTCTTTTTCTTGGTAACTAGTGCAGGCCACTGCCTCCTGTCTGGCAGCCCCCCACCTCTCCGCCCAGCTGACCCATCTCAGTACTCCTCCAGACACTTACCTCAGCTTCCCCGCTTTGGCTGATTAGCCCCCAGCTGACGGGATCAGGGATGTGGGGCTTATGGGGTCGGACCTTCTTGTCTTATTACAGAGTTACTGTATAGTGGAAAGGAAAAGGCCTTTGGATGTAGGTTGAGGGAGATTGCTGACCAGTTCATGTGAGGGCAGGAAACAAATCAAAGAACCTTAAATATCTTCCATAGGAGCAAATGGGTTTCATATTGACCCTGCAGGACACTATACTTATATAGTATAGTAGAGTATAGTATACAGTATATATTTTATACTTATTGTATAAGTATAAAATATACTTATTTTATAGTAGTTGCTCTAGATATGATAAGATAATGTGCTTTTTTTCTTTAGTGCATTGAAGACACATAATATAATTGTCTGACAATCCAGAAAATTTCAATTTGTGTCATATGGGAAAAAATATTGTATTTTTTAAATTAAAAATTTATATATTCATCATTATATTGTGTGTTTGACTTTTCATGTTTCAACTTTATGTCATAGTATTTTTTTTTCCAAGTAATATATCAGGATGAGTCGTATTTAAAAACAGAATAAAGCAAAACAATTAATCAAGTCTTACACTTTAGAGTCTTAGTAATACCACATTTTATGTTGATCTTTGCCAAAAGCAGAGAAAAGCCAGTAAGCTCATGTGAGTTTATTTTGTAAGCTTATTTATTTATTTTTGTATCTCAGGACTTTTGTGGAACAGAACAAGAAGATCAAGTTGGATAAATAAAACAGCACAGTAAGGCTACACATTGTGTTATTGTTTCAGTGCTGATACCGATGCAGCTGGGCGATGTTTGTTGAAGTATATTATTCGAAAAGATTTGTTTAAGTAAATTGCTACTTGTTTGTGCTATAAAATGACACTGCCAGGAAATTATGTAATATTGTATTGCCCCTTTAAAAATCCTAAAACCCACTTTTTAGAGTTTAGTTCAGCAGTTTTATTTTTCACTTGTAGCTTTCAGCTTAATTTTGCTGCCAGTAATGGATCCAATAGAAATAATTCGGGGGTAATCAGTTAATCTGCAATAAGAGCCGAACTACATTGAACTGTAGCTGAACAATTTTCAGGAGATCTAACATGTTATTTCTTTTTTTTATATACTTCATTCTTCCTCCTGAAATGATCTTTTGCACTCTTTAAGAATTTGGGCTTGTGTCTGCACATGTAGGTTTGTACATTAAGGAAAGCATTCCAATTAAATAGTTGGAACACCTGATTGAAGCTGGGGAGAGAACACATTAAAAAGCAATGTACTCTCTCCCCTGAAGGAATTATGATCGGATGTAAAGAGGAGGTTCTGGAAACACGGGGAAATCCCAGACTTTGTTCAGCAGGTCGAGCATCCTGAGGTTTCCCTCAGGGGATGTTGAGAACCAGCACACCTGGGCTGACGGGACTGATATTGGCATGGAAATTTGTAAACCCGAGTGCATAGGTTTTAAAAGCAGCCATGAAAACGATTCAGTCGTTTAAACTCAACAACTCTACAAGCTCTACAAGTTGCTTGATTGCATACTGTTGGATGTAAATCTGGGCCAGATTGCTCTGCGTTCATCAGGAAAATACTCCAGATGAATGACTCCCTGCAGATATTTTAAGTGCCTCACTGTGACCATGAATCAAATTAGCAGGTTTGGAGTATCGTATTAGGAAAAATGTATTCATCCTGGGGAGCAATTATCTTCACATGTAACATGAAGTCATTTCACCAGCCTCTTAAAACACTTCTGTTTTTGTCATCTTGCTAAACAAACCGGATTGAAATTGGCGCTCCATGAAAATTCAACACATGAGGACTTTGTTGGTTATAAAACATCTGCTTTGTTTTCATCAGCCATAGGATCTCATCAATCATGCGTCTTAAACATGTTATTGGCTCATCCTGAGGGAAATTCCCAACATTTAAATAAAGTGGAACAGTTTTTTTTTTCATTTTTTTTTTCAGGTGAATAGGGAAACCACTCCAGAAAACTTCTTATGCTTCCTTTTCCTGTCACATCGTTAATTTATTTTTTACTTGTCTTATTTGTTAACTACAAATACTCAAGTTTTTTCTGACTTGTGTACATTTTAAATACAAAACAAGTTGAGTAGATCTTTTAAAAGAGTGTGGTTTATTTTCTTGTTCGTAGATTAAATCGCTTAATTATGTCTCATCAAAGTCTTCCTTGAAAAGAATCAAAATTAAAGATGCACTGAGAACTTGGCTGGTGACCCACGCCAATGGCTAGTTGAAACCTCAAACATTTTTAGTGTTTTTCAATCAGTGAGATCACCATACCTAAAAGCTACCAGACTGCATAAAGCACTCTTCATATGGAACTTGTTACTGCTGGAAGAAGAATCAAAGTTGGCCAATTTCAGTGCGAGTGAGACATTTAAAGATGAAGTCAGAGGAAACACAGAAGGTGTTAAAAGCTTCTAGAAAGGAAAACCCAATCTATGAAGGCATGTTTTGGTTGTTAATCTGACGCACTGCAGAGGACTAGATTATGGTGGGTTCTGGTCATTTCATCCTTTTTCTCTTTTGTCATTTCATGCTTTTGCAGATGTTGCTTTATATTTGACTTTTTCAGGTACAGAAAGAAACTGTGACCTATAAGATGTCAACGTGATGAGACATTAATAATTTCATTATTCCACTTGAGCAGAAAAAGTGCTAAATGTATTACAGCAACGTTGCTTTTCTTTCATTGTTTCCAACCTTCATTGTCTGTCCTGCAACACACTTGATTAGGAAACAATAACTTCTCCGTGGAAAGCTTAGATCAGTATATCTTTAATATGCTTCTTAGGCAATTCATACTATCCATAAACCAAAGCTCCCTTTGTATATTCACATCACAGGAATTTAAAGTGCATGTCTAAGAATTATTTTAAACTTCTTTGCTCCTTGGAATTGTTCATTTTTTGCTCACTGTGGGACTCGGCCTATCCATCACCCTTGTCAGCGGACAAACTAAATCTTTGCATGAGCTACCACAGACACATCTGCAGAGAATAAGCCATGAAATTGTGCGGGGCCATCCTGCTGTCCTCTGGGCCTCCTCGTCAGTGGGACAGTGGCATCCAGTAGGCAGCCACCTCCTTCTGTTGAACTGGGTGTTTTATATCCTTGCAAGTTAATGTAAGTCAGAATATTTCCATAACATGCCTAAAAAATCAATCACTAATAGCTGAGGCGTTTAGTCATTGTTTGTATTTTCAGAGTTCAAATTTGATATTGCATAAGTAGAATACAATGGACAGATGGATGGATGTGCATTATTCCTAATAGAGTGAAGAAAAACTTGATCAGACAATGAGATTATGTATAAAGGGGGGCACAACCAAAAGATAAAATATGTTTTTCTTTATGAGATTGTGTGTAAGAATGGATATCTAAAGCAAGTTACCATTCAAGATTTCCACATGGTTTCTCTTTTTAATGTTCGCCAGTGGCAAATGTGGAAATGTCAGCATTGGAACTAAACCATGGAGCAATAGGATAAGGTGACTAGGACTGATGAATCACATTCTTCTACATCACATGGATGACTGGGTACCTGTGTGTCCATTTCCTAGGGAAGATGTAATAACAGGATGCATTATGGGAAGAAGATGACCCAGTGGAGGAAATGTGACATTTTTGGCAATTTTTAGCTTGAAAATTGTCCATGTGGAAGTTACAGATTGTTGCAGATTGCATCCATAATTTAATGGAAACTGTATACCCTGATGGCTGTGGCCTCTTTCAGGAGGATAATTCTATGACCAAACAAACAAAATGTTTAAAAAACACTTTGAAGAGCATGACAGCGACCTGATCGAGCATTTGTTGAATGTCTTTGACAAACAAGTGCAATCCATATAAGCTTTGGCTCTTTGCTCACAGGAGTAAAGGTGTTTTGGTTTATTTTATCCATTCATCAAGTCTTCTGTCCATCCACTGTCTGTACCCACTTATTCTTAGATGCCAGCAGTCTCATTGCACTTATCTCCAGTAGTCGTTGGGAGAGAGGCAGAGTACACCCTGGATATGTTTATTTTATCATTAGATTGATTTTTATACATATATATGTTTTGGAGTTGCACAAGTTTCCTTTTCCCCCTTTGAGTCTTTAGATTTAGTCATTTTCCAGGAATTATTCATTCATTGTTTTGCTTTGAGACCCACTTGATTCCTACAGTGTGACAAGTTGTGGTTTTGTCTCATTTGTAATTTTCTCAAACGTGGTGCTGCTGCAGCTTTTTTACCACCAGTTTCTTGAAAATGTTTCTGCATCTTGTAACAGACAATCATTAACCTTTTGCCTAGGGTCAAACCTCATTAGGTTATTATTATATGTCCTAATCTGTTTTATATCCTTTTGAAAGATGGAATCTGCCTTGTTCTCATCTTTGTCTCAGCTTGAGTTGTGGGCTGTTGTTAATAACTGACTTCCTAATAGAGTGCTGTAATTGAATAATAATGGGTTATGAATTTGGCACATCTGGCCTGAGACTGCTCTGTTATCTGCTCAAAGATCCTGAGGCCAGAGTCAACTATGATGCACAACCCAACTCTTCAAACCAACTAGAAGGCATTTTTACTGCCTGTCCATTTGTATGTGGGTGCAGGTGAACGACGGGAAGCTAGAAATACTGGAATTGAACAATCCTTCCTTTATGTCAAATTAGATTGAAACATTCTTGGCATTTCACACAGCCTAGTCTGTATTAATTTGGAAGTGTAGGAAAAGCAATCTCGTTTTGCTGCAGGGAATGATGGAAGCTTAATCCTAACCACTTCAATGACTGGATTCCCCTGTGCCTTTGTATGGGGGTGTTATGAGAATACTTACCTTTAAGCTTAACATGGTTAGGCATTTTTATTATTACTTCTTAAATAGTCTGTGTTTTAGCTGGAACCTGAGAGATCTCCAGGGTGCACGCCTCTTGTGCTTAGGTGTCTCACCTCTCTAGGATTTGCACCCCACCCCCCTCCCACCACCAGTTCTCTCTTTCTCGCAGCACAGCGAGGTATGTGTGGTTTTGTAACAGGATCAAGACTCTGTGGCCAACCTAAACAATGGGGAAAACCTAAATCCAAGTTTACTGTCTGAACAGATAATTCAAATCCTGATTTCTCTCGAGTACCATTTGCTGTTTTTTTCCAGTCGGGGTGGACTACTGTTACCAAACTTTGTGGAGGGAGTTCCACTTGATAGCTTCAAGTATGCTGTGGTTTATGTCCTTTTCTTTCATCTTTTTGGCGACTGTCTTCTGAGAAATTGGGTTTAACTAATTTGATTAACCTAGACAGTGGCGACATTACACTAAGAGATCAGACTGTATTAAAGTTTGGAAATGAAAATCAAATGTGAACAGTAAGTGTATGTTTTTTAATCGCATTAGGTTTTTCCAAAGCCAAGAGAACATAGCTTTTCATGGAGTTTGTTTAATTAAAGTTTATTTTCAAAGTAAAATTACCGCTGCTCAAATTTAAACAGAATCAAACTCAATTTTGATACAAATTATGGACAATATTTTACCATCAAAAACCAATTAATGCCTTGACAGTAAATAATAAATAACTGTATCTGTTACAACCAATGAGCAGAGCAGTGATTAAACTTACTGGTCCCTTACAAGTCACTGTTGACATTTGTGTTCAAGTGCAAGAAGTTGCACTAACAAGTCATTGTTATGCAGCCTTTTATGAGCTATAGTGAAAACAATTATCAAAGTGTACTAAGGTCTTAGAAATATTGTTTACAAAATGTTTTGTGGCCAGATAGTTCCTGTGATTTAGTCGTTTTGGTAGGATGGCAGAGTGTCAGTGTCTAAAGTGTCATAAAGTGTAGATATTTTATCAACTATAATTTTACTTTCATTTTATTGGCTTTGTAAATATGGCCCCAAAAGTCTAATCATTTATGCTGAAACAGCACACCCCCTTCATTAAATAAAAGTTCTGGTTATAAAGAAATTGTTTAAAGATAAACGTTCGAAGCTATTTCTCTCTCTG
Organism: Xiphophorus couchianus; assembly: GCF_001444195.1. Taxonomy (NCBI): domain Eukaryota; kingdom Metazoa; phylum Chordata; class Actinopteri; order Cyprinodontiformes; family Poeciliidae; genus Xiphophorus; species Xiphophorus couchianus. Next base: position 9,028,959 of record NC_040237.1, on the reverse strand, counting down.
AATGCACTGAATTCACCTTGTGAAGTGAAATGTTATAGAAGTATACTATGGACTGCCCTGTTGAGGAAATGGTATTTTACAAAGTTTTAACAGCATGGGTGCAAACAAGTGTGGAACACATTATTACAAACATCATTTTTATTTTCCCCCACTGTGTAAATGTTCTTATTTGAAGCTTTAAGTATTCGGTGTGATACTGCTAAAAGACTAATTCATCGTAATTATTTTTTGGAGTCTGTTCCATTTTATATGTGTTGTGACTATGCTCTATGAACCAAAACCACTGCTGTGTGTCAAATGTTGCTTATATAGACTATAACTGAAACACTGTTTGCCATTGTACTTCCATTAATGATACTTGTACATTTAAATAAGCAGCAAAGTCACGTTAACTTATTTTAAAATTTTTATAAGTAACAGACGTACTCTAAAATCATTTTTATGTAATGTTTTGATGATTTGTATATTCTGGTAAAGATTTTCCATTAGGAAAAAAAGAGGAAAACCAATTTTTAGAACATGAAAGTCTTTTGACCTTTGCCGTTTAAATTGTTGGAAATGAAACATGAGTTCATGTAAAAGTGGAAGAAATTGATGCAGAGATTTGCAGTTTTCCACTTTAAGCAGGAGACGTGACGATGTATTCCACTGCAAACTTGAACCAATTAGTGTTTCAGATTTTAAAATCAAGACTACCTCTGTAAAGTCTTGGCTACATGTTGGTTCTAATGTTGGAAACTAAAATATATTATGCCCCAAAATGTAAAGGTTTTCTTATCAAAATCTATAAACAATGAGCACACAACCTCCTCTCCACACCTTTCATGGGTTAATGCCTTTAACCTGGAAAGGTCCACAAATTTGTCACAGTTGGTCTTTTCTTTGTTGTCTTTTCCCTCCTGCCCCCATCTTCTCCAGCCTTGCACGGTGCAGCTAAAGTAACTGCACTCTTCTTGTTGCTACAGTCCTGTCTGCACCTGTCAGTTAGATTCCCAGCGATGTCAAAGTCTCCCTCATCAAAGCCCTGCCCTTTCTCTGCACCTCATGCATCATTCTGCTGCCCTTTTTCCCACCTCCACCACTGGGCCTTCACACCTTCGTACTCTTTGACTCAGGGAATCCTCAGGCCTATGATGTGTGAGCCTGAAGGTCTTTGGAGCTTGCCAGTTTGTCAGTGCTTTATTCTTTTAGATTCTAAGTGGTCCCTTTTTTAGTCCAGTGTTGTTTTTCTTTCATGCTGCTCTGTGGGCTTGTTGTAAAAATTCCATTGTATGCCACAGATTTCTTTTTTTTTTTTGTGGCAAAACAACACAAACCATTAAAAAAAATGTTCCTTTACTGGTAAGTGAACCATGGTCACTGTGTCGATGCCTTTAAGAAACATGACGCTCACTGAGATACACAACAGAGACTGAGATCCAAAGAAAAGAAATTAAGTATTCATTGCAAGTTTACATGTGTAATTTCCACCGCAGCTCTCATAAAAGTGGCACTGAGTGGATTTTGTGTACAGCTTACAGTGAAAAATCCTGAACATAAGCTTTCTTGTTCTGCAGCTTTGATATGTAAAGGATCCACCATTGGTTTCTTTTGAACTAAATGTATCATGTATTCGCTTGTACCCCGCAGTGCACTTGATGCACATTGCTAACCCTAAAAAAATGCAAACCAGAAAACCACTTGTGTTACGTCTCCTGTTTTAAGCAGCAGTCTGGAAATGTGATCGGCAGCAAAGTAAACATGAATTTAAAGTGGTGTCAGATTGCTTTCTGCTTGATTTCATTTTATGTATTGTGGCACAATAAAACTGTCTACCTACATGAGCTTGACTTTAAATAATATTTCACTGTGCATGCTCATAACATAAGTCAGTTTGTTGGTCAAATGAAGAGATAACTCTGGATTTTAACCATGTATGCAACAACAGGCTTTTATTGTGTTTTGTTACCTCACTAGAAACTATCACCCCTGCATTTCATGTTAATATATACCCAAACAAATCATTATTTTTCTCTTTGTTTACCATGCTATGAAATTGTGCTCAAAATCTTTTTCTTTTTTTTTAAGACTTGGTTGACATAGAGGATATGCTCTCCTGCTTCCAGTTTAAGGTGTTGGGAACCCTTCCCACTGAAAGATAAAGGCACACCCTCATTGGACTTAAGTTTTCAGCTTTTGCCATCAGAATTAGAAAAATGTATAAATCTGTTTAATATTCATTCTTTCCTTTGATATCGTAGCTCTCAGCTTTTTCCTGGAAACTAAAAATATACATTTCATATTTTATGAATCCGCTCCCTATGGTTACCTTTCCCGATCTGCTGATTCGGCGCTCTTGCAAAGACATTTTTCGCCCTAAAGATTAATAAGCTGGATAAGATCACTAATGAACTTCCTTCATACCTATATGCACACATAATAACTTCAGGGATCCAATCCACGCTAGTACACATGTAAATATTCCCAACACTCTGAAATCAAACATTTATCTGAATATCTGATGTTATGTATGCTTTCAGGGAAGTTTCTTCCAGATAGTTTTCTCAAAGGAAATACTTTCTGTCTTAAAACCGTTCGAAATAAACACTTTGCTCTTCAGTAGCCTTTCACATAACACCAACATTTGCTCCTCAGTGTCTGCTGACCCTGGCTGCCAAATGCAGATAGTGATGGAGGGGACTCAGGCAAATAGCCCAAGGCTACAAGACTAACGAGTGATAGCTGCTGGAGTTAGCATGTGGCTGACGAGCTGCAGTGATGCCCACCTGGCTGGCCTTGGCTCCTGCTCCGGGTGAGGAAGAGATAAGCCCTGAGAGACAGCCTTTATCCTCTTCAGAGCCCTCAGGGACCCTGAGAGCTCCAAGGCTCCTTGGAAAGGAGGCAGAAGGTTTTATCAGCCTGATAAGCTCGCACAGGAACCACCACTGTAGAGGAAGAGAGAAGGTCAGTTTGATTAGGGGTCCGACTCTGGTCTTGTTTATCCGAAATGGTACAACTATTGAAGCCTTTGCTAGGTAGAATGATAAGGGACATTATTTTTATGGGACATTATGCTAAAGTGAAAAAAATATATATATATTAAAGTGTAAAGAAGTCACTCAAGAGCAGTGTTTCTGTATCAATGACAAATATTTAAACAGTAAAACTTTAAACAATAGACTACTTGTAGAAAATGGAACTTCCCAGTCTAATGATATAATGGACATAAGAAAAGAAGAGGAGCGTTTTCTACAAATGGTTCAGTTTTTTTTCCTTTGTATTAATAATCCAAGTGGATCCCATTTGACTCCTTGTCTTTTTAACTTAGCCTTAAACCTAAAGTTTGTTTCAAGCCGCTTGATTGTGTGATTTTTAGAGGAAAAGAAGTGCTATTACTATCCAACCTTACAAACAATGAATTTTCAGGAGCCTGATAAGCTCGCACAGGAGCTTATCAGACACCAAGCCTCAAAGAAAGCTTGGCATCACAAACAAAAAATTGTAAAACAGATTTATAGAAACAGACATACATTGATAGCCTTCATTGTTGGTGTTTTTGATGAACATGGCTTATAGTGAATAAAGATGGTTCAGGCAGAAGTGTGAACTGCTGGAGAAGTGAACCAGAGTCTCCGTAAAACATTATGAACAGACTGAAGCATGAAGTGCTCCAAGAATCCCTGATAGATGACTGTGCTTACTTTTTACTTTATCAAATACAGTGAACCAACACTAGCAAATGACACAGCTAGATGATGGTGTAAACTTTATACTGGACCTCAAACAAAGTGGATTAGATTTTTTTTTCATGAAAAGCAAATTTTCTTTCATATGAAAAGAGGAGTCTTTAATGAACAACAGCCAACCCTTTTTACTTCTTAGCCCAGGTAAGATGCTTGTGATGTCATCTCTGATGAAAACAAGAAATTTGGTTGTTGGAAATCCATGTGCTCTTGAAACATTATCCTTTTTCTGGACAAATGACAGAATGTAGTGTGAAGTGCTTTGGAGTTACTTGGACTTGACAAAACACTGTACAAGTGCAGACCGCTTACATAGCGTGGTCTGCGGAAAAAGAAAGTACTTTATGCACTTTCTTATTTCCACTCAATTCCTACTACTACTACAAGCTACTGCTGTCTGTGAATGACCTTACTTAAGTCAGTGGTCTTGCCCATGGTTAAGTGAACGATAACATGGCCATAATTTTTAAATTTTACTGCTTCTTAGATAACAATTTAATTTGTTGACCATTTTGGGATTTCCTGTCCTGGAAGCCATGACCATCAAAAAAATCAGAAAAGGTCTTTACAAAATTAAAATATGACAAAAAATATCTAATTCGGAAGTGATGCTCTTATTGATAGTTAATCAGATACTTATATAAATGTTAAAGCTGTCACTTCATTTCAACTGTGTAGTTCCTTTTCTTCCTCTTGATTTTAACATCAGTCTAAATCTTTTTTAGGGGCTATGTCAGACTTGATCAGAAACAAAACCCAACCTGAGTATATAATTAATTTGCAGCTGCTTATTTCCAATCCCACTTGCATTCTTTGCTTTTTAAAATGCCTAAAAAACTATGAACATCACTTGAAGAAATGACTAAAGATTTCAGGACATGTTTGATGTGACTACCAGAGCAGGCATAAATGTGTCCATCATTCCTGGGAAGAGCCAAACCATCACATATTTGAGGGTTTCCCACAAGTGATTGAGAGTGACTTTTGTCTGCAGTTGTTGTGGATACTTTCAGACTAGGTATTTCCCACAGTACATGAGCACCATTAAATTCATTGCAGTTGATATTGAGGTATGTCTGCATTTTCGTCATGAAATAGATATAGTACATTAAAATCCAGGCCAGGCCACTAACGCATACCCACAGACCAGAGCACATATGTTTCCCTGTGATAAATCATCATCGAAAAACTTGTCATGGCGTTAGCATCACTTTCAGAAAGCATTTATCCCCTTTTACTGCTCGAATTAAAGTCAGAAACCTTTGACGTTGCGCCAGACAAGTGAAACCAAAGAAAAAAATGTGATATTAGTGTCCAGGAACAGATGTGAAATAGAAGTTGCACACGTGGATCATCCCATAAGCAAAGATAGATGAGAAATGTTTATGTTTGTATGCAAAATCTAGAAAGTAATCACATTTTTAGTTTTTACAGAACTTAAAAGTATGTGGGGGAAAAAAACAGGCCAAAATCTATCACTTTTTCTGATAAATTTATTGAAATGAAAGAAAAAAATATATTTTGCAGCGTTTGACCTGCCAATTGTCAATCAGATTGCATCAGGGAAGCTTGACAGATATCGATTTCTAGCGGCTTGACTCATTGGTTCCACAACCGATTTTTATTCTCTAAAATAGAGTAGAAACAGAGATAAAAAGAAGACTGGACTAAAAGAGAAATTAAATTATAAGGCCAAGAGTATTTTCCATCTTATGTTCCTGAAGGAAGACACTGCAAATTCATTAATGACAGATCAGCCCCTTGAGCGAAGTTTCCAGTCTAGGAATTCTGCTGTGGATTTCCCTTTTATCCTGAGAAGCCAAAACTGGAAATAATTCTCTCAGGTCCTTCATTTTTTATTTTTGCAGCTCATTCTCTCTGTACTAAATTTCTCTTAACATTCTGTATACTTACAGACATGTTGCCATTTTACAATAATGAAGTTTTTTTTCCAAATATTTTCTCATGATTGAATAACACTCAGTAAAAATGATTGATCGTTTTGTGAAGATTTTTTAAAAATATCTTTGTGCAATGATTTGCATTATTTCTGTACTGGAAATATCATATTAAGGGACATGGAATAAGAATCTCTCGACCATTTTCACTAGAAATAGAATTAGAATTAGAAATTAGTTATAATTTTTTGTGTTTTCTGATTCTGGCTGGATTCTGAGACCTTCTTCTGTTACTGTACAGAAGAAGAAACTATCTCTGTGAGCATTATCATATCAACTATTGGCAGCTGTTTCCTCAGCGACCCTGATCCAATAATTCAGTTTGTTTTGCAAGATCCATAATATAGATCTGATATGAAGAGATCCAAGTAGAAGTAGACAGAGTGCTGAATTGCGTAACCCTCCCGTCATAATTCTTGACATTCATATTGTTTTTGTCTTGGTAGTACCCATTCTCGCTTTCTCAATTTGTAGTAATGGCAGGTAAATGACAGCTTAGCTTTATTTATAATCAAACAAAATCCTGGCATTTGAACAAGAAACACAGGTATGTATTGTCGTTCCAGCAACCGTGTCTGGCTACCTCTTATTTTTATATGTTCCTCAAACAAAACAGAAATGTATCAGATGTACACTTGAAACTACCCACAACAGATGATCTGAGAACCTTGGAAAATGTCTGATTTTCTCACATTCCTACACTTTGAAAATAATTTGTACTCAGTTTGTATTTAAAATTTTTGTGTAGAGACCGATGTAAACATTACTCGGAGAAACTGTGTATCTAAAATTTTAAATGGAGGATTGCTAGCATAAGCTTACAAGCTAAATCAGTTTGAGTAACGTTAGTAGATGTTAGTTTTCTGTGGGCATTGAGCTGCAGAGCACAACATTGCTTTGCATTTTTTCAGTTGGATGAAATTTGCCATGGGAACAGAAGTATTCAGATCTTATTTACAGAGCTGACATGAGTTGTGGGGTAAAATTATCTTAACTTGATCTGAGTAGATGTTTTTGGCTCTTTCAACTGTTTTTTGTACTTTTGGTGTTCTTTGCTTGATCTTGAAACTTATTAAACTAGCTTTTCCGAAGTCCGGGCTTCTTTGCCAAACAGTCAAACGTTTGGTCACGGTCTGTGCTTTTATTACAGTATGCCTTTCTTCCAATATTTGTTGATTTCAAGAGGAAACACAATCATATAAGGTGACCTTTTCACATGAACTCTACAGGTTTATTTTCAAAATCTCCACATACCATTCTACCTCAAATGTCATGCCATTTGGAACCATCTGAGGATCTGCTGTCTGTTCTCAGGTCTGGCTTAGTCATCAGAGGATGAGTATAAAAGCCTGATTGTAACCTAAGAATGCAGCTAAGTGAAGGTTTATGACAAGCAGCAGGATGATGAATGGAGTGACATCCTGGGTAGAGGATAAATAGTCTGGCTGTAGATGTTCAAACTTGGGGAACTGGTCTAGCCTGAGGAACACTAAAAATCTTTTTTTTTTTATTTCTGATTTGTGATGCAGAACTCAGCTCACATTGATTCAATTGAATCAATGATTTATCCTAGAGACAAATAGGAAAAAATAATAATTTGTCTTTACACTTAAAACAGAAAAGTAATGAGAACATTGAGCTCCTTAGTTTTCAAAGGAGTGTCACAATCATTCTTTTCCACTCATTTTTCCACTTTCTGACTTTCTGAAATATATTCAAAACGGGTTTTGAATATATTTCTCCCTAAGATTTAAATTGCCAGAAAAAGAATGACTGAGAATGACTGACTATTAAAAAGTTTTACCATTACGGACTCCTGCAAAGTCAGTTAATCTGTTTATTGCCGTCTGGCAATCATTTATAATTTTATCAATAAAGTCTGACAAATAGTTACAATTTCCATGGTGTTGCAAACCAAAACCCTTGAAGGTGATTTCACACTAATATAAACATGCTTTTGAATTTTCTTGCACACTGTTTCTGCAAGTGTTGACCCAATATTTGACTTTATGATTGGATTTAATTCACAATGTATACTTCTGTATATAATTTGTGTCTCGTAAAGTGCCTTCAGATGACATTTGTTGTAAGCCGATGCTATAAAATAAACTAAATTGAACTCGATTCATTAAAAGGTTATGCAAAAATCATTTTTGTTTTGCCACTTTTTCTTAAACAAAGAAATCAGAAATTAACCACAGATGTTCAGTGATGGTGTTTGTTTTGTGATTAGAAACAGATGACTAGCAGTGGTCAAAGATTACGTACACACATACAGTAAATAATTTACACACAGATCCATAATGACAGTTCAAAAGAGAGGTGAACAGGAGTTAATGGAGATGGATCGTATGGTGTCCCCTCCCTTGGCTGCTCGTCATCATTGACGCTTCCCAGATTCTGTTCCACTTCTTCATGTCTAAATCACGCTTGAAACACGGAGAGCTTCTGTCACTGTGGCAGATCTCCCTCTACTGATGCAAACTCTCACACAAGCTCCTCCAGTCTGTGGCTGGTTTGCATTATATCCTCCTTACAGCATCTTAAAGCAGAATGGGATCTTTTAATCTGCGCATCAGTTGACTGCCCTGTATCAAAGTCTCAGTATATTCTAAGCCTAATAGCAGTTAGGTCATTTTTTTCCCCTCACTCTTATGTTTCCATAAATGGGGTCTTTCTGCTGGGTGGCCCTGTTGTAATGCCGTTGGATCATTGATTCAGTTACAGTGTAGATTTTAGTGGAGCCAGTAATATATGGTCTACGGTTTTTCAACGAGAAAAGTCATGGTCGTGTCTCCAAGAAGTCATTTTCCCCATTTAATGGTCACACACTCACCTATTCGCATAGACTCTATTTAACTCAGAAGTCAAATAATACTGACCATGGATGAATTCAGGGTAAGAAAAGAGAATTTAAAGCTCCATACTGCTAACATGAGTCATTATGTTTAAGTGTCTTATTTGAGTTGTCCCGTTAGAGACTTTTCAGTCATCTGCTACACAGCACAGAGTCAGGGCAGAGGACAATGATTATTACAGACACTATATGGAATCAGATTTAATCTAGTTGTGTGTTACAAAAAAATCACTTATTTCATATTTTGTTCTGGGAAATCAATGTATTCTACTGTGGTGTGATTGAAAGCTTGATCTGATATTCAAAATTCATAGACCTTCTGGGATATTTTTTTTTCTTTTGTCTGTGAGAGTAGGTTGTAATGTGACGGCACCTTCCTATAATGTTTGACATATGTGCTCTCCTTTCTGATGTGTGATAAAGGTTTTATTTTTCTGTTTTAGGGGAGAAGAAAAGAATAAAATTGAACTTCTCTCCCCCTCCCCCTCCCATCTGCCCAGTTCTCAGATTCCTTCCCAAATACCTCTGGATTTTATTTTCCCATCTGACTTTAATAGCTGGAGAACATAAAGAAAAGCAACGAGCTTTCTGGTGAATTCCAGGTGGAAGGTGAACTTCTCTTAGCATTTCATTTTGTGTGTGTGGCCCACAGTGCCAGTTAGTAAGAATAAACTCCTGCCTCTACCTTTTATGAATGTGTGTTTCTTTGTTTGGCAGAGTGAAGCTCTTTAATTATTTTTAAAAAGTGTCCATGCATAACTTCAAACTGGTAAATTGGCAAATTCTTAGTCTGCTAATTCTGAGCAGAATAATTTTCAGTTTTGAAGAGTTTCCTGACAGCTGGAATGATTTTAAACGTGTTTAAAAAGCCAAATTATTACTGGTTGAATGAATTAGGAGCCTCTGTACCGTCTACCTGTGGGTTTGTATTGGGATTTTCCTTCACTTCACTGTCAAGGATCCCCTACATGAAAAATGAGCAGAGAGTTAAATGAGCAGCGAGATATTGGCTTTGAGGCAGATCCTCTTCTGAACTGATGTGGTGTGACTCCTACGCTCATTATGGAAGGGTTTTGAATTATTTTCTACCTTTTGTCTTCAGAGTCTGCATCAAATCTTCCTGTAGAAAGAATTCATTCATAGGCGGCGTACTCACATTATTGACGGTGACCCACAGCCGCACCTGGGAAGTGATTTTGTAGAATGCTGAATAATGTTTTGTTACAGTAACTTTTGAAAAACAAAGAATGAGTGAATAACAAATGCACAAGAATTCGAGGGCATTGTTTTCATCAGGGATAAGCAGGTCAGGTGTTTCCTGGGAAATATAGATTTCTGGTTTTCTTCTTGGTCTGATCTGCCCGTCCTGATGGTGACTAAAGCTGGGGGCTCCATACACGACTTTCACTGCCATCAAACATTATGACATGATTAAGAGACTGCTGTTTGCTTCACAACTGAAAGACTGGGGATCACACTTACCAACTGGAACTGCTGAAGAATCGCAGACTACAGGATTATTCAAACCAACTCAAGTCAAGTCAAGTTATATTTTATTTTTATTTTTATTTTGTCTACAATTGCTACTCAGTGGTGGTTGTTGTGTGTCTTGTCTCTATGCTGCTGTAACTGCAAAATAATTTCCCTGCTGGGATGAATAAAGTAATTCTATTCTATTCTATTCTAAGTCAACTGAGCTCACAAACTCTTGTGGAAATGTTTAAAGGAGCAAACATCCCAGCAACTAGGGGTAATCTAGGGTACTCACAGAATTTGGACATGTAATTTTTCTGCTTTTCTCCCACATGAGATGAATGATTAGCACATTAGTTTTATCTCACAAGTGAATATGATTTGCACAGTGTTTATTTTTTGTACAGTCATAAGAATTAGAAACATTTATTTGAGGCTATGACATTTGTTGGGTTTTAGAATGACTGTCAATGTTAGTTGTTGACAAAAAAATGTTTATTGTTTCTATCTTACAGACAACAATATAATATTTGAAAAGGATTGTGGAAGTAAACATTTAGGATGTCAATGCTGCTTTCACCTGCTTTACTGCCTTTCATTACTACATTATTTAATGGAGATTAGTTAGCTTATAGTTAGTATTACATGACATTTGGGTTTATAATATACAGTTACACATAAAGTAACAAAAAAACAAAAAGTCTGCTCTCAGCTGATGCCATATTCCAGCCATTCTTTTTTTATATTAGCTGTCAGCAGCGTTTGTTTCAGCTGGGGTCTGTGATCAGTTCACTCTGCCTGACTGCATCCAGATATGCCTCAAAAAATTAGACAAGTTTGTGTTTGACTGCAACGGAGGTCAGGTCGGCTCCCATCACGCTTTTGCTGGCTCCAGTTTTCACTGGCACAACAGACGTTTGTGCCAGCTCACCCTGCTAGTGGATACTGACGCACATTTTCCCCAAGTGGGAATTGGGTGTAAAATTGGGCCAAAATGTGTATAGCATGTCCCCAGTTTAATTTGGATTTATTTTTGCAGCAGCAGATTTTTGTCTTTTTGGAATAAACAACAAAAATCTGCTGCTGTTTGATAGAGGTCGTAAGTCTGAATGTAGCAGAAAATACAGCAATTACATGGGACATCCCCTCTAGTACATCACAGCATATGTCCCTGAATTTACTCAGAATCATAAGCTTAATATTAATAATAATAATATTAATAATAATAATAATAATAATAATGAATGGCTTGCTAGACCAAAATTTGTAGGAGTTCTAGGTTTTGGTGAATAACATCTGATTTTCATTATCTTTTTGCTGATAATTGCTAATCACTGCTGAACACCGATTAAATAAAACCTGTCCAAGTACAATCTTTTACTGGCTGATAGGTGGATTTGTAGACTCTATCCCACTCTTATGGTTTCCTGCTTAATGTTTAAGATAAGGCAATATTTTGGATGGGTATACAATTTTCAACCACTAAAAGCCTGAAAACACATGTCTTCTAGCATTATTGACACCTCAAATGCGTTTAAGCATACATGGATAGATGTGATGATATGAAAAAAAACTTTTTAAGTAGGACCTAAAAATTACTTAAGCAACAGCATGTTGTGTTCTGTACGACTCCATTTAGAGAGAAAAAACCCTGATTTCATGCAGTGATTACCTTTTAGCTTTTGTGGTTTTCAGTGAGAAATCAAATCTCACTAAAAACTAGTCTGAAATGAGACTAGCTGGCTCATTTCAGCTAGTCTATATTATTTAATATAAAACTTGGTCACAGAGAATATCTTTGATGCCCATTTTCCAGTGTTGTCATGGCATAAATAACCATGTTGTAATCTTCAAAGCAAGCCTGTTTGTCAGCAGATGTATGTAACGTTGGTTACAGTTAATGCTAAAATATATACATATACATGCTAAATACTGTGGACCAGAATCAGAGGGATTTAAACGGCTGGAGCTTGACTTTTGAATATTAACAAAAGCAGTTCAACAAAGACCCCAATAGAACCCTAAAGGTAAAATATGGTATCTGGCACCAAGATGCTGGCAGCAGATTCTTTAAGTCTGGGGCCTCCATGCTTTAGCAGATCCATGCTCAGATGCTTGTATTCCCATTGTTAGTATTAAAAGTGGCGGAAAGGGGTCAGCATAGGGCTATGCAGCCCTATAGCCAAAACCCCGCAATGCATGGCATATTCTGTCACCTTTTAGTAAGAATTAGATTGAATTCTTTCAGTTATTGTTCTCAATATTGGGTTAGACTATGTGGATTAGTCTTTTTTTCAACATCTGTATCATTAACGGTTGGTTGTCATTGATCATCTTGCGATAACAATGCAGTTCTAGACTTGTGAGAATGTTTTCTTGCTTTTAACTAATCAGCTTTGAGAACAAAATGCTTACTTACTACTTAGTACATCGTCTTACAGATTCCACAATAATCTTCAGCATTGGTATAAAAGATCAAGGGGCCCCTTTGTCTGTCAAATTGTATTTTGCCTTTCCACATGTGTGAAGATGCTGCAAGTTAATGCTCTGTGTCATACTCTTGTAAAATTAGGCACTGTCCAATAGGTACAACTCCAGAGATATGAGTTTTCCAGTATAATTCGATTTGAAATGATCACAGTGAATAATACAAAAATTAAGAATTAGATTTAGGAAGAACAAAACATTGTCAAATTCTGGCACAGTACTTTTACATCTGATTAGATTGTTAATAAATCAGTGATTCTTGAAAAGAGGGACAAAATGAGTTTAAATTTCCTCCCCAAAAAATTGGTAGCACTTTGACGGGTTGTGAATAAGACTGTCATGACACCGTGATAAACATGAACATGAGTAAGTCTTCATGAATATTTATGACTGTTGTCATAAAGTGTCATTCGGTAAATCATGACACTTTTAAGACAAAGTTGACATTGTTCAAAATGTCTTTGTTATGACAACTTGACATAAACCTAGACAAAAATGTCTTTGTTATGACAACTTGACATTAACTTGGACAAAAACGTCTTTGTTATAACAACTTGACATTAACCAAGAAATTGTGATCTGTCATAAATGTCTTATAAAAGTATTTCTGTATAAGAGTATTTTCATCTGACGGAGTTGAAGAAATGCTAAACTACCTCAATTTATATGATGTTATTCTGAAGGAGGCCATCTTGTACCTCATCGGGTCCATAACATCTTTACAGTATACCAAAATTTAGCATTTATTTCACAAAATTTCATGAAAGTTTTATAAATTGTTAGTTATGGCGTTGACACATCATGGTTGTGATGAACAACTTAGGAATAAAACAGAAGAAAAAACTAAAGAATAACATAAGCTAACCAGAGCGACCTAGCCCTCTTACCAGGAAGAGAAAGGAAGAGGTCATGGGGTCCTCAGAAGTTCTGATGCCTCCCAATAATGCCTGATTTATTTTTTTACATTATTTTTATGTCTGACTGTGTTGACAAAAACTTAGGACAAACTTCAATTGAGTTGGAAAATATATAAAAATGATTTTTAATTAAATGTATTGGTACTTTTATAATTACTTATTTGAATACTTATACTTAATTGTCATAATATATCTTAGTATTCCTTTAATTGTTTTAAACTATTATAATGTGTTGAGTTCTGCTCCAGGACAAGGGATTTTAAAGACACCATCCACCTACTACAATGTTTAAAATAAAAAAAATATTCAGAAAACACCAGGAAAACATACATTGTTGTGCTCACATAGGTTAGTTTAGTCAGATATTTGAAAAAATTATATTTTGTGTATATTTTATTCAGATTTTGTGCTTTATCCATAGGACCTGTTTTGTACCTCTTCTCAAGAATCACTGAAATGCATTATTTATTAGAATATCCTGATAGTTGAAGCCTTAAACCACCTCTGACCTCAACCAAACAAAAAAAGCCTTCTTTTTTTGTATAAGCACAGTATACAGCCACCTAAATACATTTAGTCATGCTGTTTATTTCCGGTAGACTTTTTATGACAAGCCCTTAAAGTAGAAGTAGACCTTTCTGGTACACTTGAAGGGGAAATCCTGTATGTAATATTTTTTTGTCAAGAGTTATAGCAAGCAGGCTTCTAGATTTCTGTGCTTTTCTATTGACACCACTTTTGGAATGTATCCTGTTATCTGGAATTCCTCTTGCCATAAAACATCATTATGTCTCTTCCACAGTTTCACAGACTTTTCCAAGAGAGGTGCTCTGATTAATGACCATTCAGTGCTCAGCTAAAGCATAAAACAGCAAAGGATAGATTTCAACATGGCACACAGAAATGCAAAGAGTCAGGACTGGGTGATTGCGTGCAAACTCAGAAGAATTTACACGCTGTCTTGTTAAGCCCTTATTTCATCAGTGTTTGACCTGCAGTTACTCATTAGCCCCTTTGAACTTGTTTTCTTGAAGCTTTCTGTTGTCCCTGGAGTTTGTTATGCCCCCATCATCATCTTCACCACAAGACAAACACTTCTAGCGTTGCTATGCTCTGGAAAGGGAAACAACTCTCTGGACAGGAACAAAGAACAGGCATGAGGTCTGCTTGACAAGAGATATTTCTCATGCTTTATGCTTTGCTTTTGAGTTATTTCCCTGTTTGCTCTGTAATAGAATTTAACTATGTAGAAACATGTCACCAGAGTTTGCAAGGTGGCGAGTTTGCTTTTATATTGCATTGGAACAGAGTCAATATTACTTGATTGTCAGTGAGGCTGAATCAGATGCACGGTACATTTTAAAGTTGCATTTGAAAACCCTTTGGAAAATTACGTTACTTTCTTTCCACTTCACATTTTTACCCTTTGTGGTGGTCTTTCACATAAACTTCCGCTACAATACACTGAGCCTTGTGGTTATAATAAAAGTTTAGGGGTCTGAATAGTATTTCAAGGTCCTGTTTTAAAGTATATCATCGACTAGGGGTCTGCAGCTCAATCCACCACCATACTGAGCCAAAACTGTGCAGTTTAGCTAGTAGACAGTTTGAAAACTGTAGCTAATGTCTGCTTAGGTTTTCTTTTTGGCTCAAAATGGGCTGGCGTGGCCAAAGATGTTGAAAAGTCCTGAAGTCACACCTCTGCAGAATGCCGGATGGAAAGTTGGAACAAAGGAAGCCTTTTAAAAAATGACCTAGAAGAAAGCTAAACTGCTTTTCTGTCTTGTGAAAGCCGTAAAAGGAAATGTTTAATTTTTGTTTACCTAATGTTTAAGTGACTTAACTAATGGGCATTTAAATGTCAAAGACAGGAAACCAATTACCTTTACCTTTTTTTCCAGAGATTATATGAAAAAAAGAAAGATGCATGGCTTCTTTTTTTGTAAGATTCTGATGTAGTTGTGATGAAAGAGATGAGGTACATATTTTTGATGAGACTACTATGGGGGACATGGAAACAGATTGTGTGCCTTGGCTAAAATTAAGGTGCTGTTTGGTAGGCAAAGGAAGAGCATATGGGCTAAATTCTGAGGGGTCTTGGCCCACCTTAATAAGGTCGGCATGCAAAAGCTGCTGCACCAGAAACCAGGAGACAATGCCAGGAATCATAAGCCTCACAGTAGCGCCAGCAGCTCCCTACTGAAATCCTCCCTCCTTCCATCTCAGCCCAGGTCCTCAACTTTCCTTCAGCCATCATTCTACCCCTTCATCTCATTGCCCTTCTTCAAAGTGGACCCCTCTGGTGATTAATCCATTCGAGTAAATATCCTCTTCCAGAGAGCTGGATGAGCTCAGCAGCCACAGGGGTGCAAGATGTGAGATGGAAACTCAACCAACTTGCTCTGATTTACTCACATTATGCTGAAGTAGGAATATTTGCTGTTAAAATTCCTAACATTCAGAATTGAGTTAAGCAAACAGAGACCACGTTCCTTTGATTGATGAATAAGTTATGTTTTTTGTATTGATGACCCTAACATGTTCAAACATGCCTTGAGATGGTTACTCTTATTAAAGTGTGCCAAGGGTTTGAAAAACAATGGTTTGATATCTGCAGCATATCTTCACTTTCACAACTGGTTTTCAAAATAAAAATAAATGTTAAGTTCTTGTAGTAAAATCTTTGATAAATCAGACTCATTATTTACTGACTGAGCATTAAAATTAAAGCAAAAGACATTTCAAAACACCCAGTGTTGTTTCTGGATAAATTATTAAATAAAGCTCCACAAAGACATTGCCTTGGACATTTTGTACACCCTTAAAATCAGAGTTCCTTTATCTGCAGGGATACCACCAAAAATCCTTTGGATTTTTCATTTACATAAAATATTTATCCGAACAACTCACTCCGAAATTGAAAAGGCCAAGTAAAATATATCCACATGCTTGCGTAGCTGCATTTTGCATTCTGACAGAGTAAAAGGACCAGGGGATGACACATAGTGAAGCTAACTTAAAAAATCTGATACTGATAAAACAAAGCAAAAAGCCTAAGAAGTCCAACACCATATTAGATATTTCCACTACACACTTATGTAATTGTCTTCAAAAAAAAAAGAAAAGAAAAGGAACACCCAAGAATTTTTAGGCAGGCTGCAGAGCCCAGAGGGATCGTGAGGTTTTGTATGGTGTTTTTCTCTGCTCAGAACTCTCACTGTTCCCAAATAGTTGTGTCTGGGCAGATCCAAGCTGGTTCCCATTTGGAGACGGCGGCTGGCTCTGGCCTGTAATTCATGGAGGGGAAAACAAATTGCTTTCTGGTCACTGTCTCTGCTCAAGGCCAGTTTATTTCATGCTCCTTTGGCTCTGCCATTCTTTTCCTTGCTTGTATCATCCGTCCAACTATTTCAACACTTTCGAGGGCTATTACCGTGGGCCTCTCAGGAGTGGTAAAGGGTGGAGTTGGCCTATTGCTTGCTGGTTGGTTGAAACCATCTGCAACAAAACCTACATAACATAGCTTCTGTTCTAAGAGCCACCAGGTACCTTTGTATAGGTTGCCAGTTGTTTCAGCACTCATCAGGAGATTGGTCTTTAAGTTCTTAGTAATTAAAACATCTACAGCAGCGTCATTAATCATTGTATTGCTCCTCTTCAGGGACACAAAAAAAATCAGGAAACACTGACATTTGTTTTTTTTTTTCTCTGTTCAGATCATCCATTCATTTTTCTTTTTCTCTTCATCAGTACAGAGTTATGTAAAGCTGGTGTCCACCTATCACAAGTCCATTAACGGACAATACAGAGACATGTAAATCTCTACTCACATACTCTCATAAGGACAATTTATAGATGTTATTTAACCTAATGTGTGTTTCTGAATACAGAGGGAACTCACGTTTTAAAAAGAGAGAATATGGAGAACATGCAAATTACACATAAAAGGATAGTGATTTTTCCAAATTATAATTTCTTTATAATCCACCTTTAAAAACCTCAATGAGAATTAAAGCACACAAAGAGCTTGATATGGTGGGGCCTGAACCTGAAACTGAGTGGTAAATGGACTGAACTTGTATGAAGAGACATTCAGAAATTGACTGGTGATCCTTTGGGCAGTGGATGCAACGTCACTAAATCTACCAGGTCATCCTTCCAACAACACTTAATGTAGACGCTGTTATTGGGAGAGGAATACCTAAAGTTAGCTGTTTAGGGTTTTAAAATGGAATCAGCTGCATCAAAACAGACTATCCATGATTGCATCCAACTTGAGAGAAATCTCAGATGGAAATCAAAAGACAATGAACCCTAGAGAATGAGACTGCCACCAACAAGTTTCAATGTAGATAAAGTTTTGATGGGATGGAAGTTTGGTTTGAAAGTTTTAGGCCGTAATACATTCTTCTAGAAAGGACTGAGGGATTTTAGTTCAGCCTAAATGATTTGTTTGGAAGTAAATATTGTCTTATAACCCAAATCTGTAGTTTGTGACGGTGCTGTGCATGAAAGGAGGTACCTATTTTGAGAACTTTAAACTCAACACTGCTGAGTTTTTTGTTTTTTTCCCCCTCTCTTTATTTTTTCATATCCTGGGAAAGGATATGAAAAAATATGAAAAAAAAAGCCCATTTGATAACGTTTGATGGTTTTCTGTTTTGGGGTGAATGAAAATGTTATGCTGCAACACAGTACAGCTCTGTCATAATCAATGTTTGTAATTTAGGCCAATGCTTCTCCCTTCACTTTAAACTTAAAAAAGGCTGCCTTAGTGAATATTTTTTATTACTTAAAAATATTAACTGAAGGTTGATGCTCAAACTCTTAAGGTTCTGAGGTTACACTACTGTTTTTTGTTTTGTCACCAAATTTTATGATTGTTTCTTGTTAATATCTGAGCTGGAACACAGACACAGAGAAGCTGCCACTTTGGACTCTCTTAGCCAACCATTGATTGCCTAAGAAACCAAAAAGAACAGATATTTATTTAATTTACGTTATTGACGTTTTGATTTTAGCCTTTGTTCAACATAATCAAGATTGTGTTAAAGAGGATCATGATGGTGTGCTAGCTCTCTTTTGACCATAATAGTTTCCTGGCTATCTGATTTTTTTTCAAACTATTGAGTTTTGATTTTATGGCTGTAAAATGCTTTGAAAAACATGCACTGAGTAGATGCGTTTACCCCAACAACTGTCTGAGCCAGTTATATAGTATTATGGTAGGCGTTTGACAGTGCAATAACAGAGAGAAAGAGAAAAACAAAACAAAACCTTGAGCAAAATCCTGTTTGTACTGACTTGACATGTAATAAGAGGTTTAAAAATGGACAGTTACAAAGATATTCTAAAAAAAGGGCTGTACTATCAAGATTTCAGGTTTCTTTTCTCCTTTCTCACTATTAAAATATGCGGATGAGAGCAACGGTTTAGGTACTGTAAAATACAAGTTATGTGAGCAAAGACTCACATAAACCATATTCTGTGAAATGGATCCTAGGCAATTACAAAACTCTTATGTTGATTTGTGAATAAGGTAATGGTGTATATATTGTTTTACTTTATGTCTGACAAAATATGATAAATGAATAAGAATTGGTTTCAGTTGGAGCTGTGAACTTGGTTTGAAACATTGAGGTGGTGAACTGTGAACATGAATACATTCAGTTTGACCTGGCTGAGATAGTTCATGAACTGGCACAAGCATGTGAAGAATAAAGAATACTGCTGCCATGTGTAGATCAAAACCTGCTGGGAGTTATTCATGTTGTCTTCCTCGTTTTTGGGGAAATGTCCAGTTTTTGGGACAGCTTTATTATTGCTGATGTGTCATTGACATAAGGTATAGTGATGAGGTTTTTCTGTACTCTTCTCCAGACAGATACCTTTTACAATAAGATATTTTTGTCTGACCTGTAAACTGCAGCTTAAGCTAAAAGATGCAGATTTCAGGATAGTTCCCCTCAGCTTAATTTGATTTCAGGTTAATCAGATTTATTACAGTTCAGATGTGAACTTAAGGACACTGAATCCACAGTTTTAGTCCAAAGGTTAAGCAAATATTTTCCCTTAAAAACTGTTTTTTCCCTTGTGCTGGAAGACACTTCACTACTTTAACGTCTCATGCATTTTAGAAGGGATGTGCAAACTTTCCACAACCACTCCATCCTGAGCCCATTTTATATTGGCTGAATCAAAATTATAACTTTAACATTAGTCCTGAATGTAAAGTGATGCAATACTGAGATTGTGGCTGCTAAATGTTCAGACGTGCACATTACGACTGTATCTGCCATTCTCCCTACCAATATTTGTAGAATTACTGAAAGCACTAATCCACACGTGTTCTTCATGTCCAGCATCTGGTTTGTGTTTATTTAGATGCCGCTGGCTGTCTAAGTCCCCCCTCCTTACGTCCCACCTTCTCTGTGTGCATTTGCCATTTCTCTAACTCTTTTTTTCTTCCCCCTTTCGGCTGTGTGCGCAGAGTGATTTCTTGGAACCACTGCATCCTGTTGGCCTGAGGGAGTCGGGAGCCTCTGGCTGATTAGAGGAAGCCCCATATCCGATTCCAAACCCCCTGCCCTGTTCAATGTTGCTACCCAAGTTTAATACCTTAATACCTCAGCCTCCTGATCATGGACCTTTGCTATAAAAGTGTTTGCTATATTACCTAGGAATGCCGGAGCTCTCTGTAGGCGCCAAGGTTGGATCCTAGACAGGAAAACAGCCATCCGCATGGGGGCAAAATCGAAAGTGTTTTAGAAAATGTTCTTGGTGAATTTTAAGTTTTGGCTACTTCTCATAAATTTGTTTTACAGCTAGCGACTTTTTCAGGACATAAATATGTAAACATGTATTTTAGGTTTATGAGTAAGCCGTGCTTGCACACAAGGTCTGTTCAATCCATCATCTGAAAAGGAAAATCAAAACTAAATCTACCAAGACAGGGCCATCCACCTAGAGCAGCAGAGAAGGCAAGAAATGACTTAGTACATGAAGCATGCAACTCTGATGAAGATGCAGAGATTCTTAGCTAAGCTGGGAGAATCTGTAAACAGGATGATGAGTCTTGTACTGCACAAATCTGGCCTTTATGTTTCAGTGATAAGGAGGAGCCAACTGTTTAAACAAAGTTCTGATCAGCTGGGGCCAAAACTAAACTTTCTGGCCTACATACAATATGTTAAGTGTGGAGGTAAATGAACAGCTCACATCTGTATTTCAGGATGACAATCCTGAAAGAAAACCTGAAAGAGGGGTTAAAATTTAAATGGAGGTTCATCCACTGTCTTCCAGTTGGACAACAATCTTAAACATCCAGGCAGAGCTACTATGGGTTGGTTTAGGCCACAGCATTTTAATGTTTTGAATAATAGTCAAATCCAGACCTAAATTTACTTAAAATGTGCGGCGAGACTTGAAAATGTACTATTAGAGACTACTATATTACATAAAAATATCTTTCCAATAAAACAAAAACTTAAATGTAATGAAAATCATATGATTTTAAATTATAACAATTTTGAGTCATTTTGAAGTTTTGGTTGCTCCTCATATAATCAGCACTTCTTTGTTGTGCAAACTGGAACCTTTTCAGCCACAAACCTGTAAATACGTCTTTTAGATTTATGGATGTTGCCAGACTTGCAAAAACCTGTACACTCCAACATGCTTCTGTTTTTTTTTTCCCTCTCTCCATCTTCCTTGCCAGTATTTAACCATCGGGAAATAGTGCAGAGAACTAATTACACAAACACAATTCCTCTGCCATATTTTTTTTCCAGAGGATATGATTTCAGCAGCTTCAGATTGTGACTCAGATTGATTTGTCTCCTTGCAGCATTTAAAGTAATGCAAAGCTCTAGCATTTTCCTGCTTTTTTTCAGAAAAGCTGTGTGTTCAGTATCATATTCAGCTTGATGATCCTGACTTTGTGCTTAGAATTTTCTTTTTCGAGGAGAAAACTATGCTAAGTGGCAGTCCATTTTTATGTATCTCTAATTAAATCTTCTAATGTGGTTTGGTCTCTGTATTCGAGAGCTCAGAACATGATGCTGGGAATCCACAAGAAGGGCAGAGCCCACACTGCCTGGGAAAGTATTAAATACGACCCAACCTTTGTGTGAGGCTGCCTCTATTCATCATGAGCACACAAGGAACTGTTTTAATTTTTCCTCGTAGAAACAACATGCAAAAACAAACAAGCAAGCAAAAAAAGCAGCTAAAGTAAAGACAATTTACGAGAAACTTGTCTGTCTAAATTAATGCTTAAAAAGCCTTAAGGGTGATTAAAAAGAAGCCTGCATGTTCCTGCAAAGTCAGTTAGTCAGTTTACCACTTTCCTGCCAGATTGCTAGAAGCTTCATGCAATTAAACAATCATCACAATTATCTGTAAAGTGTATTCATCTCTTTTGTTTTTCTCCTCGGGCATTCAAAAGAGTTGAGATTTAGTTTAATGGCGACCGAAGCTACACTTGAAGTGTTTTGCTCCATTTGCTGTAAAATAAATGGAGGCACGCTGAGCCAGAGTGGGTGTCAGCCCCACAGCATGGAGGAGCACGCGGGCGCAGAGCATGTGATTGGAATATATGGCCCAGGCGGCGAGCCGGATGTTGGAGGTTTCATCAGACTTGTGTAAATGTTTACCCTATGGGCTGTTTCCATTTCAGCTGGCAGCAAAGCGTCACCTTACCACTTAGTGGTTTGTACAGTTCAGTTCTGTCAACGCTACCATCTCGCAGCTGCGGCGGATTGGACGTACGGCAGCAAGGGCCGGTTTTATCCCAGAGCTGGTGGAGTTGCTGGTTGTGCAGGTCTTCAGGCTGATGTTTGCTTTGTTACAGAACATTACCTCATTTATGAATGATTTGCTGAATGTACATGTAACACTGTGTCTTTTAATAATTAGCAGAGAAAATGCACATTATGCACACGCAGTTATTTGATAGCGCTGGCATTAGAGATGGAATGATTTTTATGACAGAGTTCCTGCAAAACTCACTTAATATTAGGCCATTGCCTTTAATACCAGAAAACCATTAGCTGATGGTTTTCATACTTTTAAATGTGTTTGGGGCATCTTTGGTTGTTACAGTAGGCCACAGAGTATGGATGAGTCCAATATGAGTCAGACAAAATGCCTTTGGTAGCTGATAAAGATATATATATATACACAAAAATTAACTTCCAAAAGATTCCTATTTTTTTGTACATATATATGATCAAGCAAACTTCTGAACGATTTCTGTTAAATCACAAAAAAAGGGAATTTGATGTTTTTTCTTCATCTAGGAAGGTCTTTAGTGTCACTCTCCGTTCACCCTCAGCTCCACATGTGGAGTTGAAAAGGCAGAGCTCTGCACATCAGTCTGTTCTCCCAACACACGTAAATCATAAAGCTTCAGAGGCGAGATCTGCAATCTGTGATCCCTCAACCACAGCTAAGGGGCTTTTCTTCAAATGATTCATCACATGATGATTAGCTGTGGCGGGGCTGGTAGCATTTTTCTTTTAACCCAGGTCCTGTTCTGAGCTATTTTAGATATGAGCGGGCGGTGGTGCTAACCAAAAGCTTCAGATGTGGCCTGAAGATGAGTGTTGTGTCTCTTAACAATCTGACAAACCTGGAAACCAGATGAGCTCTGATGCTGTCGTGATGTGCAAATCTAAAAGCAAAGAAGGGGAGGAGATTGCGGCAGTAAATGCTTTTTTGATGTGAGCAGTATTCCAAAGTCACTTTCCAGACAGTGCTCTATGTCAACATCATGGTACCATTAAATCTCACCCAACTGCGTTTCCTCTTACATGTTTTTTTTTTTTTTTTTGACTTCGTCATAACTTTCAGTATTTTATTGCCGATACTTGATCTTCGTTTTTTGCAAAGCTTTGACATGTAGAGATAATTTTCAGTATACGCAGCTTTCTTTTAAATAGCCACAGTATAATATTAAATACAGTTTTCTGAATGATTTGCTTCGCTAGCACAACTTTCACTCTCTGTTGCTGACTTGCAGAATATACCAACTTAATTTCATGAAATAAATTATGATTATTTTTCATATTTCTTTTTCTTGCCCTCCTGAAAGGAAACATAAATAAATGTATGAGAAGCAGCAACAATCACCTAAAACACAAATTTGTCTTGTCATTTGTAGTCAAATGAGATGTTTCATAGTAAATCAATACAGGAAGCATTGTGTTATTTTCAAGTCAGTAGAAATTAATTTGTACATAATACTGGTAGGCCACAGATGTTTTTTTTTGCTCCCCACAGCTGTTTATGTTTCTCAA
This sequence comes from Xiphophorus couchianus, assembly GCF_001444195.1. Taxonomy (NCBI): domain Eukaryota; kingdom Metazoa; phylum Chordata; class Actinopteri; order Cyprinodontiformes; family Poeciliidae; genus Xiphophorus; species Xiphophorus couchianus. The sequence goes on along the minus strand of NC_040237.1, from coordinate 9,005,247 downwards.
CAAAACAAAATAGTGCTCGCATCACTTCTGTGACTCTGGGGTTGTTTCCTACAGCCTGTCAGAATCACTGTCTTTAAGTGTCGCTGAAAGGCATTTTCATTTCCACACAGAGGAATAGGAATAAGTGACGACAACACACAACAGAAACCCACAGACCTAGAAGACAACAAACTGACAGGCCATTTTAGATGCAATGCTGAGAGTCAACTTTCCTACGTGTGTTGTGTTGAAATTTTAATGTGTATTTTTTATTCTCTCATACTGAGCCAGACGTAATGTCTTACTTTTTAAATCTCAATTAAGTGATTTATATAAAATATTGCGCTTAAGTTAAATAAAAAAAAAGGTAGATGAACATTGACTGCAAGTAGCGCCTCCGCTGCCACGGCTAAATGACAAAATAAGTTTTTGGGTGTTCCTCATTTCAGTTTCCGACATTCTGCAACCCGTTTCCTGGTCTGCATTCACCAGAGAAGGTAGTCATAGCCCTTAAATTTAGCACACAAATGTTCCAGATCCTCAGTGTTCCATCACAGAAGCTGAAAGCTCAAGGGATAAAACGGAACAACTTCGCTGTTCTGTTCACCTCTCCTTTCATGTCTCCTTCTCTTGCAACTTGAATAAACCCCAGACATTTCATGACATGCCATAAAACATAGAATTCCCTTTTAAAAATCTTGTTACATCTTTTTGCTTCCTCTGACATTTTTCCAAATACCCGAGCCTTTTCAACAACCCGGTTGTACTGGAAATGGCAAACTTTGAGTCCGCAAGGGAGAATTATTGTCTGCATAACATGCGATGCTGTAACCAACTTGGAAAAGACCTGCGATAGTCATTCGACCTGAAAATCATGGTGTACTGGTCAAGGGATGAAGTATCAGTGAATGTCTAGATTTTTTTTTCTCTGCTGTATTAATTGATACTTTAAGTACTTGGTAGTATTAACACTCTCGTCTTCTTTGTTGTAATTGCCAAAAAAAAAGAAAAGAAAGGTGAATGCATTCCTGTCTGGAATGCACGTAAAAGTACAGAATGGGACATTTTGTATTTAGGGTACACCAGGAGATCTGCTTCTTGTGTGGCATCCTCTATATATTGGAGATTTTCGGCTCAGTTTTAAGAGCCTCCTTCCTTTAAACTGTTACCCTGAAGCAAACACAAGCTTCTGCTGTGAACTTCCATGTTTAATTAATGCTGTTTTGCTGCTTATTTATCCTCTAGAAATTGCTGACAAGTGGGGGCCATATTATAATTTAAACGTCTGTCTTTTTAACATCAAGCTACTGCTGTGAAGGGTGGAAAAGCTGGCGTCTAGAGGGTTTAGGGGTGTAGAATAAAAAAAAAAAAGAAAACACAAACTTGTTTTTACTCTAATCTGACTAATCTGAAGCAGGAACGCAAGTTGCAGGACTGACATGCATTTACAAGACCACCAAAGGCTGTGGTCTTTGAGAGCAAAAGATGTGGAAATATATTGAAGAATATCCTGTAGATAGCTTGGATCTCATCCTAGTAAAACAAGAGCAAGTTACCAGTTGTACACAATAAACGGCCCACGAATAAAAGTAACACCACATCAGAAGAAAACACTTTAACATAACTGACTAAAAAGTTGTTGTTCCCACAAACTGTCTGGCGTTTGTGTAGCAATGTGTAATCACACAAGGAGCTGCTGTAACAGGAGCTCCAGCTGTTCACTGTCTCAGTGACAAAGAAGCATCTCTCCCTTGTACTATCTTTCTTCTTCCTCACTTTCTCCTTATTTATTAATTTTACCTTCTCTCATACCTTTCATTAGTTCCTTGTCTTCATCCCCACATATAAGAGAACCATCTCTTCGCTCATATGACTTTACTCCCAATCTATCAGTCTTGAATTCTCGTGCTTTTATCAGGTGCTTCCCGATCTTCTTCGTCTCATCTCCTCCCTTTGTCCTTCTCAAACGTCCATTCTGAAAAAAAATCCCACAGATTGAAGAAAAGTAAACCCGCATAAGTACAATCTTAGGTCGTCTAATCAGCCAAATTGCAGTGGTACACTCTGCCTAAGGGAACTTTCTTTCTTTGCTGGGAAACATTACTTAATGTCAGCCACAAATCAGCCACAAAGAGCATGCCGTTGTCTCCTCGCTCCTGGCTTAAGATCGGCTAGAGCTACACTCTAGCTTACAGCTGTTTCACTTTAAGGGAAGCTACTTTAATGTACAATGTTGTTACTGAGTATGGGACAAGGTGACGAAAAGGATGTTGTTGATAATTTATGTTTAGTAAAGAGACATCTGCCAGCTGATCATTAACCTTGATGCCTGGAAACTAGACACACAATTTCTCATTATTGTATGTCTTTGGTAATACTGTCAACAGCATATATTAGCAATTTTTTAACACTAATACATAAACTTGAGCAAAAAAATTTGATAAACACCTGCATAATTTAGTGTTTATTTCTACCAATATTGATGGACCAATATTTGACCAATATTTTAACCTTTGATCCTTCACAAAGTAAGATGACTAAAACTCAGAAAAAAGAAGTAGCTCATGATGGCTTTATATCAGCCAGCTGATCAGCAGCTGCCATTGGGGGAGAGGTAGCTCTACATTACTCAGCACTCTTTATAGTCAGGAAATATCTCTCACTTTCTCCGGTATCTGTTTAAAATAACTTTAAACTGTTGGAGTGTTTTTATTTTTAAAACCTTAGTATACCTTTACATGTGAACTGACCCACGCCATTATCTGCTGGCATTAATTTGGATTTAATCCTGATACTCTGTTTTAACTGTTTTTCCCTTTAAGTTTATCCTCGACAGGTTAAACTGAGCTTTTAACCTCCTCTAAAATGAATAAATGAGTGTAATCCTGAGAATCTCCCAATAACATTGATCCCTTTTCCCCATTCTTTTATTCCTGCTCTTTTTTTCATTTAAGCCAGAATGAAATGACACTGAACTATCCTGAATGAATAAAAGAGGGAATAAAAGCTATTCCAAACTGCAATAGCTGAGACTCTCTGCTTGATAACTCTGCTCCAAACAGGACTCTCTTTATGGAGGAGAAATTACTTCTAAGCTTTTATCTTTGATTGCATTTCTTGTTCCCTCTTCTCTCCAGACACCGTGTTTGCACCATGACAATGTTAGGCCATTGTACTGTAACGCAGCCTTTTGTGATGGAGCGGGAAACAGCCAAGGTTACAGAACAGCAGGGCTTTATCAGAAAGGCTGATGTCCTCCCGTTTATAACCTTGGCTCACATCCGCTTCTGTTTCCCGCTAACTGAATTGGCACACATTAGGGGAGTTTCTGTGATGGGATCTGTTTGCAGAGGAATAACTTCAACAAATTAAGAAAAATGCTGATAAGCCAAACAAGAAATTATTTTCACATAGATCCAGTTTCCACATACACAGCACACGATGTAAAGCATTTGGTTCTACTTTTTTTTATATATATGTGAGTGTGTAAGTGTTGCAGCCAAGTGAAAACAGATTCTGTCTTAATCCCAGGTTTCCTTGCTTCTTTTTGGCATACATTGTCTGACAAAGATCTTAATTTACTGGAAAATCACTTAATTACTTTGGCTTTTCCTCAAGTCTGCCATCAGGAGGGCAGTCTTGTCTTCCGCCCTTAAACCACGGGTGTAGAGGGCTTTTCTGTTATTAGCCTGTGTTGGCAATCAATCCTGAAGATCCCAGGTTCTCCAAATGAGAAAAGCTCTGGTCAAGGTCTAGGCCGTGCCGACAATTAGGAAGCAAAGCCATGGGAGACGGAGCACAAGGCAGCTGTAAATCTTGACCACAGCCAAGTTTATGACAGTGGGGGGATAATGCATGTCTAGAATGAGGGTGAGGGGATTCATTTGGCTTTTTCTTGTAACTCTGGAGGCCTTAGACCAGGCAGTCATTTCTCACCCACTGCCTCCCACTGTCATGGCCTTGAGATTCTCCGCTGGTGAGGGTAGCTGCAATGGAGGCCCCATTAATGGGTGACTCATTGTTTGGCGTTTTGTCTCACATGGCGCTTTAATGAAGATTGGATGATTATCAACTCAGGAATGCTTAGGTTACGCTCTGAATCATTCAGCCTTAAAGTCAGAGTGTTTGTCCCACTGCCAAATACAATCCAAATGACCACTTACGGAAGGTAAAAAAACAAGGCACCAACAGGTGTTTTTATAAACTCTTTATCCAAAATTACAAAGTCTAGATGAGAAGTTAGGAATGTTGTTGTAAAAGGGATAATGTTGTTTTACAGTGCTCTGTTTTAGTGTTGTGACTGTTTTCCAAATTTTCTGACTACTTAGGTTTTGGTTGATAAAATTAATTAGTTTTATGTACATTAGGCTATTGCTGTAAGTGTCACTGACATTGGTGAACTAGATTGAATTCTGAACTTTAGGCAATGACATGGCTGCTAAAACTCTCTGGGTAATTCCTTCTAATACTTCTACGTCAAATCCAGAACAATTCCAAGAGTTTTAACTGTTACCTTGAAGCAAATTGTAGTTAACCTCTACATAGCATATCTGATTAAGATGTGCTTTATGAAAGCCACCACTTTGGAAAATACATCAAATGCATTACACTCGAAGGAGCTGAATTGCTGATGTGTACACTCAAAAAATGTAATTATTGACCTAACATATTTTCTTTTCAATAAGCTCCACATAGTTGTATTTTGTTAGCTGAAAGTAAAAGAATATGGTAATCTGATAAACACCTTTAATGTGCTAACTGGGAATAAAATCTCAACATAACGTGAACAACAGCCCTGGTTTACTTCTTTTATTATATCATTGATTCAGTCAGCAAAAGACCTGAAGATTCTTTTGGCCAAGAATCTTCAAAGGTTGCCTAGCTTTCAAATAGACATGTGAAGGCCTTCAAGGTTTGTTAGAGAAAGTTTGTGAAAGAGGCCCAGGAAAACAGCAGACAAAGATAAAATTGTGGAGTTTAAAGAAGAGTGAAGAAAACAATGCAGCCAAACAAATCTGGCCTTTATGGAAAAGAGGCCCCCAAAAAAGCCATAACTTGTGAGGGTTAGCAATTGTCACAATGTAGAGGCAGAGGAGCCAAGTGGAGGAAGGTGTCCAAGTCGGATGGAGCCAAAAAGGGTTTTCTGACCTACATGTCAAATCATATGTGGGGCAGCAAGCTGTCAGTACAAGTCACTACAAAGCATCAACTAAGAAGGGCTGAATGAATATTTTTACAGGTTAAAAAAAAAAAAGCAAAAACAGTTTTCACTTATTTTTCACAATGTGAAAAGAAAGATGTTTAATTTTCCTTTCATTTGTCACTTTGTGTGGTTCATCACAAAAGATCCCAGTAAAACATTTAACATTTGTGGTTGTACAGGGACATAATATATAAGCGCTTATTATATTTTACTATGGCGCAGTACTGGTTTGTGCATGAAGTATGTTGCATTTAACCTAATCTCCTGTTTGAAATCTAAAATAAACCTGGAAACAGGGAGAAAATATTATTTGAGCAATAAGCTTTGATGACTTGAAATGGCTTCAAGCATCACATCTGTTGGGGATCAGGTAAATGTTGTAATTATTGTGATGTAAATGTCATTCAATATCCAATTCCATCTCTATAGCTGTGGTCTTTTGTAAATGCTTTATCATTTAAAGGGCTATGATATCACATCCATAAGCACATCTGATGAACACCTCTGACAAAAGAATCTCTTTAATGTTATTTTCCCTTGACTTCTTCTGTTTATGTCTCAGTGCAGATCTTAGCTGCTCCTCGGGGCTATGCTTTGTGAAAAAGCCAGTCATTAACCTCTTCGATTGGCTCACCCTGATTCACATGTGGATTACCTTGATTGTCCTGAGTGTGAATCTCACTGCTGTTGCCCTGAGGGTTAATGACCTTTCCTCTGAAACCTTCTCCAAATCCCAGTCCATTGGTCCAAATCCATATTATTAGTTTATGTGTACTGTACATTGACTACTACCCCTGTCACTACAAGCCCAAAAGATGGTTCAGGGAGGATAGAGATTTAGAAATGACAAATAAAGGTGATGAAATACATTTAAGCATCCCTGCAGGTCAAAGTTGAACACAAAATAAGAGCCACTACCAAGGCCTGGTAATACAAACCCACCTTTCTCCTTTCATTTGCATTGTCTCTTACCTTCCTCTTGAGCCTTGATTAGAAACCATAACCCTATGCTTCACTGTCAGATTGTGTCCACATCCATTTAGCAAAGGGAGCTAAATGACCTGTTTGCTGAACTGATAGTTAATTTCCACTTCATACCCTTCAGCTGAAGGAAAGTGGGCACTTTTGTGATAGAATCTTCTTTGCAGACAGATTATAGAGGCACCGGTCTTGCTGTGACATGTTAATAAGACCAGCCTGGAGGACTTGGTTTAAATCCACTGCTCCTATGCAGCTTTGATGCTTCCTCCACCACAGGCCTGGTCAAGGTCACTGCTGATGACTTCTTTGATGTTACCTCATAGGTTGCTTCACAGGGTAGAAATGTCTCGGTGATAGAATTATGAGACATTCATTGCTGTTCTGTGTCTGCATTCATATCGCTTGAACTTTTTTCACATTTTGTTCTGCTACAACCAAAGTCCTTAATGTATTTTATTTTAATTGTATATCTATACATAATTGCAAAATCTGAAAAATGCAATGTGCATTTGTATTCAGACCTTCTTCTCTGATAGGCCAAAATAAAAGTCCTGGAATTTAACATAGCCGATTAGTCAGTAACTGAAACATATGTGTTCTTACTAAATAAAGTCCAGAAACAAATCTGGATGCCAAATCACCTCTTTGTCCAATGTGATTGATATTGAACTCTTTCACACAGAAGAATGTGTAAAATCTTCCATTTCTTGATGTGCAAGCCTCATAGAAACATACCAACTGGTATTAATATAAACTGGTACCAGGAGCTGTAATTGCTGCACCATTTACAACTACAAGACCTGCAGCAATTACAACTACAGGACCTGCAGCTGTAACCGACATGTTAGGGCTGAATAAATACACCATTTGTGACACAATTTTCAGATTGGCATTTCAAATAATTTCAGCACACTAAGTAATATTTTGCTTCCACTTCATAATTTACAATTAGCATTTTGGTCCAATACAGGAAGTTCCAATAAAATCCATTAATGTTTGTGATTTTATCCTGACTAAACTGATAAAAATTCAAAGTGCAAAGTGCTTTAGGAAAAGTGTTTGTACGTAACTGTTGGAAGAGGTATTCTGTTTAACTGCTCTGGAGTTTTGCCAAACAGCAAAACGTTGGCCTTTTTCCTTGCAGTTTAGCATTTCCTAAACTTTATCATTGATTTTTTCAGGCACTGCAACATTTGATGAAAAATGAGGGTTAGATCTGTAGATTTCTGATTAATATCCTACCCATTTGTGGCTAAAGAACTACCAATGGGATACACATTTTTACTAGTGACCTCATAAATAAGGCCATTAAAGAAATCAAAGTGAGGCATGAAGTAGATGGACTTTGGTTTGAAGAAACACTGAGGCAGGAAACCTTTTATTAAGGACTAAGATTAATACTTTGGAATGGGAGACTTTTTGTGCAGGCCAAGTAATTCTTAAGATGGTGAATCAATCTGAATATCCGCTGGTGTCATCACACAGTTAATGGTTATGAAAGAGAGCAGTGTGAGAAAAGTTGAACTTTTCCCATGTTTTTTCCTCCTCTCCCCCCAAAGTCAAATCACTTCACATTTTACTCTGACCCTTTTCTGAAGAACGGAAATCCAACGACAACCAGATGTAAAAAATATTACTTACCATCTTTGACTTCTACCATTTTGGTACATTAATATTTATTATATTTAACCATAAGTGTCTTTGCTTTCAAGCTTTTGCTTGCAGTGATCTCATCTACCATTATCTGTCATGTAAATCACAGAAAAATTCTCAAGTGGATGCAGTAGCTCATTCAAGCAAACTTAAAACTGCCCTAGACGGTCTTTACACACAAGAACATCACACACATTTGTGTGATGTTTTGAACTTTGGGAGGAAGGTGGAGTAGGAGGAGTGACTCAATTTATGTATTGAGGTCACATGCTAACTCAAAACTAGTGATAAAAACAGAAAGACCCTGTTTTGATATTAAATATCAAGGGTTACAGTTCTGTCTACCCCTTGATAGTGACTTCTAGCACTTATCACTGCATCCTAATTGATTGTTAGTGAAGAACTTTTAAAATTTAGCACCATATAACTTTGATTTTATCAAAATATAATAGGACATCACGGTAATCCTACCTTGATTAAGTGGATGGCAGTTTGCAGCATAACTATAAATTTATGACACACTATTATCTAATCACAATTAATATTTCTGAGAGAAAACTTTAGGTTGTAGTTACGCCTCCATGCCAGAAAGTGGCGCATTATTCTCTGAGACAGAATAGCGACGTAATGCCTTCCTCTCCAATGGGGTCTTTGCATGTCTGCTTCCGCGTTCGGGGAAAAGCGGTTCGGTCTCTTCCAGTCTATTGAAAATGGCATTTTACACCAGCTGCTTGCAGGGCTTGACCACGGTAACAATTAATGATGTACATCAATCCGAAGCTCCAACAACTAAGCTGTAGAAAGGTTTTAAGGTGTACGCCTCCACGGATACAAGGTGAGTTTTACTTTCTTTAAGCTTTGTGACTAACTTTAGCGCCAATAGACAATATTCTTGGACATTTTCATTGGAAAAATGTACTATTTAAGTATCTAAACATTTTCATTCATTCCAACGAACAATGTTTTCTCCTTATTTTGTGTTTATTTTCAAGTTTCTTGCTGTAATGTGTGTTTGTTGTTGTTAGTGTCAGAGACCAAGTAACGGGGAGATTACGGTTTTGGCTTTTTGCTTCCGAAGTACAACAAGCCCCAAAGCTTATAGCATGTAAGAGTTCTAGTGTAAGAGTTCTAGTTCAGCTGGCTTTTTAGGTGTTGCTTTTAGGAAAATATGGCCGTGTTCCTTAAGGTCTGAGTTATTTAGTTTTATTACTTTTGCGTGTTTCTTGTGAGGAGCTCAAAAAGGACGGTGTTTACAGCAGTGTGTGCAGGCGGATCAGTTGCAACTGGGGATCAGTTGCAACCGGATCCCCAGTTGCTTGGGGATCTGGCTCTAGTCTGATCACTTGTTTCCATACACTTGTTGTTTCAGGCTGAATACAGAAGTGATTCCATGGAAATAACATAGGGACGGCTCCTTTATTTACCATCCGTCTCCCCCCGGTAGTTTTAGGCTGAAGAAGCTGATCGAGAGTGAAGTGAAGGTTGCATGATAGCAACAAATATTTACAAGCCACCATCTTTTTAATTCAGGGTTTAAAGTTCACTGTACATAAAGAAAATGTATTATATTTGTATTGTTATTTTTTTGCTTATGATGAACAGTTATTTTGCTGCAATTTGAGAATACACGTGATTAAATCAATACATTTGGTATATGTGAGGCATTGAGAAACGTCAACAGTCATTTGTCTCATGCCTTCCCTGTGTTTTACAGGAACATTTTGATCTGTTTACCAAGCTCAGACCCTGGGTCTGTTATATTTGCGCACTGTCTGAATACATATTTTTTAGCCATTGCAGCAGCAAGATTTTGTTATAAATTGTGCTGTTTTGTGTGGATTTTGACTGGCAGAAGATTGTTCAAGTAAATTCAGTTGGACAGTAATTTGTAAACTTGATTTGTCTCGTAAAATGGACAGAACAAGTGGTACCCTCTCTATAATTGAAATTAGAAACCTGATTGACTCATTTGAACTAATCTAAAGGGGTACAGTTAATCATATCAAAAATTGGTCAAGCTAATGCAACTTTAAACTTGGGTTTGTACAAGGGTGAAAATGTTTCATCCTATCAATTTTTTACTTTTACAGTTTCTTTATGAACTAACTAGTGAAAAAAAATATTTTACAGAAAAACCCCATCATTACTATGCTATTTTTTTCTCTTGCAAAACATATGATTGTTGTAGTTCAGTTGCCTGTTTTGCTCTCTATAAATCCTCCTGATAGAGCTAGGGTCAGAGTTCAAGTGTTAAGAGACCACTACTGTCCCCAAAGGGAATGTTGGGCAATGGAATGGGAGATTTGGGTCATATGGAATGATTTGGGTGCAACCTCTGGCACCAGTTCAGATTTAAGGCATACTGAACATCTAATGCCCTGTTTGAGACCACAAGCAGCTGAACTAATGGCCATTAAAGGTCCATCAAGTAACAAAGAGACCGGTAAATTTGAGCCATGCACATAATCTGTGTGCAGTTTGGTTAAACTTTAATAGCTCAATCTTCATGAGGCCAGTTTCATATGGATACAATATTTATGCTAGATCTGATTGTTGTTCCATGTTGGGATTCTTTTATTCAGTGTATATACAATGTCATTATTGTGGTTCTGTGGCTTGTAAGCCAATGTTGGGAGATTCATTGTTTCCTATTTAAATTATCCTTAAATTCACTTTTTCTTTTATTGAACTGACAGTGCGTTGCTTATTGTACATGTACATACTGTACATAGCTGATGAACAACATGTGAGGGGGACAGAAAATTCACTCTGTTCTCCATCCAACCAAAGATAGACCTAAAGTGTGACCTTTCCCGAACTACGATGTATTTTAAAACTATAGAACAAGCAATATCTATCAATGAGACTGCTCCCTATGTATGAAGCATGTCCCTAGTTTGTGTGCTAGCTCACATCCCCTCTCTCTCTCCCTCTCTTGCTCTCACACACACAGCCACAACACACAAAATCAGAGTGAAGTACATATGAAGGCTTAGGTGTCTGCAACTGTTTGGTTGGCTTCACCTGTCACATGTCAGTCTGTCACATACCCTCCCCCCCTTCCTTTGGCCTGCCAGCGTGAGGGCACGACACGCGACAAAGCCGCAGTGACAGACACTGACAGGGCGCCGATCCCTGCTGTACGCCACGGGCACGGTGCTGCCTGTCCATGTGTCACGCTGACTGACAGAGTGGAGTCTGTGTGCCTGAGGTGAAACGACGTGGCTACGAGATAGAAGACTGGTCCGGTGGTGGTGACGGCATTTAAGGTTCCTCGTGGACATGCATACAAATCTTGGCAGGAGCAAATACACACAATGAGGCCAATCACAAAAGCATTGTATATATTTGGCTTTTATATAGATAGAGATAAACAAAGAGATATAGATATATACTCAATAGGATACAATTGTATTTTATATCAATAACATTTCAACACACCACATATGAAGAGATAAACAAGTTTGGCTTTGAAAATTACATTTGATTTTCCCACTGTTCTTTATTGCATCCTCTGACTGTGCCCTTCCCCCCCTTCAGCTATGTTGCCTTCTGTGACTCAAAAATGTTCTTCATCATGAAAGCTTTTGTCTAAGTTAGCAAAAGCAATATTAAAATAAAAAGTGAAGGTTATAAGTTCTATAGAATGTGTCCACAACCGTCATCATAAAAAAATCAAGACAAACGCTCTTTACATTTCAGAGCTATTCCTATAACTCCAGTAGCGTTTGTGCATTAATATATCTTCACCATCTCTCCTGGGCTCCCCCAGGCGTCGCTAAACCCAATCAAGCTTGCAATGAGTAGCGTCATCAATGGATGATCTCCCCCCAACCCTCAGGGACCACCCGTGGTGACTGATCTTTGTGGGTTCAAGGTCCATAGGAGGTAAAGCAGAAGCCACATAAAGGGCTTTCTAGAAGGTCTGTGGAGGAGGGTCAAAGCGAAAACCCCTATTTGAACATGACGACCAATATTTATAAAATGCATAAAAGTATAGATGTTGTTGTCCTTGCTTAAAAGTCCAAAGGTTCAGCTCCAAGGCACAGGAAAATCATGTATTTCCTTTCTCTTGCTGGATCCACTTAACACTCTGTAGCTTCTCTTGGCAAAAGCTGCTAGACAGAGTTAATAAAGCTTTTAGCAAACCTTGAGAAAATATAAGTACATTCTGCTGACAGCTAACTTTTTTAATAAACAAAGTTCCCAAGCAATTAAAAGATAAGTTTACTGCAAAATTAAAACCAATTTCACTCGCACCTTATCAGGTTTGTGGTAATTGTTAGGTGCGCTTTCTAGATTAAAAGGTCAAGAGATATGCAGTCGGTCAAAACTGGACTTTATTGTCTTGCATTGGGCGTTGGACTAGAGCAGCTGAATCTGAGGTACTTCCAGGAATCTGATTGGAACACGAAACCCTACCTCATCTGTATCGCTGAAGAAGTGTATTGTTGCAGGGAACAGACAGGCGTACACAGATAGGCATCTCAACCTGATCTAGACAATTAACCTGTGTTTACTTCAGGAAGCAGGAGGTGATGGATCAAAGAGACCCGGGGCTCATTTTGTTGGCTCTGGAGGTTCTTACGCTTGTCTGTCTCATTTATCCTCACTATCACCGATGCCTGATCTCACACACTACCTTTTTTTTGTCTGGCTGTTTTTTTTTTCTCTGTGTGACCTTGGGAGAACTTTGACCTGCAGCCTCAGGCCACATGCCCTCAAAGTTAATACTCTCTGATTCTTCCTCTTTGTCTTTGAGTCTGTGTGTGCTGGCAGCAGAGGTTGAATTTGCTGCAGCCGATGAATTTCCTGCATCTACTTGTAAAAATTATGTGTGTAGGGGTGCGCGGGGGTGTGTGTGTGTGCTATAGCAGACATCTCAGACAGCCTAGATAAAAGGCTCTTTTCCTGGTTGGTGTTATCAGTACAGGGGGACCCCAGTGATTTGACATGAGCAGGCAGGACCTGAATTAGGGGTTCTGATGCTGGGGGGCTTATCTTCTGCCTCCCTGGTCCCAGAGGTCTGCAGAGAGCCATACACCCTCCCCTCTCTCTGATCACAGAGGCCTACGCAGACCAAATCAGATTTTCTCTACAGCTCTTTTGCCTCATGTCTGCAAAAGAATTGTAAAAGTTCAGACATTTTCTTTTTATATTCTCATTATTTCAAACCAAAAATAAGTATCACCCCAATTTATCAATTTTCAGAGTAAAATCATCATAGCAGACACTTAGCAGTACAGTTGTTATAAGATGTTGACGTTTCAGACCTGAGAACTGAAGATTTTGTTTAAAATCTTGTTATTTTGTTGTTTGCATTATTTGACCTCCTTCATAGCCTCAGGGGAAAAAAAAACGTAAATGTTGTACAGATATAAATGGAGGAAATGAATGTGTACAAAACTAAATGCCATCTAAACTGCAGCTACCCGACCAGTTTGATGTAGATCCATGAAAATCAGAAATGTGTGAAATCTTGCACAGCATACCAAAACTTGATCCACTTTTTATTTGCACTGTACTGTACGAAGGGCTAGAATAAACGGTACAGTTATTAGTATCATCTGTTTGTGAAGTCATAAAATTTAACTGATTGTTAAAATTCATGTGTATTTTTTCTCCCAAAGTTTTTTTGCCCTTAAATTAAAATGAGTCAATTGTGGTGTTCATAAATCTGTCTAAAGTATTCCTGTTGGATTTTTAAACAGATTTTTGAAATAAAGTAACATGTTTAAAATTAGGGTCTGTTTTTGTAAGACCTAATGATCTTTTTTCATCTAAATGCCACAGATTGCGACTCTAGTCCACTTAACTTGCCTTAGTGATACTGTTCCTGATTTTTGTTTCTTTTCTTCTTTTTTTTAATTCCAGCTAAAACAACATTTTTCACAAGAGAGCCTTCTCTTTTCTCACACTGGGGTAAGAAGGTACCATAAAACTCCCATCATGTTTCTGTAATACTTCACCTCAAACACATGTATTATTTATAATCATTTTTCCTAAGAGGACTGTCTAATTCAGAAGAAACAGATTTACAAAGTCATAGTTGGCATGGTCACTGAGCAGATCAGTTGACAAATACCACTACGTTTTTTGTGCTTGGATTTGAAACACTCTTTAAGATGTGTTTTCATGTCACTCCCAGATCCAAGTTATAACTTTAGAGATGAATGGAACGCAGCATAAACCGCTTCAGTTCATACTGGGAGGTCTCAAATTTTTCTCCAGTGCATTTCTCATTTTGAGACGTTTCCAGTGAAGCAAATATCGATGTGCCTGAGTAGCTAATCATTTTAGATGTTGTTTTTTCAACCTTTGCATTAATAAAACGACCAATGCTGTGTACTTGTGTCACACACAGACATCAATATTCAAAGGTTCCAAAAGAAAGCTGGTGGTGTTCTCTGAATCAGGAACCATCTTCGTTTATTAATGACTGTAATGAATGATCTATCATCAAAATGTCTTCTGTTCATTGCGTAGACCTCATTTAAATAATTTCATATGTAATTAAGTAACTTTAATTATTTAAATATTCATTTACCCATGATAGATGACAGTTCTTTTTAAAAAAAAAAAAATGTTTTGGTCAATTTCTCCCAGTCAGCAGCACTGTGCACCTTCTGTCCTATAGAAGGCAGCAGCAGTCGGGCATAAGTCTGGCAGATGGAGACACCAGAGCCATAAAACTGCAAACTTCCCTGCTTCTGTTGCTTTCTGTCCTCCCTGATAAGTGGAAGCCTGCATTTACAGCAGGAGCAGTAAAGGAAGTTGCTTTTGTAGAAATGCCTGTTGTCTGCATTCCTGCTGACTTTGCAGTTGAGACTAACATGTTTACTTTTGAGCTTAAATTCTTGTAGAAGCCCAAGGATTTCTGATGGGCTGCTGCGGAAAGAATATAATTATACCAAGAAGGTTGAAAAAGAACGAATGTAATTAATTGTGCAAATGTTTTTGTTTCTGTGTATTTGTAAAAACAAACAAATAAAAAAGACACCATTCTTGCTGCACTAGATGAGAAGTTCGAGGGAGGAATTCTAACCACTTTTAATTTCCCAGATTTTTTCCTTTAGAACTATAGAAAGACCACAATGCGTGATGACTAAAGCGAAGCTTTGGAGGCTTCAGAGTGAGTGAGAGCCACAGAAAAACCACATTTCCTACTTCTGCCCATCTGTGCAGAGTAGAGTTTTCCTACTTGCAGCTCTTCCCTTCCCATCTTATGCTTAGATCTGTGACTTTAACATCACATTACACTTCACTCCCATTGCCATTTTCACTTCCCCCAAAATTAGGTGAATGGAAAGGGAGCTTTAGGCTGGTCCATTATTAAAGTGAACCTTTTTGACATAAGAGTTGCTTATGCAAGAAAAGTACTTTCCTTCAGAACAATCTTACAGCTGTATGTTTTCTGGGGACATTTCATCGTCAACTTTGAAAGAGTGAAATTTTTGCCCAGTTGACAAATTTTGGTCTCAACTGCTTAGAACATTTTGTTCCACATGATTGTCTGGTGTCCATTGTTTGTGGGAAGACGTTAGAACATACTTATGAAATGCAACTAATGTAAGATAATATTAACAGTCTTTGTTCATTGTTGAATCTATTAAAAAAATAGAAATAAAATAGTCTTGAAAGAAATGTACAAAAACAAACCACCTTGACTTTAAATCAAAGATATGTTCTGATCTGTGATTTTTGTTTTATTTTTTGCAGATTCTCCAACCTGAGCAGTGGATATTTTCATCTCCTTCAGACTTGGACCTCTCCTCTGTTTCTGATTCATGCTGGGCATGTCTTGGTAGGTTAACAACTGTACTGAACTATGCTCTGTGGGATATTCAACGCCCTGTATTGTTTAATAACGTAACCCTGCTTTAAACGTCTCCATGACTTCATTCCCCATCAGTCTAAAGTGTTTCTTGGTCTTCATTATGTTGTTTTTCATTAATGTTTTTTCTTATTGTTGTTTCACAAACCTTGACAGAGCAATTAGTTTTACAAAGAGATTACACTACCCACAGCGTGACCTCTGTATGTTAACTAATTGGTGTACTTGTGAAGAATTTATTTAGAAGTGTTGGGTTAAATAGCTTACATTGATAATTGTGGTCGCAATGTGGCAAAAAAATTTCAAGAAGTATGAATAATCTAGTAACTGTTTTGAAGTTGACTAAATATTGTGTTTACAGCCATGAAAGTTAGGTAATGTAAGCCTAAAAGCCACTGCAGTCTCATACCAGAGTGGAAAAAAACACACATTTAAGAGGATGAAGTTATATTTACCTAACTTATGTTATCCTTACTTAAATAATGCATGGCTGAGATTTAAATGATAATAGTTGTAAGAAGAACTTTAAATCTGAAACATAAAGAATCCCTGAAAAGAGCTTTGTTTCCTTTTGTCAATGTTTAATTTGAAGGATGTAAAATTATTCTTGGATTGATATGAACAAGAATAAACTTGATGCAAATACATGTTAAAAATCAAATATATTTGCTAAGCCACAGTAAAAAAAAGAGAGCTACTCACTTTATATATGACAGATTTAGTTGCTTATAAAGTCGGTGACTTGTTGCATCTCTTTTCTTATTGTTGATTTGTAGCAATAACCTCTGTGTAAACCAACATTTGGATTCTCTGTCAGTCTGTCTTTGTTTATTAGGGGGTCAGGAGTCACATCGGCCTCTCATCTGGTCGGAAACATGATGCTGTCAAGTTTAATTTCCCATCCGGCAGCCCCTGATTTCATCATCCAAACCACTACCAGAAATGGCACACAAAACGTCTGGCTCACAGCTCTACATCATATGTTTGCCTGTTCAGGTCTTGAGCCTCAGGCAAAACAAGTGTTTCACTGCTTATGGCTTCTCGAGCGAACGCCAGTGAGTTCAAAACCGGATGAGAGCTCAGGCTTTAGAAAGGCCAAACACTTTGTGTTTAGTCACAAGCCAACATGGACATTCAGAGTTTTGTGAATGCTTTCAGTCCAAGACTAAATTTGTCATGAAAGGTAAAGAGGAGAAATTGAAACCCATTTTTCAAACAAAACGCACATGCTGCCTTACAAATTAAATAAAATTTTTGCCTCTTGTAACGTTGCAACTTCAAAGCACAAACTGAGACTTGAACTTCATATTATATTCTTTTTTCAATGGTTTTCTTCCTGCCACTTCTCTTTAAATTCCATATTTTTAATAGCATGAATATTCCCTGATGTCTCAACAGACTATTCCACTTGAGCTCCTCCTTAGCATGCATCCATTTGCTGTTTCTCTGATTAATCTTCTCATAACCTGGCCTGTTAGGTTTAGAGATGTGGATTTTATTAAGAGTCCTCAGAACAAAGGAGGCAGAGAAAAGATTCATCCCACACCTCTGACATTTTTATTCAACAAAAAGCAAAAACAAATCAGTCCCATTTTTTTATTCATATGTCAGCCTAGATAGTACTGTATAAGGCTCCACCCAAGCTATACTATAGTCAAAACTCTGAGTCATGACAAAGTATTTCTTTTTGGTGTTTGAGTTGTTAACAGACCCATCCAGTGGGCGTTCCTACTCCTCCAAAAGTGTTGATCATGTGCTAAATGTCAGACAAAGTTGGTCCCTTGTCATACTGCTGTTATATGATGAACAGTGACAGCAATCAGCCTGATGGCAGGTCCATTTTGTCCAATTAAGCAGAATATCGCCTGGCTTAGCTTACGCCAGGCTTCATGTTTGCCTCAGGTATAAAGCTGTGAAATGTGCACCTCGTGAATCGAATGATGGTGTCAACTCCTCTGTTAATCCTCTGAGGAGCTTAGAGGGGCAGGTTTAAATCTCTGGATCTTTGTTAGACTCTAGGAGAATATCCCAAATCTGTCCTGCCTCGAACCTTTTTAAATAGATCAGCACTCGGAGGGCAAGCAACACTCCAGTATTGTAGTCTCTGTTTTCCCTTGCCAGAATGAGCATTTTTGGCGGTTTGTGCCTGTGTTCGCAGTCCCTTTGTGCACCTTCGTCATTAATAATTTCAGGCCTGCTTTATTCCCCAATGTTCTCCTGTCAGTGACTTTAAAGGTTTTTGCCTAATAAGTCTCATTTCACTTCATTAACTCCTGCCTTGGGGGTCTATTCAGGCTTAGATGATCTATTACAGCACACACACAAGTGAGGATGTGTATGCAGGAGTATGCACATCCATATTTTCCCCTGTTTGCACCCACACATGATCTTTCCTGAGCAGCCTGGGGTGCACTGCTGCACCCGGGTTGTATCAGCACACTGAGACTGACAGAAACCACGAGGGTTCCTGGTAATGTGTTGTAATGCTGGTATAATTAATTCTGTTGCTAAGTATTTTCAGGCACAGTTTGGAATGTTATATTTTCCTTCTTAAAACCTCTTCCCCACAGCTCTTGTTGCAGTAAAATAAAGCTTCAAGATTAGCTCAGAAATATTTGTCTTATTTTGTCCCAGATTTTGCCTAAATTGAGTGCCGTCATTGTGATGATGCAGTTTATAAGATTGCTGCAATTAAAAAAAAACAAAACTAAACACTCCATAGCAAGGTAACGTGAGCTTCCTTTGTAATTTATTCTTTAGCACTAAATGTTACTGTTTGGCTTTTGTCATCCTTTAGGACTATGTTTTTTGGGTTGTTTTTTTTTTCCTTGGGATGTTGTTCATTCCAGTAATCTTTAATCACTAAACCAGATGTCCATTAAACCTGCTTGTTTTTGTTAATAAGTGTAGCAAGGGAAATGAAGCTGTGGCTTGTTTTTCCTTAGAGAGGGAGAGAAGCTGAGTTTGACTTTACGTGGGTTAACTCCCCCATTTTGTTTTTTCTAAGGGAGGTATCGAAGAACAGACGGGATCGAGTCTGCTCTGGACATGTTCCTCATTTAATCCAGAAAGCTTCATGGGAGCCAAAATGGCATGACTCATTAATTGACTTAATGACCACCCACTGCTGGTTTGCCGGCGTGCGGGTGTGTGTGTGTGTGTGTGTGTTCATTCACATCAGGCTCATTTTATATTCAAACAATAAGCATTAACTGAAATGGCAGTCACTTAAGTGAAACGGTGGCAGACTTTACCCCATTTTCACAGAACAATATATGTTGCTATATCATGGAACCAGTTGTATGCAAATAATCAGCATAAACACGTCCTGCAAAACAAGTCTGAACCAAACATAACAACAAAGCTGTTCAATAGGATTTAAAGTGAAGTATTTGACTAATGATGCAGATTCCTCAGCCTGTAGACTGAAGAATATTTGGCTTCAAGTAACAGCAACCAATCAAGACCAGAACATCTCCATACAAGGTGTGTTATGTTATGTTTGAGATTAAAAAAGAAACCTCATCTCATTTGCTGAAACTTGATCAAGGATTTTAGGGCAGTAAATGAGCTGGTTTTGAACTAATCCTAATTTTTGGTGTTGTATCAGTATAGACTGGGTATTCAGACCATTAGGAATAATGACACTATTAAAGTTCTTTGTCAAAGTTAGAACAGCGGTTTTCAGAAACACAATCTAATAACAGAGTCCGTATGGGTCATATTAAAATTAATACTGGCATTTTATGTTAAAATAATAATGGTACTTAACTGAATACCAAAATGAATTGGTGGTATTTTAATGCAGGTTTATTAAAAAAAGACTAAAACAGAAAGAAAAGGAAACGGAATCACAGACAAAATTTATTGGTTTCTGATTGGTGTGACGGCTGACTGAACTGATAAAGGTTCACTAAGCCTGACTTCAAGCCTGGTAGCTTCGCAGAATAAATTGCCCTGGTAACTTATGTGTTACCTCTTTTGTGAAACCGAATCAAGACTTAATTAAGCCAGGATATCCAGAAAATCCCGGCTTACTCAACTATCCTGGTTTTGTGAAAGAGCCCTTAGTAGTTTAACCACTCACTTTTCATTTCCTGAAAGAGATTCAACAAGATTCTTGAAATGATTCTATCTCATTCAGTGAACTATTGAACATGAAACTGTGATCAGGCAGCTTTAAAGTGTTGAAAGAGGACATAATCTGAAACTTGGCCCATACCAAGAGTGGTCTCATTCCTTATAGCTTGTAAATGTCAATAAACCCCCAAGCTTGTTTCAGCTGAAACATTTGTGCAAATAAAAACCTATCAAATAACTGATCAAACAGGGAGACGGCCACAAAGATATTTTTTACAAGGCAGTCTGCTGTTGGAAATTTGTTTTCAGTCCAATGTAGTTAGAAGGAAAAAAAACAAGTGTGGAAACCACTTAAAGCAAAGCAATAAAAATATTTTGTCCAATTTGAAATGTTATAATTCTATCAAGTTCGCACATGGAGATTACAAAAGGAAACTTTTCCTTTTTACGAGCCTCTAAAATTTGCCTGTAAAAGCTGTTTTCCTTTATCACATTTTCTGCTTGTAAATTAACTCTAACTTACCCTTTGTTTGCTAATATGAGCAAATGGCTTCTGCGTTGTGCTGCATGCAGCTTTACGGCGATTTGTAAATATTAAAGTGCTCTTTTATGGGCTGAGTGGGTTCAGATGTGCCAGAAGCTCCCTGAATGGGGTTTTCAGCAGCCTCTCTCTCTTCTCTTCCTCAGCTACTTTGAAGATCAGAGTGTAGAGTTTTACTCTGTTATTAGTACATCTAAAAACAGTTTCCGACCTTCTTGGTGTGTGTGTGTGTGTGTGTGTGTGTGTGTGTGTGTCTATAAAATTTGGTGTTTGTGTGTGAAAATTGGTGTCATTGCTTCCTAGAAATGAAATGAGTCTTACAAGGAGAGGAGATTGTCATTGCTTTCTCATCTTTCTTATCCTTCAGTGTTGTCAAGAAGATATTTTTTTTAGGTTTTTGGAACACAAAGAAACACATCTATGGTTGGTAAAGGACAGCTGAAAGTGGTTTAGCTAAGTATTGCCTGTGTAGATGGTAGAATGCCAGTAGCTTCCATAACGATTGGCTTCAAACGTTTGTGACAGCAGACATCCATCCAAAATCGAATGTGCGTCTTCAGAGAAGACTAGATCTGCTCCTGGGTGAGATTAATAACCAAGTTTATGAGCAGAAACTGAAACCAAAACGGAAGAATGTTGTCTCTGCTTTCTGCTTGTCACATTTGCATACAGCCAGTAAGTTTTGGAGTGAAATCCAGCAACTTCAAACACCCTTCATGTGAGACTACACAAAGGATATGAGAATGATTTCTGAGAATATCTAAAGGGTCATCTGTGTTCTTGGAGTCATGTTGTGCATTTATAAAACAAGTGGAAATACAAAACCCCATTACATGAAGGGCCTTGTAAAAAAGAAAAAGCAAACCCCTTGAACTTTTTCACAGTTTATATTGCCACCTCTAACTTCAAAGGACTTTATCGGGATTTTAAGATTTCAGACCCACATAAATTAGCACTTAGTAGGGAAGTTAAATGAACCTAAAGGAGTTCTCAACATTCTTTAGAAATAATCTGGAAAGTATGGGGTAGATTTGTATTCAGGCCCACTAGGTCGGTACTTTGTAGGACCTTTTGCTGATTTACATGTGCAAGTCATTCAGATATGTCTTTACATATTTGAACAAGTGTTGACTTTTTTTGTGTGCTCATTAACTGAACTTTTCAATTGTTGATATTGATTCTCAGGTGGATTTGAGTGGATTTATGGCTCCTCCAAAAACTATGGCATGAAGCTAATACAATCTTGTTTTCACTACTTGAATCATACTTTTGTAAAACATGCTGATAACAATTCTGTTTTCATGTAACATTTTCCAAAAGCAAACTATGTTTGCTGCATAAATGCAGCAAGTATACGTGCAGGTTTGACCCACCTGTTTGACTTTGCGCCCTTGTAATCCACTACCAACTGTAGCAAAAGCATTCATACATTTTAGTCAGTCTGCTAATTTAACCTTTTGACTTTTCACCTGCCTTCTGTCCTGCTGCCCCCACTGAGGCTTTCTGCAATAAACTGCAGCACCCTAAGCTTCAGGCAAGCTTGACCCTTCTGGGTCAAGATAGGGAAAACACATGCAACTTGAAGTTTTATGTACATCTTTGATGGTTTTTATAAATTGCTGTTATAGAAGTTGGAGCTTTTTGAAAGCTTGTAAATCAGAACACTTAGAGCTTATCTTTACAATGGCCTGTATAGCATATGGCCGGTTCTCCTAGTGGTGTTGTTTAGAGAAGCATGTTCTGTGGTTTGTCTGAAAGAACCGCATGTTATGTCTCACCAACCTTTCTGAGACCACCAGAGAGAGAGGGGAAGAAAATAGACTTTGTTCTCATTCTCTTTTGAAATGAACCAGATCCGATCACTTCTGTTTACCTTTTTGTACATGAAAAGCTAGAGCTGCCCCACATCATGTTGGCATTGAAAGAAAGTGACAATGAGATTGACTCTTATCAAAGAGCTGTAGCCTAAGCTAAATCTAAAAAAGAATAGTTGGTTCAGTTTTTGCTGTCTTTGAATTTTAACGTTCAAGGGTCGTATTCGCAAATATTTGATTGTTTTAATGCTCTTGCCCTAGTATTATCTTAAGCATTCTTGATAAATAGACCCAAGCAAATATTTATTTGCATGGTTGTTCTTGGTGACCTTAGTATTTACTGAGGGGGTATTTAAGTTTGTGAAACATTCACTTTGTGCTGTGGTGCAATTTTACCAGTAAACAGTAGTTGTTTGTTGGGTGTTAAATGTAAGAGTAAGAATATTTCAAAAATCAAGGACAGACATAATATATGTAGAGAAATATTTAAACATAGTATCCAATATGGCACAGCCTGGTATTGTTTTCCTTTTTCATTTATCCTTTTTCTTTTATCAATGCTAAATGGAATTGGAATTTTCCCTTATTACTGCTATCAGCATTGTGTGAGCATCTTTGGCATTCTATATGTCTCTTTTTTTATTTTGTAATGTCACATCTTTGCTCTCTGTGACTTTGGCTAAACAATGCAAGTATGCACATGTGAGAAAATCCTATCATGGCAACATAATTTTTTATGGATAATCAGATTCACTGTAATTAATAGCTGCTGTAAGCTCAAAGACACTGAGTGCTGAAATAGATCAGTTGTGTGCAATAATGCATCCAGATTATTGCAGCCTTTATTTGGCTCATATACATTTTTATTTCAGTTGAATTGTACAATTTTGGTCTTGTTTTTTACATCACAACGCATCTGTCATTTTAACAGGGTTGTGTAGACTATTTAGATCCACTTTATGACAAATTGAAATAAGCTGTCACGTCGTCATAGCATCAGTTAAGCATGAGCATATGAAGATATAACATATAAATATAAAACAATGAGAGGCTCTTAAGTGTTTGTATGTTATTTTTGGAAGTAGATGGGAACCTATAACAACAAATGTGACGGCTAAAGAACAGAGACATATCTCACTCATCCAACTCATTTTGTTCACATTTAACGGGGTCTTTCAGAGTGTATGGATGCTTTTAAAAGCAGAGAACAGATGGAAAGGAAGCTTCTTCGTCAAGGCAGCGGTCCCTAACAGGATAGTCACATGAATGAAATGGGAGGATAAACCTTTCACTCTATTGCCGTCATATACACAGACATCCTTGCACAAGTAGTCCTGCTGTTAGAGAACTCAATTACCTTTAAGATTTACTCAGCTTCCCTCTTTTCATTTATTAAAATCCCCAATAGTTTACATTGACACATAGCCACATTTAACAACTCACACTGGCACACATGCACACAAATAAGCCCCCAGGAGGAATTTGGTAGAAAACAAAACGCCCAACAACAACACAAGCTAAGAAAGGAAGCAAGGCTGAAAGGACAGAGATTTTCTAGCAAACAGTAAAAGGGTGAGGACTGGTAAGACCGTGGAGGATGAGGACAGGCAGTAAAGATTAGGCTGGAAATAGAAAATCTTCTTCCTCCTTGGAAAGCAGTTTGACTCTCTTGAGCTGCTGCGTCAGTAGTTTGAATATTGTGGGAGTTCTAGTTGTCTCTGCCAATACCTCTCGACATCACTGTGACTATGTGAACTGTACTTGGTGCATTCGATTAATAAGTTAGGATTTTAATGAATTTTCTCACATTAGTGATCAATTGTTAGGTTTATTGCTCTTTGAATTCTTTCATGTCAGCACAAAAAAAACTGCCTATTTCCACACAGCTCTTTATGTTTGTATATAAGTGATGCATGGGACAGGATGCATTGTGAGGCCTTTGAAAGGCTCCGTGAAAGAAACCGCCAGTCTGTGCCCAGCGGATTTAGGGGAGTGAGTTTAGGGGGTCACCACGGTCACCCTGGGGATCAATGCCTCCCATTGTCTATTCTAAGGAGATGCTCTCAGTAGGGAGTCTATAAAACCCCAGTGGCAACACTAACACCCACAATTTTGGGGCTCCCTGGGGTGTTCCCAGTAGGTGGGGGAGAGAAACAGCTGGGGGTACTCCTATGGTCAGCCAGTTTGCAAGGTTCGTCGTTGGTTTTGTTAGTTGGGTCATGCCAGGCTTTGACTGATTCATATCAGATACATAAGATTTATATCTGTATAAGCAGGAATACATTTTATGTTAACAGACCAAAATGAACCATTTACAGCACATTGTAAGAGACTATTTGTTAGTAGTTTCAAAATACAGAACTGAACATCTAAATGTATGTTTGTTTGGGGATGTATCTTCACACTATAACCAAAGCTCACTTTGTGTGAGTGTTAGTGTTGTGCATGTGTGGTGTTGAGGTGCAGGAAACAGAGGAGGTAGCATCTCATTGGGGTCTTTTGTGGAATGTGTCTGCTTGCCCCTTCACAGATCCATCAGATGGGCAAACATGAAATCAAAGTGGAAAACCTCCACAAAGGAGTGGAAGGAGGATGACTAGGCTCTGGATGAGGGTATAGAGAGAAAGGTGGGGGTGGGTGGTTTGCCCCTGCACCCAAGGCCCAAAAAAGCACTAGGCCCCCATAGCTGCATGAAAAGAGCTCTTATGAAGACCTGGCTGTTCCGCCTGCATTGGATTAAAACCACAAACCCCATGGCTACCAGCACATTATGTCTATGTCCTATTTTACCACTTACTCATGGAGATAAAGCAACTATCTCTCTGCATTTTTTTTCTATAGTAACATTCAACTTATTTTTAATAATTTCTAATTCCTAATAAGTCAATCCCGCACCAATTAGGACTCTTAATTTATGAGTTTCAGTAAATATATTTTTATTTTTTCTTAAAATTGTCATATAGCACAACATGACGTGGGGAAAAAAGCTTCAAACACTTTTAATTATTTATTTCAAAACTACTGCAGCATTAAAACTAGAGGTGCTCCTATTCAGCTGGTAATTGGATTCAGATGTTTTTCTTTATCAGCACCGACTGGTGACCGGGAGTTTGGAAACTCAAGAGTCCAGTAATTTTCCTATCAGTGAACATACAGTACTAGTATTGAGCTAATACTGTTGGCTTGCGATATTATATTTCACAAACCAACAGTTGTCTGTCAGTTGCAATCTGAACAACTGTTCTATTGCTTCTATGCATATGTACTAAATGCAGAGCAGAGGTCCTCTGCTTAATGCTGACAATAAGAAAACAAGACTGCATGCTTCGTGCAGAACTCGACTATAATTTATCGATCCCTAAAATCTTGGATGCATCTTCTTTAATGCATTTTGATTGGTAGGGTGAGCAGGAGGAGAGACTGTTTCAGGCTGGCTTTCATGCAAGCACTGCCAACATTGGCAGCCTTTTTGAAACTTAATATTTAAGGTCTATTGTTTCTAGAAAATTCAATTTAAAACTGTTTTTCTTTTTACTAATGATAGTTGCTCTAATCACAGAATAAATAGATAAAAAGGATCCTAAAACCAATTAAAAAAGTTAACCTTATAGCCATTTAAAAGATACATACTTAGACTCTGGGTATTGGCAAAGGCTTTTGCACTCAGTCAACACCATGATTGGTACAGGTTTATGAGCCGCATAGATGCCCAGGGAATTGTGAATAGATTTACAGTAGCATTTTCTGGTCATGCAACCCACTCAAAGAGCTTCTACACTACAAGTAGTCGCTTTCATCCAGCCGTAATAGTCCTGTTGCAGGACTATTATTCTCTACCATTTGACGAGGTACTTTACTTAAGCTCTGCTGTTTCATTCTTTTCCTTACTGATTTCATTTTGTTCTCTGCATGCTTCAGAAAATACATGCGCTTTAAACTTTAAACCAAACAGCCATGCAAATTAAAATGATTTTATTTTTAAAACAAGAAATGTCAGACCGAAAAGGATTTTTTTTCTGTTTTGCTTATTTTTTCTTTTGTTTTATTATAATGCTTAAATGGAATCTTTCCATTTCACACCACATGTTTACTGGATTTCTTTCTTGATGCTTTTCTTCAGCTCCGTTTGAGGTTTTAGATTACAGTAGATCTTTTCATTAACCTCTCAAGGAAAATGATTTTGGGGCAGTCTGGTATTGCAGCAGCCATTTGATATCATCATTAGGAAAGATCATTTGATCTGGAAAGTGCGCACACAGAAAGGAACCTTCATTTTTCATCTGGATGTGACGGTGCCCCATCCTGTTGGAACCACTAGGCTCCACACAGCAGTTATTTTATTTCAAGATGGTTTCAAAATTCACCAACAATCGATTGAACTGTTCTCTGCTCTGATGCATGATGGCTTTAAAGAACAAAATTTGCAAACTATCGGCCCTCTGCATTAGTGATCCTTTGCTTTCAGAGCCAAAATTTCTTTTTCTTTCAACTGATGAGGCATGGGAAAATATTTCCTCATTTATCACCACCGTGAAAAAACGTACTGAAATAAGATTAAGTCATACTGTAATTCTGTGAATGTTAAATTACATCTGGAATATATTTTTTTCCATCAATTTCAGAAGTCTTTGAAGTAGTTTTGTACTCAATACTTTGCCCTCCACTTTCCAATATGGTGTGATATGATTAGGAATGAAAATGATATATAGTAAAGTAAAAAAAAGTAAATAATAATCCAACCAAAATTGGAGGAAAATAATTGTGTTTTCAAAACTCTTTCAAACCCTCATAAAACTCATACATGAAGTGTTGAATTGACTCATTCATGCATGTTTGAGGAGTCCTTGAATCTCCCATGACAGTCATTCAGAGCACCCTACCCCCGCATCTTATCCCACTCAACTCCACCAGACAAGTGTCAGTAGCAATTGCCAAACACCTGGTGGAAGTGCTGACTGTTGGGCTTATGATCCAAGTTACAACGCTCCTAAGAACGGTTGTAAACTGCATCGATGGACGGCATGGAGAAACATTGTTGTGATGACATGCTGAATAGGAAGTGCTGGAATGAGTAGGAGCTTCTTAAAGAAACACAGACCAATTTTAAGGCATCAGGTACAGCTATGATGCAAAGTTTAAAAAAATTTAAGTTGTTTCTACTATTAGGTCTGTTTGCCCACAAATTGATTTGGGCTCAGTTGACTTTAATTTATCAAACGCTATATTGATGGGCAAAAAGTCCAAACTCATACCTGTCAAGCCTCCTGTTTTGGCCGGGAAACTATCGTATTTTTCCCGTCATACTCCTGTACTAGTATTTTCCCGTATTACAATGTAGTTACATCACCTCCCCCACACTCTGACGGTAGTGTTTCCCCCACCCACCTCCCTGTTGTTAAAGCAGATTAATTTTTGTAGCAAACTGCTGCAGTGGGGCCAAGACAAAAGACAAGTACTACTACGTTAAAATGTATCTAATCTCACACTTATCATTTTAGAAAGCCATTACTTCAGGAAATGAATATATA
Source organism: Xiphophorus couchianus (assembly GCF_001444195.1). Lineage (NCBI taxonomy): Eukaryota > Metazoa > Chordata > Actinopteri > Cyprinodontiformes > Poeciliidae > Xiphophorus > Xiphophorus couchianus. The sequence goes on along the minus strand of NC_040237.1, from coordinate 8,977,634 downwards.
CTGACAAAATAATTGAATAGTAAAGAAAAAAGGTGACCTTAAGCTTACAGAATGTTGACTGCTTTGTGCAACACATTAGCACTCTGCCTTTCAAAAGCAATTTCAATGTAATCAACATGTCTGTTCTGCTAAGTGGTTACAGGTCTGACATGGGAAGCCTGTCATTGAAAGGAGCCATGTTCTCAGTTTCTCAGCTATTATACTGTAAAATGGGCACCACCTCACTAAAAGGGCTTTTGCGGATTCTGCCCGCAGGGCATTGTTCTTCAGTCTGGTGCGCTTTAAGTGAATTACAAATGTCTGGATGTCGTCCTCATTTAGCCTGCCTTTTAATAATGCACACTACAGTATGCATATATTTCGAAGATCTTCATATCTCAGGACGGCTTTTAGGATACAGCATACCCTCTCTCACTTTCTCTCTCAGCTTCTCTGCTTCTCTCTTTCTTTCTGAATACCTCTGTCTCTATTTTTTAACAAATCCTTGCTGGACCGTTAATCAGTAATCCATAAAAACCTATTCTGCTTTCAGAATTAACTTTTTTCTTTTTATTTCAGAAGTAATGATGTATAGCCAATGGGAGTAGCTAAAATGCAGACGCCTTGTGTGGCAAGGTGTCTGCATTTGGAAAGACTGAAGCCAGATATAATTTAACAGTTGCGAATAAAAATAGGAACACGTAGACTGAGTGTGTGAGAAGAGGGGAAGGTAATCATTAATAGATTGTGGGGAAAAGCGAAAATGATCTCCACCTGGAATTGTTCTACATTTTAACTTGAATTTTCACCAGTCTGAGTGTGTCATTGTATGAGAAAGAATCTTTTAGTGTGATCTTTGTGTATTTATGTGTTCAGGACAGGGAGTGGAAGTTTCAAAACCCTTTTAAGGCTTTGTAGCCTCTCTTGTCAGCAGAGCGGGACCTTCATCTTACCAGGGTGTCTGCTGAGGATTGAACCCACTGTCCCATAACTGATATAAAATAATCCCCCAACCATTACTTTTTGTCAGGGAGGAGGGGTTCAGCTAAATCTCCTTTGTTCAACACAACCATCTGAGTTGGGTGTATGCCTGGTTGTGAGATATATCTCTGTGTTTTTAAAAAGTTAATTTCAAGAGTCGAATGAAAGGTATGTCTGAATCTGCTACAGAAGTCCAAAGATGATTTAATTCAATGCATACAAAAACACACAACAGTGCCCACGCTGTCATTATTTATTCAGCTAAATCAAAGCCAAAGTGAAAAAACACATTGTGAAAATCTCAGTCCAAACATGCTGCGTCTAAAGAATGTATGTGAGAAGTTGCAGCTAGGTGCTGCTAACTAAACAAATTAATTAACTTGTGTAGGAATAGGAGTTTTGGCTGTTTGCTGCTCTGTTTAATACGTGATAGGATAACCTACGTCTTTTAATGCAATCTTGGAAAGGCTACAAACCCATAGTTGTACTGTGAGAGTTGTAATTTACAACTGGAAAATATTCAAGTCAGTTTTCATCTCCACCAGCCAATTGACATCAAGATCAGATCACCAGACCTACAGAGCAGCTGCAAACAGTCAAGAGCTCCAGACAAGGCGTGTGAGTTCACATGTTCAGTGTTGAAGTTCATGTATGGCTTACTTGAAAGGACTTTCTGTAGATCATTTACACAAACCAGAACATGGCGACGCAGCTCAGTTTCGTTAAGTTTCATCTGAAATAACGATGAGAACAATGTCATTATCACAAACGAGAGTACAGATAAAGGGTTTGTAAAAGTCTTACGTTAGGCATAAGCTAAACTTGCTCAAATCAGTCATAGCAACAGTCAAGAAAGGTGGAAGGATGAATATCATGCTTGTTTTGCTGCTACAGATTTGGTGAGATGTTCAAAGCTTGGCCTTTCTCTCATTGACCTGTTTGACCTCATTGAACAAACAACATGGTCTTCATGTTTGTTCACTGATTTTTCTCTAGCAAGTCCTTGACCTGCATGCAGACTGAGATTAATTCACACACAGGTGGACCCTATTTACTAATTGACTTCTCAAGGTATTTGCTGGAACTGAATCATTATTAGGCATATCAGGGGAACTGTATAATAAGGATTAAAAAGGAGAAATGTGTTCAATAAGTTGGACACATGATGTAACTAAGCACCTATTCAAGGAGTGTCTAAACCACCTTGCCCCCAACGTGACTGCAGGCATGTTTTCTTGCGTACACCTCATTAGGTCACCAACCTCTGTTCGCTCTACCCTCGCAATCAGACACTACCGCTTACTTAAGGTGTGCATATATGAAAACATTTGTACAGTATGTGTGCCAATTACTGTCTCACTCGAGACTGATTATCTGTTTATCCTGAAGCAGAGAGAGAAAAAAGGATCCGACTGCCATCACGAGTAAAAAATAGAAATACGCTGCCTGTGTTTTTGTGTTAGCGTGTGCAAGGGGGTGCGCATGCATGTGTTTATCTTGTGATGTCAGCACAGTCTGGGGACATACTGATTAATGTTTGAATATTTTCCATCTATTTAGGCTAGAGATTTCTCACTGGGAAGATACACACACACATAAAAAGAGCAAAAAAATATGAAAACAAGAGGGAGTGGTGAGGATGAGGAATGACACAAATATGTTAAAGCTAATAACTTAAAGATGACTAGCAAGAGAGAATTTTTGTAGTTGGAATTTAGCAGATTCATCAGCAGCCAATATCTTGCATTCAGTAAAATGGCATCTATTTGAAGGAGTACAGCTCTAGGGAACAAAACTAAATCTCAAAGGTTTTATAGTGTACCTGTGTGTACCTGTGTACTCTACCCCATAGTCTACATTTTTGTTAAATCAGATCATATAATATTTCCTCCATAAAACTACCTTGTAATTTTATAGGGCTGTAACTTTAGACCTACTGTAAAACAGCCCTACTTTTTACAGTAGGGCTGTTATGCATTCTAACTTTTCAGTAAGAATTACCTCTGTATTACCATGTAATACATTATAATACAGTAACATTATCCTGTAATGCTGTACTTTAAGTTCAGTTTATTTACTAAATTTATTCTTTTGGGCAAAGAAAAGGCGTTTGTTGAAGCATGAAAAGTAATAAAGTCAATCAAGTTTAAATGGGAAAACTGTCTGTGACTGGAAGGATATTCCAAACTATTGTATGCATAGAGTGTCATTTTGTATCCTTGTAAGTTGTATACAAATTTAATCAAAGCATTTGCTCTTCGCTTCTTGTGCCAGACCTTATCCAGAAATCATACTTTGAACTTTAAATGCGAAGCTTGAAAAGTCCTTCTCTAGAGTGTTGTTGAAGGCCAGTCTGTCCTGAGCAGCTGGTTTTATTACAAGCTGGTGTGGTGCTGATATTGCTGCGCTCTCTGTCTGAATTATGTGGTAAAGGAAAGTCTGCATTCACAGGATTTCCCAGCAATCATTGTTAAACTCTGCAAGCTTTCCTTAATGCTTTTCTCCGTAAAATGTTCCAAACGAGTTTTCTCATTTACAGCGCAATTACACCCCTCCCATATTCTTTTCTCCTGTTCTCTCCTCCCCTTCTCACTCCTCCTCAATGCCTGCCTTTACTGCCCCCTGCTCTGAGATTCACTCCCAGCTATAGTCGGCGAAAGGTTCTTTACCAAGATTATTGAAAGATCTTAGGATTCTCAGCAGTCAAGGAGCTGAGACAATCATGTTAAAGGTCTCGTTACATCTTCATGGGGTGGGGGATGAACAGGGGCTAGACTTTTTTTTTTTCCAGTAAAACTCATCATCATGATTAAGTGAACATGATGTCAAGGTGGCAGAGAGGGTGGGATAAAGCAGTAGTGAAAATGACAGTGTAGGGAAGGAGACATTTGTTCTGCGATTAGGCAGCTCTCTACTCCTCCAGTGCAGTCTGGAGTTAATTAGCAGAGCTATTATCCAGCCTTATTCATCCATACAGATGAGCAGACAGCCGCTCTAATCTAACCACACTCTGACGTAGTCTGGGGATCTAATATATCAGATTAGTCGGGTAGCGCTGCAAAATATCTACACCCATTCTGCATCATACAAGTGTATCACAGATTAGAGATTAGAAAGAATAGTGCCAGAGTGGTGTTCTGTTGACTGAGCTTCAGTTTTTATCATTTGATCTTTTTTTCTTTTTTTTAATACATGAGTATAAAGTGGAGTGGACTTTAAAAAGACGTCATTGTTACAGAAGATCTTTCTTTATTTTCGTCTTTCACTCAGATGCTGTATAAGTAACTGGCCTGATTGTGTCTCTTCGGACTCAAGACATCAGCCACGACAAATCTCCAGGAAGCACGAGGAGAAGAGGGGAAGAATTCGGCTTAGCCGAGAGAGACTGCATAGATATTGAGGCCCCTTCAGGCCCCCACCACCATCCCCCCACTCTTTCCTGTCTCCGTTTGTCTCTCTTGAGGTAACTTTTCATTCTGTGCCATGGAAGATTTACTGTAATCTGGCAGATCAAAGGCGGGCATTGCAATCCTATTCCCTTAATCCAGTTTGATGGTGACTTCTGCATTTGTAATAACACTTACAAAAAGAGAGATCGCTTTTAGGTTCAATCTTCTTTAAATTCCTCCGTTGTCAGAGCAATAATCATAGTTATGTAGCTATTTTCGGGCTGAATTACATTTTAAATTAATCGTAAACTCAACAATTCACACAGCATAGGCAGTCATACTCTTATCTGCTCTTTAACATTTTTATGTAATTTAAAAGTGATCTAGATCTTTTATCACATTTTTTACTATTAATATTAATTTATGCAATCAGTGAAAGGACTTGTCACATCTTAGCATCAAAACCATCTCATTTAAACCAGACATCTAACACAACACCCACTGATCCTTCAGAGTTCTTTTAAAGACTTTAGTCATGTCCCTTTTACAACCAATAGTTCCACAGCATATGAAGATATTACCTTATTTGATTTATCTAATGATTAGCAGCAAGCTTGCTTCAAAGTTTTCTAATTCCTCTCTCTGAGTGCTTATTGCTCTGCTGAAATCTTTTTAAAGGGTAGGTGTCAAAAATAATCCAGAAGCAGTCACTGTATTAATGATTAGCTTGAAAAGTTTCAATGCAGTGGTTTTGTTCCTCCAACCTGTACAGGGTGTCATTCTTGGAGTATGGTTAAGTCCAGGCTGTAGTTCTCACTGTGTTTTTGACTAACAAAGAGTCATCTTTAATATTTTACCTGCCATCCGCTTCTCTTACAGTCTCTCAATGCAGTTTCTCAGTCAGTTTGTTTACTGCTGTAATTCATTATTTTACAAGTGATGGGTTATTGTTTTACTATGTCTATGTCAGGAGAAAAAATGTCATATGAAAGGAAAAACACTTGCATAGGCACACAAATGATCTCCTATGCCGTCACAGGGGAAAAAAATCCTATACAAAGATGCTTCAGTTTACTTACCAAAATCACAGAATGATTTTCTGTTAGGTTTTGTTTTTAGTAGTATCTGTTCTTTAATCAGTAAATGTATGCTGCTGGTTTTACACAGCAATCTTCTCAGATTGATAAACGTGTGGAGTTGATAGCCCCTAGTGGTGGATTTTATAACTTCACAAGTGCCATTTTGGCCCTTCAGATTCTTTTCTTTAAATATGACAGCATTTTCTCATGTTTCTCAAATAACATTAATCATCAATAAAAGAAATATATGAAACAAGTGTAGCAATTCCTTGTTAATTTACACCATGTGAAGGAGTGACATAAGTTGTATTTTAAGATTTTTATAGGATCCTTTAAGGTCACACAAAACATGTAAATCAGATTCCTTTACCCATGAACTTTTCAATTTATTAATTTAAAATTCTGGTCTAGCCTTGATAATTTCAGTCTGTGGGAGCATTTCAACCTCAATTTATTTATTTATTTTTTTGGTGAGGTTGAGCTCTCTCTAAGTACACATTTGATGAGTCATTCGTGGGTGCAGGCACTTATTAAAATGAGAAGATGGCTGGATAGATGGCTTGACGTTTTGATAGGATGGATGGGCGTGGGGGGAGATCATTATTGGTCATGTTTTTGTAAAATTAGGGCGTGCTCGTGTGTGTATGGGCGGATGCACAGACGTCCGTATGTGTGTGGGTGGATGGGTGCAAGTGCGTGTGTCTATGGCTTGCAGAGGTCCTGTCAAGGAACAGAAATGATTAATGTGCCTCTGCCACACGAATGAGCCGCAAACTAAACCCAGGAGCCTTAACTGGAGCGTAGAATACCTCACCTCTCCCTCGTTTTTTTCTTCTCATTCTCTTTTCCTCATCCCACCTCCCTTCCATTTGCTTGCTTTCACACCTGCTTGCAGCTCTCAAAGTCGGCGCAATGTTTTCTTTTTCTGCAAGTCGCGCATCTGCGCCGTGCTAAAGCTGGGCGGCACCACGGAGAATCAGCCGGCAATGGGAGCGGAAAAATGGGGGGCTTGGAAGTGCAACAGAGCAAAGTCCTCAAATGTTTGTTTGACTTGACAAATGAAGACGTGAACGAATCAATGATTGATGATCTCCGATATTCACTAAACCTTCCATTGCAATGTGATGCCTGCACATTCTGGATAGAGCATGAAAGGGATCTTCTGCTCACCACCAAAAGTTGAATTTGGTGTCCATTTTGATGGGTCTATCTGTAATGAAAAAAGTAACGGTGACCCTGGCTTCAGAATGAGAGAGCAAGTTGAGGAATAAACAAGCTTGTGTAAGACACAACCTGCTATCTAAAGGCAATTTATGCCCTAAGACACATTCAAGCTTAACATATTGAAACTCATCGTCACGACTTCACCAGTGTCCTGCCTGTTGTGTTCCTTTGTCCTTGTGATGATGCTTGTTTACAAATCTTATGTAACTAACTTTGAAGTCCTTCACAGAATAGCTGGAAATATACTATTATGAGAAATCTGTAGGTCTATTGTAGTAAACAGGGTTGATTAAATATGCATATCCCACTTTTCACACTTCTGCACAGCATTGATAGGCTAGTGAGGTGCAAAATATAATTTTTTTCCTTTGCCTTTCTAGGTTTCTTTGTCAGGTTTCTGTTTTAGTGCTTTAAAATTAAACAAGTAAGAACTGCTTACCGCTTTTCTGCTTGTCTGTTATTTGGACTCTTACTGGTCTACCCTTTCATGGAAACTGTATTCCCTCATAGCTGTGGCCTCTTTAAACTTGATAATTCCCTGCTATGAAGGTAAAATGGTGCTGAATATTGTTTTGAGTTTCACAACAGTGACTTTGAGATATTGACTTCCAGGTCTCACTCCCATCAAGCATCTGTAGGATGTGCTGGACAGCAAAATTTAATCTATAAACGCTCCACCTCGCTTCTTACAGCAGTTAAGGCATCTGCTGCTATTATGTTGGTACCAGATACCATAGGACACCTGCAGAGACTTAGATTTAGAAGTACAGACATGCTAGTAAGGTGGCTAAAATGTTAATCCTGATTATTCTATGAATTCTTTTCTTTAAAGATTTTGGTCAAAATATGCAGAATGCACATTGTTAATTTCTACAATTTATGTGCTTATAAGCAGCTGTAAATCATGCACTGGAGGTTGAGAACAGGCTCGTAAAAACTTTGACAAAAGGTTAGCATAAGACAATGAATTCACTAAGGAAAGTTAAGCAACTGTACATATTTTTGTTTTTGATAAATTCAAAAATGTTGGCTTTTAAATGCAAACTATACAGTCTGCAGGCCTATGAGTCCATATTTGCCCCTAGTTCTCTACAGCTCCAATTGTCCTTCCCTCAGTTCAGTGTTGAGCCTCTGCTTTGTGAGCTGAGCTGATAGGAAAATCTGAATGTGAAGGACTCAAGTTCCTTGTAATCAAACAGATTCTCCCTCTTTCAAATCCACTTTTAAAGTTTCTTCTTCTCAATCACTTGCTATGTGTTTGTTGTGTCATCACCATATGGTACGAATAAGGGCAAGTAAAAGTGAGGCGAATCAGACTCTCTTCTGTCTTGATTTGTAAGTTTTAAAACTAAAGACAATTGACATAAAGTTGCCTCATACTACAGTACATAATCTGAGAGAAATTTCACACGTTACTTGATCTTGCCCAAAAATAATAAATATACCAGGCTTCAGTGACCATCACCACTGCACAGTTGTACAAAATGAGCTCAAGGGTTGAAGCTCTGCAGGCACTCTGTATTGTATATGTCATTCCAATTCTCTGATGAAGTGAGATTTATTTGAAGGAGGTCATCTCATTTACTCACTTGTTATCCACTTCCGCCGCCAACACATACAAGATAAATTCCTTCTCACGATTCTCAGGCATTGGGAATGTTTTCAACCCAAATCCTAGAAAGGAGAAAAAAAACATTAGTAGAACAGCCAGGAGCGTTTGAGGTAATGTGCTGCATAAAGTCAGGAGAGCAGATGTGATTTTAATTTTTTAGATACAAGCTATTCCTGAATGGTGATGGTGAACATACCCAGCTTTTATCTCTGTTACAGTTTGCTCGGCAGTGATAACAGCCTCTCATTACCAAGCTGCAGCCCTTCAGAGTTGAAAGATCAGTAACTACAACTAGTCATCACATACAATTTAATGTATTTCTACATTAAATTACCAATAGCATTCAATCACCCCTCCAAATCAGTGATTTCAGGTTTTTTTGACCACTTCCACAGTCACAGGTGTATAAACTCCATGCCATACATACTGCTTACACAAACATTTTTGAAAGCATTAGTCACTCTCAGATGCTAAGCTATGTCTTTATGGTTCCATGATAGGTTGACAACTATGAAATGCGCCCAGTTCCATGTTCATGTCAGTGTTATTATGACAAAGTGGAGGTGATTGGGAACAACAGTCTTGCAAGTGATAGGTCACATAAAACCCTCAGTGTGCAGAGGTTGCCAACTTCCTGTAGCGTCAATAGCTACAGAACTCCAAACTTTGCTTAGCCTTCTGATTAGCTCAGGAACGGTGCATAGAGAGCTTCAAGGACTAGATTTACATGGCTTAGCAACTACTTCCAAGTGCAAGGCAAAGCATGAGACGCTGGGGAGGCATATGCAAATACATATTTATATACTGTATATCAATATACAGGACAATGGGTCTGGAGCAGTGACGACATGGTCTCTGGGTTTGGCAGGTGCGAGGAGAAAATCCTTTCGTTGTTCTGACTAATAAATTTGGTGTCTCTCACACTTTATTGTGTCAAATGTAAGGTTCACTAAAAAGGGGATTATGATGTGGGGGTGTTTCTCAGAAGTTGGGTATCACACCTAAGTTTCATTGCAAATAACTGCTAATGCTTGAGCATGCCAGAATGTTTTGGACAATTCCATTCTCCCAATTTTGTTGGAACAGTTTAGGGATGGCCGCTTCTTGCTCCAACATGTCTGTGCACCGGTGATCAAAGAAAAGTCCATAAAGACCTGGCTGAGTGAGTCTTTTGTGAAAACTTGAAAGGCCTTCACCGAGTCCCTACGTGAACCTGATAAAAACCCTTTGGACTTAATTAGTGGAGACTGTGAACCAAGCTGTTTATTTCAACTTTAGTGTCTAACTTTATAAATGCACTTCTGGAAGAATGGTTAAAGATTTCCCCTTAAATGCTTCCAAACCTTGTGGAAGGCCTTCCAGGAGGAGCTAAATCTGTCATTGCTTAAAAGGATGATTCCACGTCATATTAAGCCTTGTGGATTTAGAATGGATTGTCACTCAAATTGACGTGTGTGAAGGGAGGTGAGCAAATAATGTTTTGACAATGTTTAAATCTAATTTGTTGCAAGAAGATAATTTTACCTGGAGACGAGCTCAGAGACAGACATGTAGAGACCACTGAAAAATGCATATTAACTAGTGCTGCCATCATGATGTTCTCTCATTCACAAACTCATTTTATTGATATGCAGATGACTATGTAGTTGATAGAGATGAACAGACTGATGACTCTAGACTTGGAAATGATAAATTATGCAAATTCCATTTAAGGTATGGATTTACATTCTCAGACAGATACACACAAACCACTTATTCTGTAATGCTATTTGCATTGATCAATAGCATAACATGCTAAAGACAACCCAGTCATAATTTTCCTTTGCTTTGAAATTTTAGCAAAGACCTGTTTTACACGGACTACTTTTTCACACACATAGTTTTTACATCGACTCCACTTTTCATAAAAGTAATTCATGACCAGGCAGGACAATTAGGGTTAGAGAAGTGTTTGTATTCGTCTTCTTATGTCTTATCTTTCAGTTATTGATGAATTACATCTTCCTAAAAGTGGTATTGGAAGATTACAGTAGGTGAGTGGAACATCAAATAAAAACCAAATTTTGCAACTCTCCTGTTTAGCAGCTTCTACTACAAAAAATACAAAAATATATCAAATTATATTTTATTGGATAAAAAGGTATCCAGTCCAGAGCAGCTGTGAATCTAGTTCAGCCAGCATCTTCTCTCAGACAGATGTTGCCCTTCCACTTATCCCTGCCATCTGTAATAATGTCTTCTCTGTAACCCAAGAACTTGTTTATAGAAATGGACACACAGTCAATTCCCAACTAGTCACATCATTTGTTCCTCCTATACTGGCAAAAACCTCCACCTGACAGGTAGTTAAAAAGTATCACCCAAGCCAAATGCCATAATACCACTTACAGTCGGCTGTATCCAGTATGTGACTGAGGCCTTGAACCCTCAATGGTTATGGCCACCTATTGTTAAACCCATTGGATTGGCCTGGCTGGTCAAACACACACACCCACAAACCTGACTTGTATCATGCAGATACAAGGTACTCGGACACAAGTGAAGACACGGCACAGGAGGTGGTGCTGCCTTAGAGAACTGCATGAACGCGCAGAGTCCCTTTTCAAAACATGCTCCCATGTTTATAAGATTCAGAGTTATCCATTTATTCATGTAAGCCCTCTGAAGTGCCAAAGCGACTGGCTATATCAAGAACACTATCTTTTGGCAGCAGCGATCAGTCTGGAAATGTGACCTCGATGGATTAGTGTTGATGTGATGCAGCTATCCAACTTGCAATCTACATTGGCCTGAGCAGAGGACATACCCGGGCATGAGCACCAGAAACTCATAAACATTCCTACATGAACAATGCACTATATCCTCAGTTGTGCAAATGCATCAGCTCAGCTTGGTTTTTCTCAGAAATGTGCACAGATCCATGGGTGTGCACATAACACACTGATACATTTATAAGTAACTGGAGAAAACGAGAGCTGTATCCTCCCTATTTCAAAAAGGGGTTCTTGTTTTTCTGACAGGCCTCCCATACCACCGGCAAGCTGTCCCACTGAGATAAGCCGGCTGGCATTTTCATCATTCCGGCCATACTGATTGGAACATTATCATAAGAAAGAGGCTGAGAATCCAGGAGGCCTTCCCTCTGGACGCTGATTCATGTTCAAAGTTGGGATTAACAATCTCACCCCTCAAATCCCCTCAAACAAGACAGGGTTGAGCAGGCAAATGAAGCAAACATTCAACAGATAACAAGAAGGCTCTCATGGCTCAGCAAATGGGCGGATGGTTGAATGATGAGTAAGTAGATGGATGGATGACATGTTGGTGACAAACTTGGAAGAAAATAGGAATAAACTTTAAAACATTGCTTCTGAGAGTCTTTTGTTGCTGTTGTTCAGCCACAACATTCACACAAACTACTGTAAATGTAAATGTTGATGTGTGAAATGAAACTAAAGAGCAATTGTCTCCAGATAAATGGGAGGATCTTGTTATTCAATTCATACAGTCTGTAGAAATCTGTTAGAATTGTTTTCTGAGTAGGGAAGACTCATCGGTGCTTACTTTGAACTCAAATGTTCAAAGTAAGCAAACCTTGGACCAGGTAAATGTACAACTTCTGTGGATGTCCTTACACGTACTGACTTCCTAAAGTTTTTTTTAAGGTTAGAGTATATAAAAAGACTCAAACAGGTCTCAAAAAATTTGTCTAATCAGAGCTATATCCCTAACTACATGCAACTCTAGCTACAGTGAAGTGTCTACAAAGTATTGACTACATATGCACAACAGATATTTCATATTGTTAAAACTTGTTTTCGACCTCCAATTTCATCTAGTTATTTTTGATCTGTTGCCCACTACTCACTGACTAAACATGGAAATAATCCATAGGAAATGTATTTGGGATGCACATGAAAGACCTTTTGTCAAAAATGCCAACTATATTAAAGCTTTTCTCCTGCTTTAGGTGTAAAAGCAACAAAGTTCTTAAATTCATATGAGACTTCGTATAATTTTCCGCAAAAAGAAACTAGGACAGCATATCGGAGAACTGTACTGTATTTTAAAGAGTTTTTTCCTTAATTAACTGCTCTTCCAGCTTCAATGTTAAGTCATGAAATAAATGAAGGCAACAGCTTGCCATTTTATAATTATTAAAATGAGAAGAGGGATATGTAATTGCCATAATGTCTAAAAAATGACTAAGATTACTTGAGTTAATTAAAAGCTGTGTAATTTGAAGGCATTTTAAGAATGGAGAGATAGTCCAAAAATGTATACAATAATAAAATATGGCTACTTAATACAGAAGACATTTGCTCATTTTTATTATTAAAGTTGCTTTATCAATAATTCCAAAGTGATCCAAGATAATTTTGATTCAATTATTTATCATTGTTTAACATAAAGACTTACTTGGTTGCAGTGCTAATTTGTGGAGGCTTTCTTCTGTCTCTTCGCCTGCATTGTCTTTGTCCAACAACCTGCCTTTTATTTTGTGGCTTTAAATCAGTTCAGATGATTGGAATCGTGCTTGCATATTTAGCATCTGTTTTGCATTAGCGATCTATCATACAACAAACAAGTTTGAGATTGTCAACATATGGTAATGCTCTATTTAAGCAGTTAAAAACCCATTAACCCCAAACGGTAAACAACAAACACCTGAGTTTATTGGTTTCTATTGTTTCCCAATCAGCACAGACTTTAAATCACATTGCTTTCTTCTTTTCATTAAATCCAGCTGGCTCGAGTGGGAAGGGAACACTTTCCACTCGATTCAAATTTTTGCTCGTTTTCAGGTGAAGCCTGTCTTTAAATGTTTGCCACCCCCTCTTTCCGTGCAATCACGTTAAGCGGCTCTAAAACCCCTCTACATGATGGTTGCATTACAGTCGCACATTAAAAGGTATTAAGTGTGAAGGGATTAGAGTTAAGTGAGGGCTGAAGCCATACCTGGATCACATTAGACACGGCCAGGCTGCCAGGATAACTTGATGTGCCAAACAGAGTCATTAAAATATTTTGTTCAAAGAGCAGGTGCAGCATTTTTATTGTTGAAAGTGGTCTGATGAAAACAACACCAACATGTTGCCCACAGGTGGATTTTTTATTGCTTCAAACATTATCAACAAGATAAAGGTGGTGGCAGGCAAGCAATTAAAATTAAAGCACATAGATAAAAATCCTTGGATAAAAGTATTAAGTTTCATGTTATGAGTGCATCCTACTAAAAATGTATCTAGTAGATATTTTGTTCTAGATACAAAATATCTAGAACTGTTGCTGTTTTAAATAATTTTTATAACAGATTAAATTAACTAACTTACCTACCACTGGCTTTAATAGAAGATTGTCTCTGTCCTCATAATCCAGATGCAGATCAACAAATTAGAATATTACTGAGAGAAAAAATAATAATTCCAGTAACGGAATACTTGGCTCAAATATTCTGTTACAGATTTTGGCTCAAATTTACTCTTGTAACTTTACAAGATTAAAATTTAATAAACTTGAATTTTCTTCAAGTTAACTTCAAGTAAGTTTATTCTTACTAGAGATATTTTTTATGTGCAAGAGTGCAGAAGCCCTGCCTTGAATCCCTGTGCAGGGATCTAAAGATGAGGGTGATGAGGTTCCTTCCAAACTGGAAGATTGGAACTCATCACCAAAAATAATTCATCAAGACACCAATAGATGCATGAAAAAGCTGGTGAGCAATTAATCACAAAAATGATTTGATAGTGGAATAATAAAGATTTTTCAGTGAACCCCTTAGAATGATCAGGGATCACTGAATAATTCTACATGGCTTTGGCTTTATAACATAACACTGGATTAGATAGAGATTTTATCAACTCCACTCAGGGAATTTTCTCATTGCATGAAACTTAAATGGCCAAATTTTAAATTAAAAACAGAAATGTTTAATGAGAATTTGAATTACAAAGAGATTTGTCAGTTTGATGGAGTTGCAATTGACCAATAATTTGGAAATTAAACAAATCAGGTTGTTCCATGTGGTAAAACCTATACGGTAATTCAATGATAATTACAGCATAATCTTAGTAATACCTCTGACATTAGTCAGCAGTGTCTCAGGATCCATACATTTATCTCCCTCCTCAGGGGTTTCGAGATCCTACACACATGCATTCATCCTGTTCTCCCTTGGCTTGTGCATAATCAAAGCTTTACCACCGGTGTGTTTGAGGGTCTCACGACTTTAATGATCTCCCAATTTTAACCTCCATTGTGTATTCAGTTGAGGTAGAATCCAAGTCCTCCTCCTTTTCTTTCTGAATGGCACCGTCACCACCTGGTCTCCATTCACTTATTGACTGCCGCAGGCCATGGTGATCAGCTGGGTCTGCCTTTGTGTTTAGCATTTATAATGCCCCTGTGCTTCAAAAGAGTCCTCTGGAAACCACTGTCAGTTCCCTGTACAGCAACCATCATCAGCATCCCCATTCACAAAAGATCAAGTTAACCCACCAGAGACGAGGCCAACCACCACATCAGGGTTTTTCTGCAGGGATTTCTCTTTTTGAGTTTTTGTCAAGACCATGCCCTCTGCCCTTTTTCCCTTTTGGGATCAGTCAATTTTTGATGTATCCTGGTTATCCCTGCTCTCCATCTTGACAGTTTGCATATCTAAAGTTGCCAATCAAGCCTAGGAGACTCTCTGCAGCCTTCATTTTCTTCCCAGCCACCAGAATCCATCACTCATGGCAGAGGAGGACAAAAGGGGGCTGAACCGCTGGAGGGTGGTTTGTCTGTTGGGGAAGGTGGTGTGTGAGGTGTAAGGACCAGGTTGTTACGGTGGAACTACCCTATTCTCCCAGCTGCAAAGCCAGGCCGATGGGTTAATGACAGGATGAATGCTTTGCTAGCCCTTCTTCTGAGCTTGTGTTATAGCTCGAAGTAGGGCTTTCTTTATTGCCTTGTGTCAAAGAGCACACGGACAATGAGAACCTCAAAGTTTAGGGCTTACCTCAGTTCTTCATGTGCAATGGGGTGTGCTGGCACTCCACGTTTGGTCAATGCGCTCTTTGATTCTGCTTTGGGTTGCAGTGACAAAAGAAGAGAAAGTGGGTGCGCATATGGGAGGAGACAGGGATTAGAGCAGGCATCAATCTTTAACCTGGACACTAAGGATTCCAAACACAGCTGACCATTGATCACACTCCTTTAAACCTCCATTATTGCTCCAGTGTCTTTTCTTTCCCCTTATATTATCAATGTTTCCATGGCGACTCAGTCAAGATTAAAGCATTGAGTGGTACTGAGACTTACCTTTAAAAATAATGATTAATCCACAGACCTGGAAGAAATTAGTCAAATTACATGGTATTGCAAGGTCCATTACTGAATAATTAGGTTCTACTTTGTCAGACATGTACATGACTCTTGTAATTCAGACTTGGTAGGCTTTTAAGGGAACTGTACAGAGTTACTGGGGGATTTTAATTCTTCTCACCTGCAGCTAAAACTATGAAACACAGCTAACAAGCTTTACGAAATTCCCCTTTGAGTCCTACATCTGTTTGTAGAAGGTTTATATCCAGTTAATGATTCTCATTTGGCTTTTCCTGCCCACATCAAATCAGCTTGCAGACATTCCATGAAGTCTCAAACTGTACCCTTTAAATTCTGATAAGTGGAATTTGTTTTGTGTTGTTTTATGGCAATGCCAAGTTTTGTGCCATTTCCACAGGTGGAGATTGATGAGGCTCTTGCCCTTCAAGTAGCAAACTAATCTAAGCAAGGCCTCGTAATGTTGAGACATCTGTGGGTTGAGGGAGAGGTGACAAGCACTCTCAATCCATCACCTCTTAACTGTACATTTTTGCCCTTGCTAGTGGATTCATTTTGATTCATGGAGCTCTGATTTTAATGATGAGTAATGCTTTATTACTTTAGCACATAATTGGTTTAGAAGTGCACTCACTTTAATAAAAAAGTGGTTGGTTAATGAGTGAAGTTAGGATCTAATTTTACCAAAAGGAAAATCTCTTGTAATGTTTTCACATCCCTCTTTCAGTGCGCTAAGTTACCAATCGGCTCTGTGGAAACATTGGTATGCAAGTCTTTTATAAGATTCCTTTTTTTTAATTTTTAATTTTATTTTGTCTTTTATTCTTTATATATTGCGTTGTCTGTGTATCATCTTTGTGGACCATGAGTCTGTTGAATAAAGTAAATCAAATCTCAACACTCTGTCAGAAAAGCAGAAAATATGTTTGAAGCAAAACAGATTAAATTGACTTTCTTCTTTTTTTATTGAAAATTTAACAATGACTTGTTTAGGACTTGACTAGACCTGTGGTGCTATTGTTTCTCTTCCTTCTATGTTTCCATCAGACCTAAAAGCTTCCTGATTCCCTGTTCCCATTGGGTCACCCTTTAATAGGGAAATAGTCCAATTATTTTTCATCTTACCAGTCCTAATTAGACAGTTACTCAGATAGCTCCATGGGTATTGTTGTGAGGAGGAGGAGGAGGAGGAGGAGAAGGAGGAGCAGGAGGAGGAGGAGGAGGAAAGAATTTAATGTGAACAGAGTTTCTTTACGGTGAAAGTTTCCTGTGAAGGGGAGTTTTTCTCCACTTGACCCCCACCACTCCTCATTCCCACTGGCAAAGACAATGTGTTTTTACAACAGCTCATTAATGACAGAAGGAGTGATTTCATGGATCTTTTAACAGAATCTAATTCTCCTTCTTGAATCACTGTCTCCAGTAGAGTTGGCTTATTTTGAGGAGATCATTGTGGATTAAGGCATTTATGGCCTTTTGTGGGGGATTAACCTTTGCATTTATCTTTACTGACATTAGCATTCATGTATGCCTAAGTATTTTACTGCTTAAAAATGTATTGCATTTTGCATTAGAGTTGTTGTTACGTTTAAGGATTATACAGCAGTAAACAGTCATGTTTGGAGATAAAGAATATTGAGAAGTGCAACATGTTAAAAAGGGAAAAAAAACAATTATCTTGATCCTAATGGCTTACAATTTTCACTTCAACAGAGTTTGCATTTCATCTGTCACTAAAAGTAAAAACATGACCTGTAACTTATTAAACCCTGAAATTTACAAAACTAAAATACTCCACACCCCAACATGCATGCAAATATACATATTGAACAGTATTTAACATGTTTTAAGAATCTTTTTAAGTGATCAATTGGCAAAATAAAACTTGTTTTTCTTTTTGTCTTACTGAATTTAATATATCTCAGAAAATATAGTTACTGGGGCTTGCTTGGTATTTGAGTATTTGTGTGCGTAATTTCTGACAGATACTCAAAGCCGGTATTGGTATTATACTCTTTGGCATCAGGCTTGTTACTTCAGGAAGAAAACTCAGTTAGTTTGTTTCACCGTCACTTTACAGTTGAAAAATAAAGTGTGGGGAAGCACAAGTAAGAAAACAGTCAGCTATGTACGTATTATGATCCCTCACAAGAATTCCTGTCCTCAGGTTTTAGCATCTTGGATTCTAAGATACTGTAACAACTTTGGGTATAATGACGATGAAAGCAAACCTATCTCACCAAATGTGTTTTTAGCAATCAGAGTTTTGAAATACAGTATCATAAATATAACACTCCACCAAAAATTGCATTCAAGCAGCTGATTTCAGTTGCAGTAAAACACATTGAAATGCCATTGATGAGTATGATAAATTGTTCAGGTATAATTTAACAAGTCTACATTTTTAAATATTCTTAAATAGAAATGACCTCTGGCTGGTGGTTATCTTGGGGTCATGACTCAGAGTTGAACACAGCTGGGGGGTTTTTACCACAGATCCCTGCTGTCCACCTGTCTTCGTTAAAACTCATCCTGGTTCCAGGGAACTCCTGCTGAGATGCACCATGGTAACCAAAGAGTTCCCAACTGATTGGCCAAGCTGTTACAAATTAGCACATGGGACAGCCACATAGTCATTAGCATATAAAGAGGTGAGCTCAAGGCACACAGGCAAAATCATCTGGAGCATCCCCTGCAGTGTTATTGGTCATTTTAATGACCACTGAGTAACCTGACAGGGTCCCTGAATACAGACAAGACGGTAGTTGCTCTGTCACTCATTTGTCTGCTTCCCGCAGGCTATGGAAGAAGGGAGGATGGACTAAGTCCAAAAAAGGCACTGACAGGTTCTCTGGGATCAGCGAGGATGGATTTCCTGTGCACAGGGAGGTTATGTAGACAAACTTCTGCAGCATTTTAACCATCATAGTCCTTAGCATTTTTAGGATTATTATCCTGATGTCCAGCTATCCTTGTTGTTCATTATCTAGATCCACTCTCTTTATACGTGCGTGGGCCTGCAGTGATGGATGCATATAGCTGACAAACTCATATGCAACTTTGCCGCCTCTCTTTCACTTTAACTACTGTAACTCAGGGGGAAAAGGTCAAACAATTGTGCAAAATCAATTTATCCCATCAGTCTTGATGAGACAAGACATCATTAAAAGCTAGTTTCTGTTAATGAAAAGTGGTTCAAATGCACACTCCCCAATGCATTTACCATTAGCTCAATAGAAAACGAGTCTTCATTGATTTCAGGCAAACGAAGAACATGAATGCCATCAACAATTCCTGATACTATTAGTGATGTTTTTCTTCTATTCCACATAGTGTTGGAATCGAAGAGGTCGAACCGCTATCCTTATACTTCATTATTCCATTTGTTCAAAGTAAACTTCAACACTGACTATGTTTAGGATGTGTTTACTTCGATTCACCGATGTTGTTGAGAAGCTGTCCCATTGCGATACGTGTTGTTAACTTGGTGAAACCAAAGAAAGAATATTGCAGTAATAAGCATGCTGTCTGTATGAGGATGGCTCCACTATAATCTTTTTCATCAAATAATTAAAATGCATTATTTTCTGGATTTAATGTTCTTTCCTGACTTTGAACAATGATGTAATATATACTATCTGGTACCATTCTCCCATCTGTCTGGATCTTAATGATTTCTTTAATTACAAGACTGAACAATAGCCCAACGTGACTGCACTTCTCATGGAGGTCAGGACATCACACCCATGCTATCTCCTACAGCAGAGGTGCCCAAAGTCGTTCCTCAAGGGCCGGTATCCTGCATGTTTTAGTTCTCTCCCTGGTTTAACGCACCTGGATCAAATGATGACTCGTTAGAAGGCCTTAGAAGAACACTGACATACTTTTCAGCATGTCAATGTTCTCTCCCTGGTGCTGCTATCACCAGGGAGAGAACATGCAGGATACCGGCCCTTGAGAACCGACTTTGGGCACCCCTGTCCTACAGTTTGCACTTGAGACTAACCTTTCTGTTATTGGCTACCATTTACCACTTATTCAGCTTTTGCATTCCATTTTGGCAAATGAAGCTTTCAAATTAAGCAGTACCCCTTCCTCTTTGCTTAATAAACAAACCATTAGTTTTGATCACTTTTGCTTTCAGGGCCACTGATTCTTGGGATGAATAAAATCTCTAAAATGTATGCACTTTATGGCTTATCTTGTTGCAGTGTCTGAATATGCGTTCAGATGAGACTTATCAGATTAAAAGTACCTTTGAAAAAATTCTTTAAGTAGATATTGAACATACCAAGTTCTCATTTCTGTAATGAGAATGTTTTCTTTGGTCTGATGTACTATTTTGATCTTAAATGTTGTTTTCATAAGCTGTAAGTGATAAATCATCATGAATAATGGAAATTAAAAGCCCTAAAACATGCCAAAGGCTCAATTTTCTTAGTTAAACACTAGCTAAACTATATGTACTTCTATATGCCAAGTAAAACTCAGGGCTCCAAACATAGCTTTTCCCTGCTCATGCTGTTAACTGGTGGTTATCAATAATTAATGTTATTTACGGTGCTTTGAACTTAGAAGAGATGGTTAAAAATAGCAAACAGCTTCTTTACGCCACCGTTTTGTGAGGGGCAGCATTCTCTAAAAATCCTCCGTCTTATCATCCCAAAACTCAAACTGTGGTCTCTTTAAGCATGCATATTCATACTGGACTGTGAAATCTTTATATATAGTTCTATGGGTTACTTTATGCTTGATAAT
Source organism: Xiphophorus couchianus (assembly GCF_001444195.1). Classification (NCBI taxonomy): domain Eukaryota; kingdom Metazoa; phylum Chordata; class Actinopteri; order Cyprinodontiformes; family Poeciliidae; genus Xiphophorus; species Xiphophorus couchianus. The sequence goes on along the minus strand of NC_040237.1, from coordinate 8,957,292 downwards.
TTATGTATTTCTGGTTCTGCTGTGAAAAATCCACACCATACTCTGGTGCAAACTCATTAAAAATAGTTGAAAACAAATGTAGCATAATTTCCTAAATCTTGCTTAAATCTGGTTTCTGAACATTCATAGTTCATAATGAACTGTGACATCATTTCATCACATTTTTGGACTTACCTTCCTGTATATTTTTACTGTTTTACCTTTCAGTAGTTTCCTAGTTTCATCATTCACTAATCTTTACTTGGCGGTTTAGTTGAGTGTTACGAGCTTAGTGAGCTTGTTGATTAAAGTATTTAACTAAAGCTGAATTCCTATTGCTAATAAACTTTTAAATTGGAGAGAAGTTTTTGGGGGGGGTTTCATACATGCATAATGTTTTACTTTTCAAAGAATGTCAGCATTGGACTTATCCCTTCATCTGTTATTGTAAAACCTAGGCCTAACCTAACCTATGTATTTATAGACAGTAACTAAGGATGAACTATTTAACTGTTATTGTGTTGATAATCACATGGTATCCCAACTTGGTAATTTTGATCTAAATTACTAGTTTTATTACTAATTGCCCTAAGATATTATGTATAGATATTCATGGACAAAACTTGTACCAAGAGGTTATTGTGTAGACCTCTTACTACACAACAACGGGTTCAGTGGAGTCGATGACCAGATGGGTCAGCACTTTTTTGGCGGCACAAGACTGATCAACACTCCAATTGGCAAGCGCTCACAATGTTGTAGCTGATTTGTGTACATCAGTGAGATGTACACGTCTTTATTCTATTTCTTGTTCTAGAAATAGAATAAATTACAGTGGCTTTGCAGCTGAAAAATTCTAAATCATCTTTTCCTTCATCTCGGATTTAACAGGGTTCTTTGCGTATATTAAAGAGACCAATATATGGTAATACCGGCTTTGGCACATAATCCTTTAAAATAAATGTTCTCTTTTCTACCTAATGGTCTTATATGAAAAAGAAAATAGATTATGTTGCTCCAATTTATCAGCAGAAGGTTGCTCAGTGAGATTTCGGTTTAATCAGCAGATATTGTTTCTCATACTTCATAAGAGTCCACTGATCCAAAATGGGAACAGAAGCATACACATTGGATAAGAGCCTCAGAAAATAATGGATAAATAATATGCAAGATTTGAGCTACATCTATCACTTTGGTGCAATAGTCAAGGACATGATTATGAAAAAGTTTGCATTTAGCATGAGCCTCCTTCACCCCAGGTTTTAAGTTCACCTCTTGCAGAGAACTTTTTAAGTACTTCAACTTAAATGTAAGATGATACAGCTCAGGTTCTTACTTTGCACTCATTGTGGAGTGTCTGGCTTACTAACTTGTTTCCATTTATGAATGCAAAAAAAAAAATCATGTCTTCACTTTGCCCATGTTAGACACAAAATTAATAAACCTGGATCATTTTGAGATTATTTAAGGATTTGGGAATGACATTAGGAAATAGAACCTAATAAGACCTAATCATTTTTATCTCCCCTGTTTTAAGTAGACCATTTGATCTCTGGTTAGAGAGGATTTTAAAGTACTTTGTGTCAAGCAGTTTGTTGGACTTATTGTTCATGTTACTGAATATGATACATGATGTTCACCGTCTCTTATCAGTTCCTCTGTCAAACATTTTCAAACCTGTTCTGTGATGTGGTTCATTACTTCTTACAAAGCTGCCTTCTTCTTTTATTCCCCTAACACAGCAGTTTCCTTTGTCACCCCTGCCCACAGTGACCTCTCAAAGTGAAGGAGGAAATATCCACATGGTTGAACACTTGTCAGGATGACTTTTTTGACCCCAGATGTTGTCCAGATGCAGGTCAATGGCTAGGTGCAGAATGCTGTCCAAGTGACTTACAGCATGCTGTAAAACGCTTCTGTGGAAAGAAAGGAGAGAGGGTTAAACTTTATATTACCCCTTACAGAAGTAGGCAATAAGGCATGAAATTCCTTAAAGATAAGGTTTCTTGTTATTATGTTTTTGATCTCAGGTTGTAGTGACTTACCTTTAGTGAAAGGCAAAACTCAGCTCTGAGGGTTGTCATCGGAGGTTCTGTTCTGGATCAGTGGAAAGCATTGACCAGCAGATTAGCATTTCCAAATGTTGAGTTATTGCTCCTGATTAATGAAGGAAAACAGCCCTGTAAATATCCCCAAGTTAACACCTCCAGTGTACGTTGGCTTCTACTGTTTTTGTTGCTACTCCAGCATTTTGTAGCTCATTAAGTTTTGAACTGAGTTACTTTTATGCAGCCCAAAGTCACTTTCATTTATGTTTGAGATACCTAAAGCAGAATTAAATCATTTTTGTTTGGCTGTTTAATGACTGCTGACTCTACTGGAGAAGCCCAATTAGGTCCAGTGAAGTGACCAAATGACGCATGAACAGACTTAGGAGCTAATGCAGGAAAAATCAGCAGCCGCGCACCATGTACTTTGCTCTGAAACACGTCATGTGCTTATGTTTTCTTTCCTAATTAGCCAGGGCTATTTCTATGGTCCCAGAGTGCCCACTGGGTGGACTAATAGAAATAAAGGTTCCCTAATGGACTGAGGGCAGAGTGTATTATTTTGCCCTTCAAATTGGCCCCCCAAAACACCCTTCAGCCAAGCCGTGGCCCATTCTTTAAGCTACAGCCATAAAAGTCAATGAACCATAGGAATATGTTTGCCATATGGCCTTTGATTGTTAGGGGTGGGGAAGCATAAAGGGGCCGTGTGGTTTGTGTGTGTTTTCAAGTGATGTCCTTAGAATTCCCAGTGCAGCCTGTGTGAGTGGTGGTAGTGTGAACATTATCCAGACGTGTCTCCCTCTCTAAATATATATGTGTGTGTGTGATTTACAGCTGAGTACTGTGGGTCCACAGCGTTTCTAGGTATGAAGAGTGAGAGCTTTTTTGCAGGCTTTCAGTGCAAGGCCCTTCCAGACTGAGACATTTTAGAAGCAGGTATATATGAGACGGAGACCCATCAACTTGTCTTTTTGATAAATGATCCAACACTTTTCATATTAAAATTTTACAATTAAAAAAAAACCTAGTGTATGCAGTTACATTGTGAATGATTTTACTGTCATGATCTTGTATCATTAAACCTGAGCCCTACAATGTTTAAGACTTTATTAAGGCATTATACATAAAATTCTTCTTATATTTATTTCTTTTTAAATTCTGATTTGTTGATAATTTTACTTTCTGTGTAGTGTGTTTCCCACTCTGTTTACAGATCAGATCTGTTGACAAGATCCAATCATTAGCTCTGAAAATGTGGTTTATAAAAATACTGTGCAAAAGTTTCAAACCTCTCCTGGTCAATCTCTTGTCAAAGCAGAAAGAAGGGGCATTTTTTCTCCTTTCACTGGCATCTGGGCATCTTTTCTATTGAAATTGTCCATCTACTGCCTCACAATAATTATGTGTTGAAGGGGTCGAGTCCACATCACATTTGAAAAATATTCGTTAGGACACCCCTACCTTTGTAATAAAATATTACTTCATTATTAGGAGAATACTCATAACTCACTCTGGGTTTTCCTGGTTATTTGCAACAACTCACCCCAACACATGCTCTAAGAGCACAACTGTAAAAGCTCTAAGAAACAACAAAGTGAATAGCTAGATTCAAGATACGTTAAATCCCATCCCAACTCTAAATGTCTGGCTTGTGTCATGAGGTGATAGTATTTTCTGGTTTTACTGTGCTAGTGGTTCAGTTGATGTAACTGCAATAGAGATGATTGAACTATAGTCCTATGAAGTTCCTGGAAAGAAGTTCAGTAGCGTTAGAAGTTGATATTTGTCAAAAGAAAAAATCAAAGTAAAATATTCCACACACTGCAGTTAAAATGAGAACCATGAAAGACCAGTCAAATACCGAATACAACTTGTGAGTTGCGTGGTACCCATTCCTTTCCTTGCCAATGCGCCCCCACCACATAACAAATACTTCTGACGTACCTGCTTTAAATTCTACGGATTTATTTGTTTGTTTGTTTTGTTTTTAAATACAGAGGCCATGCCATAAATCAAACACCTATTCTCAATTCTTCTTTGGTATTTATGTTAGACTGGAGCCCGAATGTCCTTATCCCCTGCAAGCCAGTACCCCAGAATTACCTATGACAAACAGCAGTGCTGGATGGTGTGTCATTTTCTGCTATGCTTACGCTGCATTTTGCAAACCAGACCTGTCATTTCCTATGTCATCATTGTAGGGGTGTTTCAGCTGGGTATCAGTTTTAACCTTCCTGTTCTGAGGTGTATTGATGTACAACACAACAATAATGTGCAAGCCGGAAGCATAGTCCCTCCTAAAAGTAGATTGAAGGAAGAGCAGTCATATCAATTCACTCTGTGGTAAATTTATTATTTTTCATTTGACAGATTACATTTCTTCCATGTGTAAAAAAAAAAAAATACTTATTGGATTGAATTTCTTATTTATCGGTGTGTTATTTGGGTCTTGTACACATATGCACTTATATGTTCTAATTGTGCAGCTTCTTTGCATGCAAATGCTGTGGCACTCTCTGTCTTATCCGCCTTATCTCCCTTCAGCCTCTCTCCTTTGTCCTGGGATTCCACAGCTTCCCAGTTACACGAGCACTTACGGCTTTAAAGTCTCTTTGCTATCAGCCCACGCCTGCTATCTCCTGATGGACCATGGCAGACACTCTACTGAGAGAAGATTACGGAATCCATCTTTGTTATCGCTCTGTCTCAGTTTCATTTACATAAAGGTTTATTTCAGGACGTCGTAGACCTCCAAAAGAAGCTGTCTAATTAAGTTCACTAATTGCAGCTCCAATAAACTTTAGTTGGAATCCCTTCTTTATCTATAAACAGAAAGGATTTCTTTCTCACCACTCAGACCCATTTTAGATCAGTTAAATTATTCAAACAGAATGCAATGTCACAATTAGGAGTCATGTCTGTGGCTTTCAGGATGAAGTGTAAATAAATCATTGTGATAATCATCTGGGGATGTCCTCTAAGAATCTGAGGACGTGTTTTGTCTGAGCTGCTGACACAGTTTTGTCACAGTGTCCAGACAACAACAGAGCTCATTAGTGGCACTAAACATGCTGATCATTTTGTAGAATTCCTTTTTAATAGGATTCACTGAGCATATTAACTGCATAATCACATAGCATTACCAATTCACTCCCTGGGACAACATTCCCCTTTGTTAACTTCTTTACCGACCTGTAAGTTTACATTTACTAATGCGGCCAAATTCCCAATAAAACAAAAAAAAAATCTTGTTTCAAGAAAGCAACTAAATTTCAAATTGTCTGAAATCAATATCGTGAACTTATTGTTGTTGTAACAATGCTTCATGGCAATAAATCTCATGGAACGCCCATTTTTGGTTTATTGGTGTGATCATCAGTTAAGTAGAATTAAATTATTGTTCATTATCCTAATTAGTTTTGAAAGGTATGTAGATTAGTAATAAACACTTAAGAAGACATGAAAGACTACATACATATTAATCAGGCAATATAGTATTCTACACCTCATAAGTATTTTTTTTTTTTTGCAGAAAATGTAACTCTTTGTTGGTTGTGTAATATATTCATTTTTCCTGCTCCTCACACTAAATTTTACAAATGTAAAATATTAAAATTCTAACAAAATATTTTACATCAAATATTTGATGTGAGAAAAAAAAAGAAAGTCGCATAGAGTAAAACTAAAAAATTCTGACAACTCCTTAGAAATAATACATTAAATGATTACTTTGAAAAGCGTATTATAGTTATAATATCAAAACAGGTCCAGTGTACAATGAATGCTCAGCACATTGTGTTGTGTTTCTTAGGTTGCCTGACATTGTTGATATCTTAACGTTTTCATTCTCCAGATTTACTGTTTATGGCCATGCATGGATAAATGTGAAGTGTCTGCAAAACCATGGCTTAATGACTGAAGCGTAAACTGCAGCCCAATGACAAATAACTCTAAAGGAAATATGAGCCCCTGCTATTACTTTGGGGGTTTATAAGGCTTCACTGACCATTAAAGAAGATTTTACTGTCGTCCATCTGAGCAGCCAAAGCTTAACTGGATATCTCGGAGGCCATTTTAGCTCCTCTGTCTGCAGACTTAAAATACAGCCTTGTTCCCACTAATTTGTGGTTTCTCGTGGTTGTATTTATACACCTTGAATTTTCATTTTCACTTTGTCTCAGTGGAACCAAAAAGTAGTGCATACTTACCAAATGGAAGCAAAGGGATGCGCGGCTTTTATTTTACAGATGAAAGTCTGAAAGCTTTGACTTAAAGCTCATTTTAAATCTGACTCTTCTGTGAAGGCTGGAGAGGTTTGTTGATGACATTAACAACCAAAAAGCATCAAGACAAATAAACACAGCAGACTGGTCTGGGGGAAAGTTGAGGAGAAGTCTATAACAGAGTGGAATTACTATAATGCTAAACCTTGAACATATCATGACTAAACTTGAGTTTCTTTGTAATGAAGAATGGTGGCAATTGTCTGTCTGTAGGCAACTGCAACCATTTGAAAGACTGGTAGAGACAAACTCCTGAAAGATATCCATTGTAAATTGGTCCTACAAAGTATTACTCTATTTTTCTCCAGTTTCTCACATAAAATCATAGTAAAATATGTAAAAAAATCATATATGTGAATTGAAATAAGAGAAACTTGGAAAAGTTAATGCTTTTGCTGCGCCTGAAACGTTCAAAATATATTTTTGTCTAAATTGGCTACCCATTTTGCTAACAATTACTTGAATTACTAGGAAAATACAGTTAAGTTCTAAACTTAGAGTGTTGTCATTATTTAAGATTTAAAGCTACAGTCTATGCTCAACCTTTTGCCTATTTTTGTGCAGCATAGGCCATCATGTGGCAGCATGACTTACTTAAGTTACAACATAACAGTGCAGCACATTCTCTGCTCTCTAATATGTTTTAACTTTAAAATCAGACATCTCTAAATAAATCACACTAATCCAAAGTTGTCGGTGAGCATTTCTAGCCTTACTTTAGCTTCAGGACCCTGCAAGTTAGGCCTTCTGGTAGTCAGATGTTTTATAATATATTCCAGCTGCTGAAGGTGCTCTCACTGAAAATATAGTTGGCTTCTGAACATACTTTGCTCCAAGTCCACCTCAGAGCTCCTTCACATCTGATCGAGTTCTTAGACTCTTTCTCTTCATGGTTTTTATTGTTGATAAAATGATTAGGCCCTCACTGTGAGTGCAAGTCGGCATAAGTGAAGTTGATTTATGGCAGAAGCTGCAGTTGATTTAGTCCCTGACTCCATCGACTGCCAATCTCTGCTTTGCATCCGGAGCGTGATGGACACCTGCGGGTTCAGGGGTCAGCTGTGTGGGGACGACCTCGACTCGGCGCTGACCCACCAAAGCAGTTGATGTGGCGAGTTTTAGAAAGCGTGAGGTCTGTTGGTTCAGTTATGGTCGTCCGTTTCCGCATGACAAATGGCCGGCTGTGCCATTGAGGAAAGAGGAAAAAGAACACACTATGTCCACTTTGACCCCTTCAAACAACGCTCAAGGGGGAGAGCGAGGGCCTGAATCTGTTTTTGAGGTTATCCTGGGGCCCCTGGCGGCTAGAGATCATGTTCCCAAATATCATTCAAACATCCTCAGGGACTTCTTGTCCCTCTCGGCTGAAGATACATCTTGGATTGGGCTCGACTTTGATGGAGTAAAGATGGAGGCGAGAGGGGGACTGTGTTTGCACATGGGATGCATGTATACGCGGGCTTGCATGCAAATTTCCAAGTGTGTTTATGCTTGCCCTGAAATAGAGGTGAACGTATTTCTGTGAGAGCAGACCGGCTAATCTAAACCTTGTGTGTTGAGCAGCTGCATGTCTGTGTAGCTATCACGGCTTCCTATCATCCTTTCCTCCCTGTCTGAGGCTGAAATTATTGAAGCTACAAATTACCCGGGCCCTGAGGTTCTTCCACTGGTGGTGATGGCAAGCAGATGGCAGCAGAGCTCAGCGAGCCAGGCCCTCCTCCCCGACCCCAACCCACGACATTTGCATTTCATGAGCCTTAATTGCGTCTGTTGTCGTCCTCCCAACCGGCCCTGCGATTTCGTGCCTGTCACAGTGCACCCCTGCACCCTTGAAGAAGCTGTGATAGATTAAGGTGGGCCTTCTGTTTGCATCCCCTCCATTGTGTTTGAGAAATGAGAAAATATTATCTCCCAGTCGACTCAGAGTGGAAAACCTGGATGGGGTTGAGGTGTGAAGGCAGGATGTCATAGTGACATTGGGTGTGACAGGACCAGGTGGGGAGAATTTGAAGAAAAATAGGAAAAGTGATTATTTCAAAAGCTTGCCATTGACCCTGTGAAGAAGAAACAATGATACGTGAAAATCCCCAGACACCCAGAACGTACCGGGCTTCCTGGGCTTTTAAACATTGATCAAGGAATGATTGTCCTGAAAAATTTAACCATTTTCTGCTTCTAATTATTGAACTGTTTTGTTGTTATTGCTCAATATCATTGGTAATAAAATTAAAAACTAAAACTATGTTCATGTGCACTGATTTTCAGTTCCTTTTCCATCATATCTGGATGTACATCCCATTAATTGTTCTCCTGTTATCTCCTACAGTAGAATAAATTTTGCCTTGAAATGGTGTAGTTTTTCTCTCTTTTTTTTGTTCTGGCTCTTTAGCCATGTTGTTCAAAGCTGACAAGATTTGTTTCTTTTTCAATTAAAGTTATTTAAAAATTTTTTTTTAAATAGCATAGTTTGACAGAGAATAGGGATTCAACATTAACAAGGGGATTCCCAAAGAGGCATTAGCTGAAAACTTTGCATGCTGAAGGTAATCAACTGAAGAATGACTTATCTGACATGTTCTGTGTCACATCTTCCCTGGGTTTTTTTTTTTTTTCTGAAAGGACATCTATGGTAAAATGACAACTTTTCCCTTTCAACTATGCTGAGTTTACAGTTGTTATATTCATCCCCCATCTCTGAAATCAATAAGTATGTCATAAGACATTAAATAAAGGAACATTTGCAGCCAAATGTTGCTGAAAAATTACAGCATTACATATGCAACGATGAATTTGGGCATCAATGTGTCACATGATGACCACAAAAACTAAAGTTAGTAAAAAAACTAAAGTACTAAAGTCACAAGTTTGAAATGCTGTTCAAAAAGTGAAGATTTATATGATTATTTACTCAATGGGTAGAGGGTGTTAGGAAAATGCAAGTATGAAAGCAGTAGATTAAAGACTTGACAACGGGAACAACGGGCAAATTCTTAACCATTTGTGCCTCGTATCCATGTCGAAAAAACGTTTCAGGAGTTCCAAAACTTGAGCTGAAACAAACAACTGCAAAAGATATTCAACCAAGGAATTCAAATGAATTTGAATCATAGGACAGGGTTTGATGACTCTCCAATTATAATAAAATCCTAATCTAGAACATTATTTGCTTTCATTTTCTTTTACTTGTTTTTTTTTTTTTTTTTTTAATTATTCAGTAAAACAGGTAAATGTCTTTGGAATAAGAATTAGGAATTCATCTTCTCACAGGAACATGTGTGATACAGCATCTTTGATGGAAATTGGGGAATAACTTATAGGTTTTTACAAACCATATATTCTAACATACTATTCATTACCAGCAGACCTCAGGTTTAGTCTGAGTCACTGCTTGTAAATAAGAGGAACTTTTGACAAACCTCTGTTCCTAACAGATTAAGAGCACTCTCTATCATTTTCTATTATTAAGATTTCTTTGTGATGCACTGAGCTTATGCTGCTTTGTCTGCATCTTTTAACAATTTCTCAAAATCAGGACACTAATTTGTCTTCAGCTTTTGCCACTAATGGGGCGTTGTGCCACAAAAGCCTATGAAATGGGTCTGGAGGAGGACCCTTCATTAGACTGACTAATGCAGGCAGACGAGTGAGAGAAATCGTCCATCTCTGTTGCATGTGCATACTAATGGTTTAGAATCGCACACCAACAAGGATTTAACGATCATATACAGAGTTAATGAGGTTTAACAGACTTGACTAAGAAAAATATAATCCCACACACCCAAGAGAGATGTTGAGTGTTTCCACTCACATCTCAAGTAGTGACAATGTTTTACCACACAGTGGCAGCATTTGTTGGAAAAGGTTGTCGTTTACAACGTTTGGTGTTGTTGCCTAAAGCAGCCACTAGATGGTAACATTCTACTATAAATGGAACACCACAAAATGACATTGTAGTTCTTAGGAATCAACTAACTTACCAAATTATATTTTGTAATAAATAAAAGTATTTTCTCGATGCAGACATTATGCCTGTGGACCCACAAATCAAAAAGGAATGTTCTTATTTCCCTCAGGAATTCAGAGCATGGCGTCGTGGGAGGCTGAGACCTTGGTCTTGCAATTCTCTTTCTGAGTTATTTTTTTATTGCCACAGTTGTGGACATGTATTATGATCTCGGTACAGGAAAAGCAGCTCTGAGCTGATGAGTAACTATGACTTGCAAATGAATGTCTGCTGTACACAATAGTTTAAGATACAGTTTGTTTTAAAAGAACTGTATTAAATAAAATTCACAAAGTGAAACTATTATATTCAGAAGTTGAAGTTCACATTGCTTTAATAGCAGCCTTCACCTTATCTGTACTGTTCTGTCTGATGTCTCTCATCTTTATCTTTACAACGTGGCACAGATCCAGCGTGGGGTTTGTCAGGATGTTAGTCAAGCCCTTTCATACATTGCACTAAAGCAGGTACATTACTTTTGCCTTTGGCAGCTGCCTACAGCTTGCCAGCATGGGGTAGGATGAAGTACTTTGAAATTTCCTGGTAGACAGTTGTGCTGATTTTGACCTTGATAAAACACAGTAGACCAACCCCAAATTGTGACTTGACTGTGAGAACTTCCCACTGAACCTCACGCAACATGGACTTTGTACCTTTCCACTCTCCCTTGATTTCCAAATGAAATGCTTCAGACAAGTATGTAACAGTTGTAGGCCGTGTCCTGAATACCCCTGTGGTTTGTGGCTCGTGAAACACTGTCAAGTAGTTTATTTTAGATATTTTGTATGTTTATTATTAACTTTTTTTTACCGCACTTTTCCTACTAAACATTTTATTAATATGCTTGGATACCACATTGATCTTCAGCCAGCATCTTTAGCAATAGTCCTTTGGGGATTTCCCTCCTTGTGATGCATTTTCAGTAGATGTAAGCCATAATCATCAAAATAACAAATGAACACGTGATGTTGTGATGTTGAAATTTGATTAGTTCTTCATTTTTTAATAAACTTATTTTGATTTTCTGAGATGCACCAGTATATGTGTATGATGCCAGTGAAAGAGACAAAAAAAAACACAGTTTAGGTTTTAATAAACATTCTTTAATGATTAAAATTGTATTAGCATAAGAAGCATCTTTAAGTTTTGACGTAAACATAGCATTGACAACTAAAGGCTTTGGCTTTACAATGATTATGAGGGCAGTTTTCATCAGAGGTACTCTCTTCTAACTGAACCCAATGCCACAGTCGAACAGGAAGAAGTGCTCCGAAGTAAATGCTTGACCCTAACCTAAGAGAAGTGAAGGACTCGTACCATCTTATGGCGGTTAAAGTCCTCTGGTATCTTATGTGACACAAGAAACATCCACAGTGAAACTTGAGCTGCATGTTCTGAGTAACTGGCATTTTGCTGTGCCTTGGCCCCAGTGTGGGTGACACTGGTCACGTTCAGTATTTGCAGCCACAAGCATAAGGACACACAAATGTACTGCAAGCTGAACTTGGCCAGAATGTACGCAGGGGTTTACATGATTTCATTTCTGTTGCCGACTTTGCCAGTTGATAAAGCCAACGTAAAACTGATAAAGCCAATATAAACATGCGCTTACAACCAGCTTTCTGGGGTCCACAGAGAGTCTCCACAGGTGAGACCTGGCTTTACAAGCTGGAAGTCTGTCCCTTGTAACAGTGGAATACACAGTACTAGATAATGTTGCTTTATTCAGTGCGCGTTTTAAGCTACAGTGTCAAAGGGAGCTGTTATGCACAACATATAAACAGTGTTATACAGTAGAGATCATAGAAACCGCAGCAGTACAACCTTTCAAGTATGTCAAACTAAAAGTTGTTTCATCACTGTAGCTCTCTGTCATTTCTTCACTTATAGGGATAATACATCTTAAGTTGCTCTAACCTCTTATCATGTCTTTTATGGCATGTACTTGTAGTATATTACATATTAAGTGTGGATATATTTTTTCCCTAGGCCCTAAAGTGTTATTTTTCTTTAAAAGAACTAACTTCCAAGGCCTTTTGGCTTCTTCAAATCTCAACATAGGTTGTCAAAAACATCCAAATTAAAGCAAACAAAAATTAAAATAAAGCTGATTCTCTGTGTGCAGGTCTGCAAGAGTAATACTGACATTCCAATGGACTTTTGCCTTTATTAGTGCACCACCTCAATCTCAATTATTTACCATTTACAGTAGCTGATGAAGAAAAAAGGACACCGCAAAAAGACATCCCAACACTGCGAAATTTTCCTGTCTCCTTTCGCCTATAATCATTTCACACTGATTCCAAACAAAATAACTATTTTATATAATTGCTATAAGTAATAGGAATGATAAATATGTAGCACCATATTTTTTGTTTAAAATAAGAAATTAAAAAAATGTGAAAGAAGAAAAATAAAACTAAATTAACCTAGATTAAACAGCTAAGCTAAATTTTTGGACTACATTTAAAGTTGGCTCGCTCATATAACTAACCATGCATTTTAGTTAATATGCTGCAAAATTCTTTTCTTTTTTTTTCTAATTTACCAAAATTTTTGCCAGTTATCCAAAAAATGGTTGAAAACACAAAATAAAACATCTTATAATGACATCATACTTATAAATAAAGACAGAGGCACTTTTTCAGCTAAAACAAAGCTCATAATGTCCACAGAGCAACACAAAGGCTATGTACATAAATGTAAAAAGTGTTATAAATAGGTTTAAAACCATAGATACTATATACATCATTTTAACAGACACTATTGGTGTTTTGAGTTGGGTTTTTTTTTTTGCCTTTGGTGTTACTTCTTTGATATTGGCTTCACAACTTAATATTCAGAAGGGAACTTCAAAGGTTACTGGTAACACTGAGATGGAGTGGCACTTCATTCTCGCTTCCTCAAAACGGCATAGATGAGCCCACTGATGAGCGCCAGAGGGAAGGCCACCCATGCCAGGATGTAGGCGTATCCAAACGAGTACTCATCCGAGACCCAGTCAGGATGCATCAGCGTATAGATGATGGCTCCGCTCATCACAAACAAACCTACAGAAAGAGGGATGACAAGGAGCTGGGAATAACGCCGCCTGTGAGCGCCTTCAGTTATTGTATCATGTTTCCCTGCACTGTTGTGCTCTGTGTCTTCTGTCCAGAGCGGATCCCTGCCTGGCTGCAGAGGCGGATCGGTCAGCCCTCCATATTACATCACAGTCACTCATGCTTTCTGAACCCCCATCTGGCCTTTGCCAGCCTTCCCAGCTTTCCGCCCACTACCCCTTGTCAGACATGGGATGATCTGTTTGTCAGACCTCCACAATGACGGACCTCACTGACATTTTGACTCACCCCGCTGGCTTTTTTCCCTGTCTCATTCTTGTTTGGTTGAGTGGGCACCTGGTTGCCTAGCTCTGCACTGGTATGCTATAAAAAGGGGGGGGGACTGGCATTTTGCAAACAGAGCTGCCAAGAGACAACACAACAAAGTGGTGGTGGAGCTGTTTTGTCCAAAGGGCATGGAGTACAAAAGACAAGTGGTGCATGAAAACCATTAGAAACTGGCTCAGGGTCTTAATTTGATTCTCTGAAAATAGATTATGATAAACGGAGCATTTTCTCTCTCTGTGTGTGTCTGTAGGTGGATATTTTTTATAGTCATGCACTTTCTACTGAAGTGCTGCTATGTTTTCCATTTGTATCAAAGAAGTGAAATATTGCATTTTCTTGACCATAATAAAACTTAAGCTCTTTTTTCACTACAAAACCCCCAACACTAAGATATAGCTAACTATACCTTAACTATACTAGAAGGTATAGTTAATATTATATATTTTTTTATCTTTGCAAAAGAGATAAATAGCTCTAACCTTTTTAACATTTTGTGACATTACAACCATAAACATACATTTATTTTACATGTTTCCGAAACAGACCCACACAAAGTAATAAGTAATTTTGAAGTGGAACGAAACTGACAAATTGTTTTCATGTTTGTTTACAAATAAAGTTCTAAATAGCATTTTTCTATTATTGTTCAGTCCGAATAAGTCAATGTGCTATGAGGCTAAGCATAAGCATCATTTTAACACAATAATATGCATCAGACAAAATCGTTCTAATGTAGCTCTGATTGCATGCTTAGTGTTCTTTCCACAATAGAAACTATTTCCATACTTTTTTTCATTCAGAGTACTGACTTTAGTGTTCTTATGAAGGGATTTAAAAAAAAAAAAAAGGATTACATTGATCCAAACTTACTAGCCAGGATCTGGAAGATTCCAGTGGGGATAAATCGTCCGCCCTTCGGCAAAGTGAAGAGCTGGCAGAAGAAGAGTAACAGAGAGAGGAAGCTGAAGATGATGGAGAGGATCATCAGAGCTTGGACCACCTGAATCCACACTACAGGAGAGAAAAGAAGAGTTCACTCAACAACACAACATAGCATTCATTAGCCAGAGCATAACATATACAAAAATTAGCTGGGGGAGCATATGAGAACAGGAAACAAACATCAATAGGTGCTTTGACTGGCCTTGTCTCAGCTCAGCTGAAGCATCTTTAAAAACAGATCATAATGACCAAGCCCTTGTCATGTTTACTTCGGGGAATGTTGTAATGGATCCAGCACAATGAAGCTCAGGTATCCTGTTTCTAAAAGCTCTCTGCACCCCTCACAGGAGACCCTTAAACTCAATCTAACAGATCAATCTTTACTGATAGGCCCTCCACTGCAAGAGGCCATTAACCCATTAGACTCCTGTATTGATGACGAACACAACATCTGCTGTTTTTGTACTGTCTACCTTAGCATTTAGATTTAAATTGTCTGCTTGTTTCTATTGCCTGTGCCAACCTTCCAGGAATCCATTGGTTTTTCCAAGCAGTCTGTATTTCTATCTATGCAGATCCCCAGATGCTCATTTCTTCCTTTACTGCTTGTTCCTATGTTGTCATTAGGTCAAGGTGTTGAATGTTTTCAAAAGTGACGGTTTCAAAAGCACTAATAGTTTCCATAATGGCATCCCTACAGTTTACAGTCTTTTCAAAACAACCTTCTTTTTATCTACATATTTAACTAAACATCATGTATTTGAAACCTTTAACTTAATAAAAGCTATGTAAAAAAAATTAGTGACAGGATTTGATGAATAAATGGAGACAGTTTATTAATGTTTTGATGAATTGAAAACTCAAAGAAAATGCAGCACATTTTTCACTTTTATGAAATATATGAATAAAATTTAAATCCAAACTAACAATGAAAACCAGATATTCTTACTTGAAAAAAGGTACTAAAATTAATGAGTGTTATAAATGTTTTTGTATGTGTCAAAATCATAATAGCAATAAATAGAAGGTATAGTTAACATTGTTCCGATCAATACGCTACATTTATTTTTGTAGCAGTAGGAATAATTGTTGCTTTTCAGTTTAAATGTAAGCATTTGGATCATGTTAAGTATACTTCCTTAAAGGGGTAAGGGAGGGGGGGAGGGCGCAGGGGCAAAGCACGACCCATGTATTGAGGCATTAGTTCTCGTGGCGATGGTCGCAGGTTCAATTCCTGGCCTGGAGACATTTGCCGCATGTCTTCCCCCTCTCTCTCATTACCCTGTTTCCGGTCGAACTACTTTCAAATAAAGGCCACTAGAGCCAACAAAACCTTTAAAAAAAAGGTATACTTCCTTTAAAATTAGCTTTTAATAAACCATGGTAAATCTCAAGGTCATACTGTGAACATCTCGTAGCAGCCTATGCTCTATGTCACAAAGTCCTAAAGTCAAATCTTGCTCCAGAATTTCAAATAAAAATTGTTTTCATAAGCGCTCAAATTCTTTGTTTAAAATATCCAGGTGATCCAAAGATGTTGTTTTAATGGAAGAGCACTTACAACAATGGAAAAACACATGATGCATAATACATTACTGTTCATCAAGAGCAAATAGGATGGGAAGTGAAATGTAATTCCTATAGCAATCTGTGGTTTTAACATCTGGAGCTCTTTGAGAGTTGAAACCCTGTAAATCACCAAAGCGCAGACTGGATTTCACTGTAATCATCCTGTTTTCAGATGTGATGTGTGATTTTGTGATAACACCGTAAGAGTAACAATAATACAGCACTGCTTCTGATAAACACACATCTTTGCCTTCCTTATGTTTCCTTTCCTGGCAGGAAACTGTGACATCGGCCATTTCCTGGCAAGAGGCAAAACTTAGAGTTCGCAGAAGAATCATTGTGCCACATTTTAATGTGTTCTAAACAGGAAGGTATTTTTTGCTCTTGCTCACTGTTTGTGTTCAGAGGGCACTAGAGGTTCTTCCTCAACAGCTAATTTTAGATCATGTGAACTGTATGAAGTAATTTTTCTGGCTATGCAGATGTGCAACTCACTCTGCATGTGATAACTGCATGCATCACATCCTCATGTCATGCTGACTATTTGAAACCATGGCAACAACAAGAAGGAACTCCAAAGTTTGAGGAAACCCTGCCGAAAATGTGATGTTGAGCACCACGATTATGATTAATATCTGATTGAATCTGATGGCTCAGCAGAGCTTCAGAAGGCCTATCTTCCATCTCCCCGAGCTCACTGCAAAGCAAACCCGGGAACAGCACACACTCACTCCTTCCTGAATAAACACTCTGCGTCACCGCACCAATATGAGCAAGTCAAACAAACACTGTGCGCCATAAAACTACAAGGCAAAGCACCCAGGCGGCTGCTCGGCTGACAAGACACAAGCTGGCCGAGAGGGTTCATTCTAGACGGATGACATCAGTGGACTGCAGCTGCAACACTGTAGGCAAAACTTACAGTAACTTTGCTAACTTTGTGGTGGCAACAGTTATCTTATGACATCATATTTTAAAGAAGAATCTATTTATCCTTAATCCCCAGCTAGAATCTCTGTGGATAAATATCTCCACACTGCAGCTGCTGTTTTAAATTGCCCATATGATCCCTGCAAACCAACACTGGGCACACTAATCTGACACTAGGCGACCCCTTCGCCCCCTCCATCAACAAGCCATGTCCTGTAGTCCTACACACACAAATTCAAGCACACAGACATGGACAACTTTGAATACTCTCTGCAGCCCCACCCAGGTCATTCACAGCTCCCTGCACGCTTGTCACTATGCTTACTCTCCAACATTAGATCTTATTATGGACATCACACTATGACTATTTATACAGCGGGAGCCAATCTCCAAAAGGCACTGCCACATTCTCTGCCCTAGATGGCACCAGAGTCCCAGAGGCGCTTTGACACACCCACATATTTAGTAAAGTAGAATTTTTTATTTATTTATTTTTTACTTTACAACAGAGCTAGACAATCAAAACTTACAGGAACAGAATCTTAGCGGCAAAATCTGGAAAAATATGCAGATGTCTGACCTCCAGTTGATGCTCCGTCGCAGCGTATACTGTCCGTAGAACAGTTTAGCCAAAGGTCTGAGGTTCCCATTGTCCCTGTTGTCCATACCTGCAGTCAAATACAATGATTGGTTATGTTTGAATACCTGCAACTATCAAGAGTGTCACCACAAACTTTTGGAAAAAGGATAACCAAAACAGTGGCCACTGATTATCTTGTGTGGCTTTACGAAAACCAACAGCTAAGAAGGACTTTCTAAAGCTTCATATTTGGATGGGCGACGGGCATTCAAATGTGACACATTATAGAGGACCAAACCTTATTGGGTGCTTGTCATATCACATTCAGGAAATACCAGAATTAAAATGTACATTTTTATGACTAACATCATAGCTTAGGAAAATATTTGCCTCTTGAAACAATATACATGGGCATGAAATGGTGTGTTTCTATGTATAAATGGGTGTGCAGTTTGGCAAATGGCTGAACTTACCTGTAGCCAAAAAGTAAAACAAGAAATAAACAAAACATAAATACATAAACTGTGTGGGTCAAATCACCTGCTCACCAATATTTCAGCGCCCATGACTTGCCAGTTTCGTCTTTTCTTTCTTCCATCTTATACCAACAACATTTTGTACCTATTTACTTAGACCACGTAGCAGTATAAATTATTGCATAGATTATATTGTATATATTAATTTTTCTTTTGTTTTTGAGTATCATGCGGAAATAAATCAGAAAAAAAACATCTCAGTCGTAAGGTACAATTGGAAATTATTTTACTAATAGAGTGCTAATGTATTTCTTCAGAAAATTCACAAAGGTGTCTTAAAAGACTGAACAATACAAGTTTTACTCACACTGACAGTTGTTGACACAAACAGGAGAACAAGAGCAGAAATGTGCAGGAAGATGATTCCAAGCAGAAGGATCAGCATCTTGTCAGATTATCTGAAGATAAAAGAGCAGAGCATTCAGATCTCTCAGGATGATGAAGCTGTGTGTTTGGAGACATCTGAGTCTAAGTATATGGGTGTGTGTTGCAGCATAGGGAGAGACTTTAAGGTTGCATCCTTCCTTTACTTAAATTTCAAGAGAAATTTAATCTCTGTGTCGAGGTGGATACATTAGTACCACTTACAGCTCACCTTTAGCTATTTAAAAACATTTTAATATTATTACAATCAAAGCTGTTCTCAACAATTACATTTTTGCTTTAAATAGAACAAATCTAAAAGCGATTTGTCATTTTTACAACAGTACTTTCTTTTCCTTCTAAAAGAGCATAATGATTCCATGGATCAAAATTGGATTATTTCTGTTAATGAGTGTTAATCTAAGAAGGAAGTAGAATTACAACCAACGTTTTTAAAAAGAAAAAAAAAAGTTTCTAACTCTAAAACAAAGGTTTCTGGGGGATTTTAACTGATGACAGCTCAGTCATATCTACGTGCGCTTCTGTAAAGAGCAACACGCGCTTCCGCCTGAGTCTGAGCGAGTGCATCCGAAATTAAGCGAGTATAGAGGAAAGCAAAGTGAACTTACCTACAGGCGAAAGGCTTGAATTCCAAAAAAAAGAAGCAGAAGCAAGAAGTGAATACGAGTCTACCCTTAATAGAGTCCAACAGCGACTCTTCTCCGTCCTTTAAAGTCCAGCTCAGACTAGATTGCTCCCAGCACTGACGTTCTGTTATAAAGTGTCTCATTATGGAAGAACAACGCCCTGCGTGCGCTGCTGCGTCATCGACTGACCTCCTGGACCGTGGTGAGGAATTCCCTAATATTGACTAGTTGTGCATATTTACGCGTCTGGTTGCCTTGGCTACTGAGGTACCGTAAGTGTGGGGACTAGCTCATCATTGTTTGGCCCGCTTGGTAACTAAAGAGAAGTAGCTGTTTTCGAGGATCACTTCCTATTTTTACGTATGCATTATTTATTTTTGCACGTTGGAAATCATAAAGATGCATGTACCGAAGTTGTGTTTGTTGCTCCTTTGCTTTTTAAGCATTTTAAAGAATAAAAATGTTTATTTCATTTTTTTATTGTTATAATTATTGCATGCATATATATATATATATATATATATATATATATATATATATATGATTTGATTTGAAACATTTGAAACATTTTTTTCAGGCATTGCACATTCTTGTTGAGAAAACAAATCTGTGTCACATGAACATCAAAACTAAAATGCTCAATCAACAGTGCAACCTGCCTATCTCTACATAACTGGCAGCACTTTATAAAACACACATCCGCTTTACACCAGCAGCCTCTCTGAGAAGATTAGTTCATGTTCAACCTCAGATAGCCCAACGTCAACATCCACTTTCTGTTTTACTTCACTTAGCAGATGCTGGTCTTCTTAACACTCTTGTCAGCTTACAGCCAGCTTTTCTGCTCTCCTGTCTACAAAGACGTAAAAAGGGCAAAAACAAGCAGAGACATCTGTTATCTATACAGAGGTGTGTTTGTGTTGCTGCACCTTTATAGGACCTTAATTATTCATATCCCAAACCTCAATATGGGATTTTATATGATAGATTAACACAAAGTAGTGCAAAATTGTGCATAACTAAATAAAAGAACAATCTGAAAGGTGTTTCACATGTTATAAAACTTTATTAAAGCTCATTTCACTGCAGCAGCGACTGCATGTATTTTGAGACGTGGTCAGTTAGGACAGGGTCTGTGTAAATAGACTTGGAAAGTACTGTAACCATAGATAATTTTGTGTAATAAAACTTCACCTTTATGTTGCATCTGCTGCATTATGATGCTTGATCTGAGCCTTGTTGAAATTTATAGTGCAGGCACTCCACTCTCCCATCCCTTATAAGTCAATGTTTGTGAAAGACTGACAATCGGACATTAGTTTTATTCCATCTGTGAAGTTAAGTGGGAGAGCCGCATAGCAAACATTCAGACATATCTACAGCAGGGACTGAGATTTCATCTCTGTCGTTGGACAGCAGGACTTGTCCATGTTGGCGCTGCAGACTGTTAGGAGGAATTCCAAAGCAACAGATAGGACCTCAACCAAGAGCCATAAATCTGGAGAGTGGGCTGGATTAGGTTACAGAAACGCCCAGCCACGTACCAACACAGAAGAGCACTAAAGCAGATGTAATGACCACAAAAGATGCATTTGTCCCATCAAAAACCTTCTAAAATATTAATGTTCTGTCCTCAACACGTGGCTACGTGTGGCTGAATGTCCAACAAACAACTAATAGAAAAAGTCTCCATACACGGTTTGTTCTTCTAAAATTAGGATCTTTAATAAATAAATTTTTGTAACTGAAATACAACAGGAGGAAAATTACATTAATAGCTCATACACGTCTTAATACTACACTCAAAAATGTTTCTGTAACTGAACAGATAGAAAAATACATTACTAGCTAATACACATATCTTAATGGTATACTAAAAAATATGTACACTGCTCTTCAGTTTATCGACCAAAGAAAAGACAGCACACGTCTAAGTTTCTTCCAGACACATATGTACTTACAAGGACCAATGTGTTCCAAGTTACAAATCGTATAAAGTACGGTTTCAGAGTGTTTACTTTCTCCCAATTGCCTAAACTCTTGTTGACAAGGTCACCAGAGGGAAATACGTCAAAGATAGTTTGCTGCTAAGAGCCCTGACTCGATCAGGTTTCTGTAAATGTAATAGGACAAAGGTTGTTTGTAATACAGATGCTACACTCTGATAAAATTTAAACCCAAAATATTTTAATCAATCTTAGCATGAATTTAGTCAGACAATTTACCAACTAAACTTATTTACCAATTTCTTAATGTAATTTATTTGCACTGTAAAACAATTTACAGTATTTCATATAATGGCATCATTGGTAATATAATCCTTTGGTATATTATAGTATAATATATGTGGTATATATTATAATCTAATTAAGCATAATGAAGTGACAACCTGTCACAAAGAAGTGTTATTAAAGCAAATTGAGAGGTTTCTTTCTGCTTTTATTGTATTAGGTGCTCTCAGAAGTATCCTGGCTCAGTTTATTATTTAGGATGGAGAACTACCTCACAACAGATAGATTTTATTTTATTTTTTATCTTTTCTGAGGCAGAGGATCCAGCTGATTCCCACCAGGGTCGGGGATGAAGGTTTATCTATGTCATTCTTTGACCTCTTGACAATCTGGCCCTTTGTCTTGAGTTTCAGCTCATTGCAGTTGTTGGTGATAGGTGGCCCGGTCTTTGTGTCGTGCAGTCAGTACATTAGGCATCACATTCTGATGATCCACTTTCTGCTTAACTGTAACATCACCCTCCTTGCTGTTGCCTAGAATTGAACTACCTCATTCTCATCTTACACTGCATTTTTCCTTTGGCTCCAGTCACTGTTTATAGTCAGCCTAGATTATTTGCAAAATCGCACAAACAGTATTTCAATATATATGACACATCTCTGAGAAATTCTTCACCTATCTATTCTCCGTGGTCAAATTACTGAGCCCTTCACAGAAAAGCTAGGAAAATTTCACACAGTTGAACTCAGCTTACTGATAATGTGATGTTTGGAAGCAATATTTGCACTTGGTCTTATTTAGGGGCTGCACAGTGGTGCAGTTGGTAGCAATGTTGCCTTGTAGCAAGAAGGTCCTGGGTTTGATTCCCGGTCCCGGGTCTAATATAAAATCTAATATTTTTTCTTCAGTTTCACAACTTTGCTCTCCTTTACCACTGAAATACTTTGAGGTTTGTAGTTGGAATGTGATTATTAAGCACGAGACGAGCGCAGATAATTCTAGAAATCTCTTATTGTTATAAAATACAGCATATCATAAAAATCCTAAAAAGCTGAACCGGAAGCAGGCTGGCAAAGATAAGATGAGGTAAATAACTGTTAGAGACAGACAGCCTAGCGACTGATGAGAGGTAGATACGGTCTTGTTTGTGGGCCAATAAATGTTAATCCTCTCACAACACCCTGCCCTGTCATCACAGTTTAATCAGACCCTGCGTACAGTACAACATTGAAATGACTAAGCAGCAAACCAGACTCTAATGCTTAAAATGCTTTGAATACAAAACAGATCCTGTTAAGGCTGCAACCATTCTCAAAATCTAAACTCACACAGACTTACAACATATTCTCTTTAGGAAAAAAAAATCTCCTTTATTGCAGGTATTTTCTTAAAAAATTATTAAAATGTTGTGAAAATATTACAGATTTAAAAGTCTATTTCAGCCTGAAAGTATTACAAAGCGTGGCTCATGGTTGTGATTTCTACCCTTGAAATCTCAATTCTGCGTGAAACAATTGTGATTGGATTAATTTATTCAACATGTCCTTAATCAAAGTCATGTAGGCTCTAAAGCGTAAAATGGAAGAATCTGAATGACTCATGTCAACAGCCATGCATGAAATCCTTTGGTCACAAGTTACAGCTTATCCTGCATGATTATGGTTTAAGAAGAAAGGGGGATTTAGGGAATTTGTCTTAAGATGCTGTGAAATGAGAGCTGCTTAGATTATAGAAAGCAGGTCATGTTTTCCCTCTACTCAAGGTAAATAAATGAGCTAAAAACACGTCGTCAAGACAGACTAAAAAACACAGGTTTCCTGTGATTTAACAAAAGAACTGAAGATCTCATCTGGTCTGAACAGAATTTAAAAAAATGTTATCCACTAGTCAATCATGTGGACCGCTAAAGAAATCCAATTAATGAACAAAATCAATCAGCAGGAGAAAAAGTGCTGACTTTTGTGGTTGACTCCTGAACTTTAATAAGTGCTTTGGTTCTTCTCTTCCAACTTATCATGAATTCTTCATAGGAGAAGAAGTTACGTGCAAAATTTTGTTAAAGATAGTAGATGTGTCAAAACATGGGCACAGAGGTTCATGTGTTTGACAGTCAGGATGGAAAACCTCGCTGTCCATCACGTCTTATCAGGTTCTCTCCAGCATCCTGTGACTTGCAACAATTACTAGACTTATTCTTCAGCCCATTTCTGCTTACAATCTTATGTGTATATTAATAGACAAACATCACAGCCCTGTAATGGAGCGGCTTAGTGGCCTCCTGAGAAAACTGAGGTCTGGAACAGATTCAAAAGCCGCAGAAGGAGTTGATTCCCATGAATGTTTATTTTTCAGTTTAAAATGGCCTAGTGACTGAGAGACGGATAAACTGACGATGTAGTTGCTCAAATCCCTTAGAGGGATTTAATGAGAGTTGCTGAAATTCTTTTTTTTTTTTTTTTTTTGTAAAAAGCCTTTTCTAATTTCAAACTGCAGCATTTCAATAAATTTGAGGTCAACTCTAATTCTTTTGTTTTTCAGCTACTCTGCTGCAGACTTGCTTCTGTGTTTGGAATCAGTCTCTTGTTGAAGGATAAGTTTGGGCCACGCTGCTGCTGTTGGATGGGGGGCCTCATATTTGACGTAATCCTGTGATCCTACTTGTCCAGATCCCATGAATGCAAAGTAAGCCCAAATCATCACTTCTCCACTGCCGTACTTGACATTTGGTATGACAAAAAGAGAATTGTGGAAAATTGCCAGAAACCAGCAGTGCTCAAGTTTGATGTGGGCCAGGGGCAGTTTCAGGGTGGCCTCCGTGCTCCTGGGTCATGCAGTAGCAATCGCCTCCCTCTGATATTTGCTAATGTCTTTCCACCCAGACATTGTGCTTACATACACCTGTCTGTTCCAGATCAGCAGTAGGTGGTCATAATTTTTTCTCATTAATTATTTAAAGGCGTTTGATTAGCAAGTGTTTTAGTGGATACTTTCCTTTTAATGACCTGTAGAACCACCAATACGTATTGTTAATTTGCAATAAAATAATGCTAAAAGCTTTAATTTTCATATGTGAATTTAGTGATTCCATATATTTTGTGAGAGTTGAAGTTCTCACATTTTTGCTTGCTTTCTTGACACCCCCCATATATATATATATATATATATATAAATTCCCTTCTCACCCACCGCGGGTGGTTCTTATCCTCTGAGCTCAGGTCCTCTACCAGAGGCCTGGGAGCTTGAGGGTCCTGTGCAGTATCTTGGCTGTGCCAAGGACTGCACATTTCTGGACTGAGATGTCTGATGTTGTTCCTGGGATCTGTTGTAGCCATTGGTCCAGTTTGGGGGTGACTGCCCCGAGGGCCCTGATGACCACAGGCACCACTGTGGTCTTCACCTTCCAGGCCCTCTCCAGTTCCTCCCTGAGGCCCTGGTATTTCTCTAGTTTCTTGTGCTCCTTTTTCCTGATGTTATATATATATATATATATATATATATATATATATATATATATATATATATATATATATATATGGTTTTTTCCCTCACCATGTCACTATTAGTCTGTAAATCAAATATGGTTTTTCACAAGTTCCACTTGTCTTGCCAGCAGAACATAAAGCCCTCTGTGACAGACATGGGCCTAAGCTCAGCTCGCGTTTTCATCATGCTGTGGAATGTTGGCATGTATGAAACATAAAATAACATGGTGCTCAGGGAATCTATAACAAGAAGCTGAGTTAAAAATAAACTGCCAATATGTTTGGACTGTGGGGAGAATTTCAGAGCACATTCCTAATATGTAGGGGTGGCGGAGGAGGTCAAATGAGAGGTCCTTTTTGTGCATCATCCAAAGGGTTAACCATAAATCTGTAGCAAATAATTGTTGTTAATTTCACTTTTCATGTTCACCAAAACTTTTATTTTCACAATAAAAATAGAAACCAGAATGTGAAAAATATGGGGCAAAAAATACTAAATATGTCAACCAAATTTGACATATTTAGTTGCGGTGCAGTGAAAGCTGGGCTCTTTTTGATGTGAAAGAGACAATAAGGAGAGGCATTTCTTTTACTATAAAGGGCCTCAGGAATTTCAGAAGCATGGCCTCTTGCTATTTACTAGCTTCTCAGTACTGTAGTCAAACACTGTAGTGTTTTCAGTGCAGAGCAACCCCGCTGAGATTTTAATACCACTGTAAAACATTGCAGTTAAATCAAATTGCAAGTTGCACAGATTTTCAGGTGGTTAATCTTTATGATCTCCACTCCCTAAGAAAAGAATCTGAACTGGTGAACTTGTGTAGGAGATATTGGAAATTTGTAGCTGCTAATGGGGTTTTAGTATCAAATATCTAAAATAAATATCTTGGTTAAGATTTTTGGCTTCATGTCACATTTAAGATTTATTTCAAAATGTCTTCAGTTGTAATTTTAATTCTAATTAACTGTTGTAAGAGGAACCCTTAAAGTAGAATTTATTAGTGTGTAATATTAAAAAGTGGGTTGAGCTACAACCTTGACTTCAGGGTTTTTTGTAAGTACTTTATGTGATTTAACAACACAAAATTGTTCAGAACAGTGAAGTGAAACAAAACATGCATAATTTATTAATAATTTATTTAATCATTTATAATTTAAGTTCTCAATCTGGAAAAGTTTAAAAGGGTATGAATGTATTTTCACCTGAGAGACTTGAATATAGAGTGCTTTAGTACTTTTAAGGATTTTTCTTCATTCTTTTTTTGTAATAAATGGTATGGTAGAATCTATAGCTGTTATATGATAAATCCCTATTTTTGACAGAGGGTCCGCTTTTTTAACAAGACTTGTAGGTATGCACGTGTGTTCTCTTTTACTTTTAATTATTTTTTGTAAGCAACTCTTCCAAACTTTTTTTCAATTTATAAACAGACATGAGTGTTACAAGATACAAGAGATTCTTTGTTAAAACCTAAAGTTGAAATGGTATTGGTGATTGAAGCAATGTTTACATTCTGCAGTAAAGCCAAAGGTCATACCGGAAGTTTTGAAGGGTTGGGTCATACACTGATAGTGTTGTTTATCATGTATGTCAGTCCATAGTTTGCTGTGAAAAGGTGTTGACTGTGTGAGCAGAAAAATGAAAAGTATCAACCAGGTTTAAATGTGGATCAATTTACTGGGGCAGAAAGGCAGAAACTGAGTGAATGATAAAGGCCATGAGAAAAGTATGAGACATTCTGTAGTTTGGGTGTAGGTTTTATTATCGGTTCGCTGTTCTTGTCCTTGGAGTGAGGTGATGAGTAATCGACCACACAAATTATTAAAGAGGTACTGCTAAGATGTTGCTGGATTTTTATATATCTCTGCTCTGCATGATCTGATTTCTAAGCCTCAACTTAGAATTGTTTGATCATGAATCTTGATGCATTGCATTCGGAGGCTGTAACCTTTGGTCATTATTTCTTTGCAAAATAAACTCAGACAAATTGGAGACTGACACCTGGTACATTACTGATGTACTGATTGCATTACTGCCACCACAATATTTCATACTGGGGTGATTTATTTAGAGAGTTGTGTAGTGTTTATTTTTATACTACATGGCTTTTTGCAAGAAGGTCAGAAAATTAAGATTTTAGTTTACATTTTACCCGAACATCTTTCACTTGTTTGCTGTGCCCCTATATGGGATCTGAAAAACTGTTCTAGTCTGAAATATTTTAGCATGTAATGTTGTTTTGTATCATAACTCTGATTTTAATTTCTTTATAACTTTATGCCTGACCTGCTGCACTCTTTGACATTCATGATGCTTTTTATTGGCTGATATTCTCCAACATGAAAAATTAAAATACATACAGGGATGGGGTGTCACAGTAAAGAAGTCTAAAAGCATGCTACACAGTTCAGATTTTTATTTATTTATTGTTTCTTTATTTTTAAAGAAAAGACCTTCCGACTCTAAAATACTTTATTTTGGTCTGTCACAAAATTTCAGCTCAGTGCAATTAAATTGACAGTTGCAATATTGTCAGCGCATGCAGTGGTGTCCAAACTCAGTCCTCAAGGGCCAGTATCCTGCATGTTTTAGTTTCTCTACCTCACCATGTCAATGCTCTGCTGAGACCTACTAACGATCCATCATTTGGTTCCGGTGTGTTGAACCGTGGTGAGAGCTAAAGAATTTATTAAATATTAAAATCAATTCTCAGCCCTTGAGGACAGACTTTGGACACCCCTGTGTACAGTAAATGACTTTTGCTATAAGACAGTTTTTTCCCAATTTATTTTTACCTTGACTGTAGACTTTCTTCACAATGAATTGAGTTAAATCTTGTTTTGATAGCTTTTGGTATGTCATATTATTAATACTTTGACTAATTTCTTTTGAAAAGGAAAGTGTACTTCATTCAATAGGTTTATGTTCTTTAAAATCAGAGTATTTTAAAGAACATAAACATAAATGTCAAAGACATTCATCATGTCTTCGACTTATTTCACAAACAGGCTTACTATAAACTGCTCCCCATGTCAGACTTTTCTTACAGGATATTGGTATGTTGACATTATTTTTATATGTTTGGTATAAACATTTTTTTTAAATACACCCAGATATACTTAAAGTAGGATATTTTTGTCATTCAAACCTTTAAAACCTTGCTGATCAAATAAAAATAATAATAATAAAAACATATATATAAATAATCTTTAATTAGTATGAATATTTCTTATTTACGTCCATCCTGGTCGTTTGAAATTCTGTTTTTATGTATACCCCACCAGGCGCGGCAGGCTGGGAAAGCTCTTTCGCATTCCCATGCACTTCTCCTGGTCTAGGAAGAGAGAATGGGCCTTGATGGACAGGTCATGCTCCAGAGTCACTTTTGTCTTTACCAGAATCTGCAAAGTGTTTTCTGCCTCCATCAGTCTCTCTTGAAGTTTTTGGATTGTGTCTTCAATCTCTCTCACCTCGCCTACAAGCCTGAAGAGTCAAGGACAGACAGATAGCTTACTGATTATTTTTCTTTTAGTGAAAACATAGAACTTAATTTCAGCACATAAAGTATAGTAGGGATCTATATTTTTTTTGTGTATATTTAGTTGACATGTACAGATCACATATTTTGTGACCAATTTCCAAGCTAAGATCTTATAAAGTTCTGACCTGTTGATAGAGACTTTACTCTACTATAATTAAGTAGACATTACAATTTTCTACTTTCTGTATAACTAAAAAAAGATTGATTAGAATGAGCTCTGACTCTTTACCAGTAGTGTGGGTTGTCTCTGCAAAGCTCTACGTTGGGCCTACGTGTCCTCTCCTCGAGTCGAGTCTGGGCCACTTTGAGTGGGTTCTCCTTGTCTCTTAGAGCTTTCTTCAGAGATTCAATCAACATCTCGGTCTGAAAGATCTCCTGCAAAGTCTGGTTAAGAGCACAAATAATTATCAAAATACAGTAATTACAAAAATTATCTCTAGATCAGGCTGTCAAAGATGAGTTTGTGTTTTATGGAGTTTTACTGTCGGTCATCTTCTTTATTTTTGTATCTAACTTTCAAAATGTGTGGAATTTTAAGAATTTCTTAAGAGACAGTTAATGTAAAAATTTCCTTTGAACCAATTCTTTTTAACTTATCATTGTGGTGCTTGCAAGTAAATTTACTATGAACAGTGTACCTGATATCACAGCTACTGTTAGTGTTGAAATGCATTAAATGAAATCCAAATATAATTTCCCGCTACTCTGAACGGAGGGACTCACTGTCAAATATGCAACAAATAACCAGCTGTCTCTTAGAGCTCTCCTAGAGTACATATGTACAGTACATAGTCTATTAAAGGAGAAACATTCCCTGTAGGCCTTACCTTTTGAATTTTTCAGGCCACTTTTGAAGATAATACTAGGTGTAAAATAAAGATTTACTGTGTGAAAACAAACACTTGAGACAACAGTAAGTGAATTTGTTTAGTTTTTCTCCAACTGTCTCTATGAGGAGAAAATGAATAAAACAACAAAATAATAATAATAATAATAATAATAATAATAATAATAATAATAATAATAACTAAAAAATAAATACAATTTTGAGAAAAAATAGTCTTGATAATCAGATGAATCTTTTGTGACATATTTAAATAAAGCCATGTAGAAACTGTAAGGACCTTAGCTAGGTGTGCCTGCAGGTTGTTCTTGGCATCAGCCGTTTCTGAGATGCGGTTAGTAAAGGCGACATTGGCGTTGTTGAACTGGTTCCACATTTCATTGGACGTTGTGTTTAGCAAGATTTCTATCTCGTCCCTGAGCTTGTGAGAGTTAGCCCGTTCGCTTTGGGAATGCAGGATGTTGTCGTCTGTGAATTTGGACCATGTGTCTGGCAGAGAAACTCTGGCAAGGAGGAAAAGAGATGCATACATTTATTTTTAGTTTCTATATGTGACTTTGAAGATGAGATACAAACATAATGACAATTCTGAGTCGTTTGCCTGTCATATCCAAATAACAAGCTATCCTCAAATGTGATAATTTCTTGTTTGGAGCAGTAGTGAAGGAAAACGATCTGGCATTCAACCTTAAGACCTGCTTTAAGTACCTTGAAAACATTGTGCTCTCTCTTCACTGATGGATTATTTACTTCCTTCTTTATCTGCGATTTAAAGATTACGATAGAAAAAAAAAGTAACACAATCAATATTTCTCTTTGTCTGACTAGCACAACATGGTCACGTGTTTCCCAAAGTCCACCTATATGCATTTTAGTAGTCTTCTTAAGTCAGTTAACACCATGCTAAAGCAGCATAAAAGGCTGTCTTGGAGAAATTCAGACAAGAGAGTAGTGATCTTGAATGATTGTTTTACAACTTATAGCTAACATTTGGCATAATAAGAGTAACCTTTTATCTTTCAGTCCATACTCACGAATGGTCTATTCTGTCGATTCCTCTGTAATAGCCGATGCCGTCTGATGTGTTCCTCAAATGGTGGCACCTGTCATCAATCCTCTGGGCAGATACTTTGTCGCTCATGTCTTTTTCCAACTCATGTTGGGCCGCTCGATTTGACCTTTTGAAGGTAGACATGAATCATAAAATCAGTTGTTATAATTGTTGTTGAAATTTATAAAGATTCATGTTTTATTTTTATCTTTTTTTTTATCCTTACGCCAGCTGGGCAATGGCTCTGTCCAGATGGCGCCTCATCCTTTCCTGACATGACTTTATAACCTCTACTTCCTTTCAATAGTACAGGTAGAGGGTAAATTGTAACATTTACATTTAATAAGTTTGGTTTTAGACCTAAGACAATCACTGTTGTTTTACCTTTATTAGATCTTTTTCTACATCATCGTGTACCAGGTCGATAGACATCCGCTTCTCTCTGTTGTACAAACATTCTTGAGACACCTATTAACAGAATCATAGTGACTAAACAAGCTGGGGAGGTATTATTAATTAGTGTTTTGATCAAAAGTGAACATGTCCAACATATGGCTTGTCTTATTATGCTCAAGCAGGTGAATAACTGTTCGAAAATGCTAGATAAGCACATGAAGTGTCCTTTTGTGAAAGTATAATGCATGCACGAATGTTGTCCTATGTTTCAGGTGTGCTCTAGTTTCAGTTGCCTGGAGAAACCTCAAAGAAAACTTTCTGCTACATGATATTAGCTTTGCAAGATAGACCTGTCATCGGATCTTCAGTTAGATCAAGTTGACTCACTGTGGGTAATGACCAGCACTCTGCCATGGCAATAAGGTGGCCTAATTAAACACTTTATCCAGAAAAGGCACTGCAGCATTTCGCAAAGGTAGAGTAACTACAATCTTTTTGTTTCCTCAAAGAAAACCTGTAGTTCTTTGTTAAATACTAAGAATTACATTGACAGTGAACACATTTGCCAATTTACTTATATTAAGCTTGAATCACAGAGTGAAATTTTTGCATCATGGTACTCAACATAAATGAATGATTAGTGCATTTAAATTTGTTGTGAACCAGTGTAAACTATTAAAACCCATTCTAACCTTAAGAGGCCCCTCGGTCTCTGCTAAGGCTCTCTCCAACCTTTTTTTCACTTCACTGAGTGCCGCAATCTCTGTCACCATATTGTCAATCTCATGGCTGAGCTCAGACCTCCAGAAGACAATATCATTGACCCTTTCTGCAATGTTCTTGCTGGTGTTTTCTTGCGTTCTTCTGGTGAGCTGCTCCCTATCCTGCATCAGCCTGATGGTGTCTTTCCTCAGTCGTTCTGCACTCTTTCTTGAAGACTCTGACTCCCGGTAATTGCTGTGGTTGGACTTGTACCAGTCGTCCGGGGTGTACCGGTTCGTCAGCATGGTCCTGTTGGAGGGGTAGAAAGCAGTGTTGGCTCGAACCAGATCAAAATGATCCCGCTGTGTGGAGGAGGTCAATGGGAGAGCACTGCTGCTCTTGTAATAACTGTTTGTTCTCCACATATTGGCACTGGGACTTCTCCCCAAGGCTGGCTGAGTGTTACGATAGCTGGATGCCATAGTGGAGATGGCAGGGAGGAAGTGGCTGGTTTTTGGCCGAGCATAGGTTGTCGTCAGAGTTGATCCGAGCAGCTCCATAACTTTCTCCTCTCTATTTTGAAATTGCAGAAAAACGTATGTGAAAATGTGAAACGCTAATATTATAAATATTTAAACATGTCATGAAATATGTGAATGAACAAATTTATTAATGAAATTTAAAAGATAAAAGACAAAGAAACACACAAGGTAAGTCAATGATAAGGTTGTGGAAACTTTTCAATCAGGTTTGAGTTTACTATCCCAAGCTTCAAGCATTTTGAGTAATAGTGAAATATCATCTGCATAGCTATGATTCAATGTTACTGAATATATTAGTAATTTGCTTTAAGGGAATAATTGTTTACATTTATGCATGTGGAAGAGGCTTGTTTAACAAAAACAAAAAGCAACCTATAACTGAGGATTTAAAAAAATGCTTTTAAAATCAAAGTCTCAAGGATCTGCGGTCATTATGTCACTGAATATCTATAATAGAGCTAATACTGTATTACTTAATAGTCTTTGTTGGTTGTATCCTTTATAAAATGTGACTAAAATATATGAAAAAGGAAGGAAACAGTTACTCATGAACTGCTTTCATTCTAAAATCTTCTAAATAAGCATAGATATGAGTATATAGTTTCTTTGCAGTTGTATCCAAATTAAGTTTTGCTTATGAGTTCATCCACTTTATGTTTAAAAAATATCAGAATAGCAATGCTGTTGACTGTTCAAATTAAAATGAATCCTCAAAGCTGTTAATAAATAAATAAATCTAGGTTACCAACAAAATCCAAAAGACTTACCGAGATGATTGCTTGTCCCCTGTTTAACAATGAGCGGCTATCACCCTGCTGTGTATACCTGAGAATGAGTTCAAGAACACAATAAAGGTGAACTGACATGCATAATAGATGAAGACGTTTGCAAGTCATTGATTCAGCCAGCCAATAACGTTGCACAGTCATGGTGTGCAGGAGCTGAACAAGATTTCTGTTGACACAGAAGCAGTTGCCATGGGTTACTGCAACACTGAGCCAAAGGACTGATTAATGTTTGTTTGTTTGTATGTTTTGTTTGTTTTTTAGTTAAAAGTCTTTAGTTCTAATAGAGTTTTAGTAACTCAATATCCTTGCATTACTTTTTGTTTGTTAGCCTTTAAACATTTATTTTGTGTTACACTCAGTTCTAGATCTTAATTTAAATTCAGACATACAACTAATTTAGCAAGTAGTTTACATTGTTAGAATTGATTTACACACCCAGAATATTTAATACAACCGTTTATCTTTTTTGTTGACCCTACTGATGATTTTTATTGTGTTTCAGTTCTTCTGCCATCAATCTAAGTTTTATATTTAAACCACAGGAGTTTACATACGTAGTCTTTGCTCAGCATCAGGTGTCTTAGAGTCATTCTGAGAATCCAATGCTCTGTATGGATTACAGTCACCTGTTTAATCTTTTATGTCACAGGAAGAGTGCACACAAACCCCAGTAGCACAGAATAGCAATCTGTGTTGTGTTACCTGTCACTGCCACTGGGGTTCATTTACACTAATTAGTCCTGAGGAGGCATATGGCCGGTCAGGCAATAGTATGGTTTTCCACTAAAGAGACAAGTAAAGATGAATTCAGGAGTTTTTCATCTGGTCGAAATGTTTATTACAGATTTATGAGCAGAATAATATACATTTGTACAGCTGATTAAAGGGAGCTACAGTGACTACTTTCTTTGTCTGACTATCCTAGAGTTGTGCATCAAAATTTATATTTAGGTGGCAAAACATTTAGCCATCACTTTTTCACCTCTTTAAAGTGTTCCTGTGTTTCTCCCCAGTTCTGAGGATATTCATGTTAAAAGTTAAATTTTTATAAACTGTGTGACAAATGACTACAGTAAAATAATTTGAATTATATAAAATCATTTTTCATTTATTCATAGACTGTAAAATTGTTTGTTGTTCAGACCTTAATATTCTGCACTGGATGTGAAAAAAAGGGTTTTATTAGACATAAAGGTCACTTTTTGTCAATAAAAATAAACTAAAGCATTACTTGCTGGATAATTGACATTTATCTTGTAATTCAATCATTCAGTTCATATCTAAGCAGAAATAGCCATTAAGAGTTTATTTTTTTGTGGCATGGAAAAATTAAGTGTGAATTAATTATCCAACACTTTTGCATCCACCGATTTAACTTTGCACAATAAATTATGATGCTCAGAATTATTATAGTATTTTTGTCTTTAACCTGGAGTTTTTGATGAATATGTTTAGGTTTTTCAGAACTGAAAGACGTATATTTGGCTCCACAACTGCATCTCAAAGCATCACTTAACATGGAAAGGTTTCAGAAGGCCACAGCACACATACCTTCAATCCTCTGAACTCAACCACTATAAATACGCTTTAGAGGAGCAGAAAGAAGCAAACACTCGTATGAAATTCCTCCCCCAGATAGAGCTGCAAGTGACCGCCTGAAAAGTGATTCCTTTTCGATCTTCCACTGGCGAAGGAACGCTAGAGATGCCTATATATACTCTTGCCGTGTGATTCGAGACAGTATGTTGTGAATTACTACATAGGGGAAATGTCTGAGGGAGCAAGCATGCTGTCCGCTCCACTTAGAGCTCGCTGACATAAAGGGAACTAAATGTGTAGAAAACTAGCTTTTAAATGACCTTCTGGACTCAAAGATTAAGTTTACACAATGCTTCTCTTAATGTGTTTTTTTAGACCTATGTGTCTCAAACAGGAAAATGAAAATATCACAATTGGACGTTTAAGCCGTGTGGTTTGGCATGTGTGGATTTCTCGGTGTGGCTTCAATGAAATGTGTGAATCTTCATATTTGGATAGAAGAGACGAGAAAAAGGATGAGCAGTCATGATGGCTAAATTATCTTTGATGAAGTCCAAACTTAGTCCTGTACCAGAGATGTACAGGACTTCTACTAGATTTCATCTGTTTTTTTGTTTTTTTGGGTGGGGAGGATCATATATTTTTTGACAGTCACATAAGATTATACCCATTCTCAACAACCCTTTTCCACATTTAGTTGCAATAGAACCACAAAATTCAAAAGTACTGGGACATTTTACAATTTTACAAATTACTATACCAGTAAATTGTAAAATTGAAGGGAAAGGAGACCTAATTATCAAAACAATCTAGTAAGCATAGGGTGCCTTCCTGAGTCAATGTTTTCCAAAATCATTGTTCACCACCATTACCAATTAGGGTTTTTAAGTATTTTTTTTATAAGCTGTGCATATTGTGAAACCTGAACCTTTTTTTGCTATTCTTTTTTGCAGAATAGCTTAAACTCAGTTTGATTGGATGTGTAGTTGGATTTAGATCGACTGGTCCTTTCCAACACATGAATGTGCTTTGATTTCACCGTAGCTCTGACTATGATTAGCATCATTGTCCTGCTGGGAGGAGAACTTTTTTTTCTTTCAAGCCAAATCCCATAGCTTTAGGGCACAACTGTAAGTGAGATTTTTGTGAAGTGTTGGTTTTTTTTGTTTTTTTGATTATTTGTGAGATTTAAGTGTGACTCAAATGAGAGTATCAAATTTTTGTTTCATTTTTGTTATTTCAGCTTGTATTTAGGTAACAAATACACACAACTCAACTCAGTTTCCCTCCACTGACCTTCCATTTTTCTGCTAAGAATAGATCCGAGGAGGAGGTCAGCGGTGTTTTTTAAATCTTTCCTCTCAGTGAAAAAAACAAGTCCATGTGTTTTCTCCTGGTGTTTTCACTTTCTTACCCACCCATTCACCCACCTCCCTTCAAGCTTCCCGCTCGCTCATGTGTGCTGGCTACACTACAACTTCCTCTGTTTGAGCTATTATTAGCAGTACTCGCTCACTTCTATGACAACACCGTTCTTACTGCTGACGCAAACTTGCAGGTTTTATTTTGGTCTGATTGAGTAAATGACCCATTGGGGAATCGGGTTCCTCTCATGAATTGTAGATGGAGCTGTCGATGAGGAGGGTGGCCACACCTGGAGAGGAATACAGGAGAGGAAGTGAACCGTTTAATCTGATGACAGAGTGAGAGATCTCATGCTGAGCTACTCTTGCATCCATATGGTAAAATCCAAGAAATATCCTGGGCTCCTTCTCAGCTTTCTTTGTTGACACTCATTATCATGTTCCACTCATTATTATTTTTACCAAGTAAAAATGGGGAATAAATCTGAGATTTCTGTCCTTTTTAATATAAATCTCAGCCAGAGTAATGCATCTGTGTATTTGTATGCCCTTCAGGTGCATCCTGTAGAATAGTTGAGATTAATTTACATGCATCATAATTTTTACACCTTTTCCTTTTCAGTTGTCAGGCTTGAACCTCACATGAAAATGCCAAGCAGAAGATAGTAGAGAAAGCATCCAAAAGTTGTCAAAGAGGAAATTTATATTTGGAATGCCAATCGTAGGTGTCAATGCTTAAAGCAAAGTTCCCTAAGATAAGAGTAGTCATAGTAAAGTATCCAGATCAAATTTAAATGCATGGAGTGAACAAGTACATTGTAATTTATCAAGTAAAGAAGAAGAAGTCAGCGAGAAAGATGGTCGGGGTTCAGAAACTTAGTATCTCCAATTCATCGCATTAGTGAATTATTATGTATGATAGATAATCTGTTCCATCAAAGGACACAAAAAGCATAAACAACTATAAAAAATAACTTTTTAAAAAAGATTAACTTTACAACAGCTGTATTTGCCCCAATCGTCTGGCTGCTTACTCCCTTCTCAAGGTATCTGTTGTTCCCATAAACTGGTGTGTTTCCATTCCTCTGATTTAGGTTGTTCCTTCTCAGTAGTTCAACAGACTTGGAGAAAAGTGTTTCTAACAAACAGACTATTACTTGTGGATGAGAAGAACTGGGGGTTAGGGGGTTAGGTTTCACTGAGCTCTTGCAGATTTGCTGCAGTAATGACCTTTCTAGTGAAACTTCTCTCTCCATTCATTTTCAGTGTTGCCAAGAAGTGGACCAACACATCTGCTGGACATGATTTTAAGTACACAGGTCAAAAAGAGTTGGCTTTCTTTGATCACCACGAGAGATTTACAAACAATGATGCAACATTGTAAAGGTAATTTTTTTTTATATATATATATATATATATATATATATATATATATAGCACATGTTCAGCTATATAGAGAGAGGGAGGCCCAGTCACTACATCATCATCCATAGATGTTAGTACTTTCTTGTTTTAGTGGGCAACACTCAAATGCCCATTAGTGGTTGATATTTGTTTCCTCCTTTTTATAAAGGTTTCAGGTTCTACAGTATAAATTCAGAATTGTAAACTGTGTATGTAAAAATGGTATTCTGTTCCATAACAGTAGAAACAAAAGCAGGACTTGAGTCAGTTTGTGCGCTGTTGTAAGACAACTATTATATTTCTATTTGTTCCTTAAAGCTACAGTTGTTGTGGCTCCTCAGATGCAGTGGGCACTGAGGGCTCCATTACATTACCCACACAAAGCAGAAAAAATGGATGGCATATTAGCCACTTAGACAGAGGAAGCAGAGACTGGCAGACTGTCAGGCAGCAACTGATGCATGCCAGACCTCTCGGTATCCCAGCACTGTTGTTGATGCACATACTTTTAAAAGCAAGGAAGCATTCAGATGTAGATTTCCAATTGTTTTTCCCACCTTCTGTTGTTTAAGTGGTAGCATTTGGCATGATGCGCCTGTCTTTTTGTAGGTATCAAATTAATCTGCAAAGATCAAAAAATCCTCTTTGAACTTATCAAATCTGCTGACTCATTTCTTTATTTGGTGACATTAAAACTGTGTATTCTTACTTTTGATCACAATCTAATCTGAAGTGTATAGATAATACAGTGGTTCAGAGGGGAAGGCAACACACATCTGACTAGACAAGCAATAGGACAGACTGGTGAACTTTAGCCTCCCCCCACTCAGCGATCAAGGCTCGCAGTCACAAACTTCCAGAGTAGGATGTAGGGCCTTGAATGCAGGGCTTTGTCCAGCCTATGGGCATCACATTCCATCAGAGCCACTCTGCGGCGTGCAGCAAAGCGGAGGAGAGAGTATGGCAGGACTGGATACAAGAGAGAGGGAGGCCCAGAGAGAAAAGAGAGGAGGGCTGAATTTCTGTCAGAAAGATCTTTGGGATTGTGTTTGAATTGTAATGTTTCTGTTCTGTCGGTATCAATAAATCTCTTCCCAAATCGTCCAAGAAAATTTTTATATATTTCTTAGGTTTGGTTTTTCTAGCAACCTTCTACATCAAAGCAAGTTTGTCTTTGTTCAAATTATTAATCTATGGCAGTCTTTTTTAATGCACTTTTGCTTATGAGAAAAAGGATCTTCATGTTTTGATGCTTCTTTACTTGAAGCAGTCTGAGTAGCAGTGTGCTCGGAGAGAGCTCTAACTGGACTGGCGGTTGTTAATTCAGCTATTTTTGGCCAAACGTTTATAAAGGGGAGAGAGGTCTAATGTTTCCATGCTGAGTCAGGAGTTGAATTATTCACCCTGGACGCGTGTTGCACTCTCAGACTCAGGCCTCCTCCCCAAATTAGGGAAAAATGGAGCTTGTTCTTGCAATCAAGACATTGACAAAAAGGGAACATGAACGATAGAAACCTCAGATGGTTTCACAGTGACTCAAGATCATGCAGAAGAATATATTGTGCTTTAATAAGGAACAAAAGAGTCAGCATTCCTCGTGTTTGTGTCATTTCAGAGCGAGGGTGTGAGATGTTCAGCATGTGGCCAGTGTATGTGCAAACTCTATCCAGCATCAGTCTTTAGTTTTTTGTTCCTTTTTTCTTCACTCATCATGACACACAAACTACAGAACATATCTGTCATTCTCTTCCCCAATCATAATTTATCTTCACTTTTAAAGTCTTCCTGTATAGCAGCTCCCTTTGAGATCTTTTTATAGCTGGTTATAGTCTGTGTTGTCTCCACAAAGAGGTGCTTGTCAGTGTCAGTGGGAGACTGTGCAGCTGGAAATGTGAGTTTCAAGAGTAATTGTGTGCTGGGTTCAGATCCCATATCTGCCAGGTGATTAACGCCTTTAAAACAGGATGTTATCAGTCAAACATCCTGCTGAAAATAAAACTCCTGACACCTCTCTTTTTTTCTTTTCTTTTTTTTTGTGGAAATAGATTACCAGGAGCTTTTTGTCTGTGAATTTATTCTAAAACCTTTCACCATGTATAATGTCTGTGAAAAGCAGTTATAAAAATAATACATTCTCACCAAATGTGGGGCCTATTTGACTCCATCACACTCCCTGCTGGTGGCTGGTGACTTGTATTAATTTGTATTTACATTTTCTCTCTTTCTGCAAGTGTAGAAACAGACTTGTCAGGCGTTTTTCTTGTCTATTCCTCTCCTTTTTTACCTCCCTTGTTCCTTTT
The DNA here is from genome assembly GCF_001444195.1 of Xiphophorus couchianus. Classification (NCBI taxonomy): domain Eukaryota; kingdom Metazoa; phylum Chordata; class Actinopteri; order Cyprinodontiformes; family Poeciliidae; genus Xiphophorus; species Xiphophorus couchianus. The sequence continues at coordinate 8,917,835 of NC_040237.1, read as the reverse complement.
TAAGTTTCCTCCCCAATCTATCTACACTTCTGTAATGCTCCAGTTGTGAAAGTAAACCTGTTGGGCGTCTCCTGTGCCCTCAGAGAACAATTCTGATTGCCGCACTGATGGACAGGAGACGTTTTTAAAAAGAAAAAACAACCCCATACACTGTAATAATCCTTTAAAATTTAACTCTAACCGCTCATAAAAAAATGAAATAAAATCACCAAAGTGATTTCCTTTTAAACCATTAACAGTGGTTTAAAATGACTTTAAATACCAATAACAGTGGTTAATGGTATTTAAAGGGAAACTTTAAATACCATTAAGAATGGTTTACAGCCAAATTAGGATAGGTTCGCATTTGCAGTTTTATGTGGAAACCTTAAGCTGTTCTCAAATAATTCAGGCAGGGCTCTCAAAAATCTTCCTTAGCTAAAAGAAACAAACCCCAAAGATTCAGACTTTTCGCTGAAAGGCGGAAAAAACAATGACTTTCTTGTTGAGAGGCATTTCCAACCTCTGTTCCCTCCCTCAGATTCTGAAATGCCAAAGGCTTCTACTCCACAGCTCCACATAAGCTCACAAATTGTTCTAATTTTCCCAAATTAGGACTCGCACAGAACATCGCTATAGACAATCTGAACATCACTGGAATTCAATTAAGTTTCTTGGCAGCTCAATACTCATAAATCTGTTGCAGTGGGAATGGTGCGTGTTACTGGCATTTCTCCATCTTTTTCAATAGTGGACTGATGGGTGTCTTGTGGATCACAGACATGGCCTCCTTTCAGTAACAATGTGAAGCTTAAATGGATGGGGCAATCGAATATAATAGCCTACATGGTTCCTGTTTGTGAAAGTACAGAGCACTGAGGAGTAAAAATGTCACAGTGGAATTTCAGGCAAGTCCTACTTAAACGTCTCCCAAACTGTGTGATAAAATTGGCTTCAATTCTTAGTATTTTAATTAAGTAAATTATATGCAACTACTGCTAAATGTACTAAACTACTGCTGGGCCTCTACCACAGGGAACTACTTTTGCCTTTTAAAAGGTTTACTGGTTTTTCCAAATAGAAGTCTAGGATTTCCATAGATACTGTCACAATTGTTAGCTTTTTTTGTTTTGGTTTTCCTCAACATAAAAAAAAAACCCTTCTCCAACAAAATAAATTTTACATGTTAAAGCTGGTGCATAGCAAATATCAAATTATCAAAACAGGTCTCTTTTGTAAATGAGATCTTGGACCTCAGTGAGACAACCTGTATAAATTGTAACTAAAAAATTAAAAAATGACACACCAACAGATGCATCAAATTATCACAGACATCTAAAGGGATTAAATAGCAATATCATGATACGATCATGAAATCGTGTATGTCAAGATTCAAAACTTTATACTACATAAATTTGCTGAACAAGAAAGAACCTAAAAATGTCCTTTGACTAGTTTTGCAATCACATCTTATTCACTGATATAAACAGTAAGAAGATTTCTTGTAGGTGGGAAATCTATTAGCATCCTGCTCACTGTTCTCTGATACCTCCCCATGTTACTCATACAAGCACACTTGTGTATTTACAATCACTATGCCTCATTCAGCATTTGACTCCTCACAACCAGACTGAGCCAGTGCATATACACACTGTAGTAGTCTCAGCATTAGCACAGAGAATATATCACACTGTCTTGTCCTTAGAAGGCCTGAAAACTGGGTTTGTTGCCCAAGCATTTGCTTGAATGAAGGCGGAGCTGCTCGTACTGTTTACTGACTGCAGCTTATTGCTCCCAGCTCGCTGATTCTCATTGTGAAGTGGGCATAGAGGAGCCAACATGGCAGCCCAGTGCCCCCTGTCTGCTGTTGCAAACAAAGAACTACTGTGTGCTAAACCGTCTTATCAGTCCAAACTCCCTCTTCCTCTTCTGAGTCTTTGTCTGGGAGAAAAACTCACCAAGGCACTCCCACGATGAAAATTAATATCATACCACCATTTATCTGTGGTGATTATTGTGTAATTAGCACAGCAAAGTGATGTAAAGCCATGGCAGTACAAATACATTACATTGCAGATTCACAGCACTCTGTCTGCAGATCAGAATCCTGGAAGTACAAAGCTGTAGGAAGTTTAGTGAAGATGCTCTCCACAGGAACCGCTTGGCCAAATGAGTGAAACAAACAACCAACGACAGCTCATGACTTTATTTGTGTTTTAATAAAGAGGTAAATGAAGAGTTGACAACAGGTGGGTAAAGCAAGATGGGCAAACAGAGAAATATGAGAGTGCACAGAAATAACAGACAAAACAAAAGGTGTTTCTGCTGCATAATCTTTCTCATTTTTATGTCAGTGTAAAAAACATATATATAAAAGTAATATAGACTCCATTTAATTTGCTTTATTTTGTTTTGTTTTTGATCTTTTTTTTTATTTTCCAGTTTAAAAGTATATGAAAAATAAAGTACAGCAAGGGAAAATATGTGTTTCTGGGTCAAATGTTATCTTACTTTTTTACCTACAGTTTTGTAAAGCATACTTTAAATTTCAAAATATTCATAGTAATGGCTAACTATTGGATTAGCTCGAGGCAAGTTTTCATCTACAGCACAGCACTGAGACTGCAATGGTATATAATTACATTTGTCTTAACAGTGATGCATCTAACTGTTGCCTTGACTCTACTGGGTCTCGGTGATGTGTTGCTTAAGTGGTCACAATATACTGAATATATACTGAATGGTGGGCTGGAAAAGTGAGTGGGCTTGCCTGGCACTGTGCTAAATTGATTCAGATCTTACTTGGTCAACCAGAACTGTTCTGCATCATTTGGGTACTATAAGAAGAAAATGTGTTAGAAGTCAAAATGCTTATGTTTAGTACACATTATGTGAAAAAATAACAATAAATAAGATTATGGAGACATGCCATCCTCTGTTGGGAAAACCTTTGATACTGGGACTTGGAATCTGACTTAAAGTTACCTGGCAGTAATAAGGAGCAGATAGGTCAGAAGCTCATATGAACTGAGACAAAGACTCACATTGTTTCAGCAGCGATGAGACGATAGTCACATGATGTTGCTCAGTCTTGATGTACCCAATTATAATTCCTCTGTCCCCTAATTATAATGGAATCTGATGAAATAGAAATCAGTTGTAGCAAAGTTCACAATTAAATTATTTACTGGTGATAAGGATTTAATACGTTAATTCTGTATTTGAAGAATAATACTTCCTTTCAGGTTGTTGAGCAGAAGTAATTTACTTTCAACTCAGTGTTTCCTCTTTGGAACTTGATAAGGGCCATTAAAAGCTGCAGTAAGTTTGATAATTCCTCCCCCCCGCCCTATATTTGTTGAACCTGACACTATGTCTTGACAGTGTGATATGAGACAGATCATCTGTAAAAAAAAAACAAGATCCACTACCTTCTCCATGTGCGCCCAGTGCTAACTAGAAACAACCAATCAGAGCCAGGAGGAAGGACTTAGCGTTATCAATCATCCTCCTTGTGGCACTTCTCATCCACTGGTTTTCCTGTAAAAGTGAGTTGTTTCTCCACCATTAGCACATTTAGTAGTACGCTCCCGAGGTTGATTGACAGCTTTCAGATGTTCCTCCTGGCTCTGGTTGTTTTTGGTTGGGAGAGATGAATTTTTTCACTCGGCTGTAGTAGCTCAGGGAGGAGGTGGAGGAGATTGAACTTTTCACAGATGATCTGTCTCATAACATACTGTAATGACATTTTACATATTTTAGCAAATATGTAAAGAAAATGCATATTTTCATAAAAGTTACGTTTTAAGTTTATTATTTTGAGAAAAAAAGTAGAAACTGAAAAAATAACAGTTAAGACTTAGTGTCAAGGTTTGATCTTAAACTTTGAAAAACGACATATCAAAATTGAGTCAACTGTATGTTAATTTACAAAATTACTAAATACAGTGTATTGGACTAAGTGCCCAGCCCACATACCCAATGAGGGACAAGACTTGAACCTAAAACAAACAATAAAAAATAAAAAAAATCAGAAAATTACAAAACTGAAAGATTTTCCAAGTGATGTTACAGATAAAACAATTACTCCTTTTTTGGATGTAAAAAAGAAAAACATTTTTGAAAAAATATCTCCTCTTGTTTTAGACTCAGTTTTAAGCCTAAAGCTGGTTGTCTAGCAATAGAAAGTGTAATCAGACCAAAAATAATTTACTGAATGCTTTATTTAAACCTACACACAATGGAGTGGAAACTTTGCACTGCCATATCTGGCTAATGTCTGTGTTTGAAATGAGAGATGGATGCCATGAGCGTGCACGTGATAGAGAGAGAGAGAGAGGTGGGTGGGAAGCTATTTTCTGGACATGCTAAAGAGGAGGTGCTGGCCCCTTATTACAACAGGCACACCCATTTGCTTCAAATTCCTCAAGTGACTCTCTCCTGTAAATAGCAGGCATCACAGCTGTTCATTTAAATAAAGAGAGAGAGGAAAATACTCCCACTGATATGAGAGATTTATTGTTGTGAGATCCCAAATTGCTGCCAAGGCTGGTGCTTTTGTATTTAGTTTTTGATGGATTTCGGAATGCTGCTGCCCTTTACCGGTGCCAGTTCTGGTAACACCCAAAGCATCTGAACTATGTCAGGCTGGGTGGGCTTTCCGTTTATATAGACATCATACACTGGTCTTAACAAGTACAAATTTGGGATGTATGTATTGGGTTTCAATACAGTGTATTGCATAATACTATTATTCATTTGACTTTTTTTATTTTGTCAAAGTTCAAGTCCAATTTAAAATGTATTTTATTCAGAAATATTGTGAGAGACTATATATACTATGGGTAGTACATATTTGTGAAGTAGAAAAAAAACTTATACCTTAAGTCTACCTTTTTTGTTTAGTTCCCCTTGGGTCAATACTTTATGGTACTACTTTCACTGTAATTAGTGTTTACGGTTATGTCTCTTCTTTATAAGGAAATCATGTTAAACCCACTCAGAAAGAGAGATTGTGCAAGGAATACTTGAATTCTGAACTCCCAGCTCCACCCTTCATTTCTTCTTTATCCTTGTCCTGCAAGCCACCTCACAAGGAAGGAAACGGTCCTTCTCCACCCCAGTGTGAGGAAGGGACGGGTGTCGGTCTGGACCCTTCAGCTGACAGCAGGAAACAAAGAAATTGCAAGCTGATTTTCTTTTTCAGTCCTAACAGGATGTGTTATGTCAGGACATTTGGGAGATGTGGCATGTCAGGACTCTCTGACCTGTGCACCCACTGATCACTCATGCTTTTGTTGCTGTGAGGGAGGGTTTTTTTTCTTTACTGCAACACATCTATAAAATATACCTAGTATTTCAATAACTTATTTGCACATCTTTATTTGCAATATTTGTGTAAATGTACAGTACCAGTGAAAAGTTTACATTCACTCATCACTGTCATGCAGTTATGTTCAATAGTAACTTTTAATGATAAATTTCTCTTTTTCAGGAGTGAATTAATTTAATAAATTTCAAAAGTGAGCACTGGGTGCTTCTTTGCATGGTAAAAGTAATAGCAAAAGAATCTTTAGTTTAATGTGCTTTTGAGAGTTGCAGAGAAACTGAACATCTTTCATAGCCGTACGCAAGCTTCTGGAACTAGATATTTTACCTTTCTTATTACCATAAATGTCAGAGTTCCTGATAGCTGGTTGGTTTCCAGACACAGCCTGAGCTTTTAAGCATAGTCCATAAATTGTTAATGAGTTGAAGCTGGAGCCACTCCAGAAGCCTAATGCTTGACTAGTTCATCCTTTCATAAAAATGAGTTTTGATTTGTGTTTGGGATCATTGTTCTGTTGGAAAAAACAATTCTATCCAGGTTTCAACCATCTGCTCTAAATTGTCACAAACAGGTGTAAGCAAATTGGTTCAAGTCTGTTATGCACTGGAAGCTGTAGAAACACCAGGGCCTGCAGTGAGAAGTTCATTCACGCCATGTGGCAGAGCATCCTGTAATACAATTTAAGGTAGTCCAACACAATTAACATTCAAGACTTCTTTTTTGGATGCTTTGTTAAGGTGAGCCATACTGAAGAGGATGGTATCTTGATAAGAATTAACAGTTCAGTTTCTCCAGATCATGGGGCTGCACTGACAAGTGCATCATCAGAACTTTTTGCTCTTAAAAGTTTGAATAGATGAAGCTGTTCAGTGAACTATGCCACCTGAACAAACGTTCAGCAAGGCTGGAAATATCCTGGCCTCGCTTCCTTCTGGTTTGAGGGTTCCCAGAGTTTAATAAGCCTCTCTAAAAGAAGCAGACTTCTACTAACTGTCTGTAATGTGCAACTGTTTCCTGTTCTCCTGAACATGTCTTCCTCAAATCTGAACTCTGTTCCACAAAAGAGAAAAGCAAAAACTCACCCGACATCTGAGTAAACATTTATGATCTCAGATGTAGACATAGTTTAAGTCTCTTATGCATTTAAGTATTTCAAAAACATGCCTGTGTCAATAAGAAACTATCCATCCATCCATCCATCCATTTCCTGTTCACCCTTGTCCCTAATGGGGTCGGGAAATAAGAAACTATGAATTCCTAAACTTCTTTCTCATCTGTAATATACTGAAAATAATACATGAACACATTAGAACCACAATTACACAAAATCAGTGTGTCTATGTTCTGCTTTGGAAAATAAATTGACCTCACTTAGGCTAGCTGGTGGATAGCTTCAAACATAGGATTTGCCCACATTTTGAAATTGAATCTCTCTGGAGGCAGATAATGAAGCCAAACTGAGCATATGTGCTATATATACTAAAACTATTCAAACACAAAACTAATGTAGGTAATAATATCTAGGAATAGGTGTTGGTTTGTAAGACCCACACTGTCTCACTGGACATCCACAGAAACCCAGAGTCTGTCCACACGTCCTCGTTTGCTGGAAGTCTGCTCCGGTTTAATTTCTATACTAACTATACAGGGTTCCACTTTTTAGTTTGATTGTGTGTTTTGTTTCTGACTTATTAGAGGGTAAAACAACAGATTACAAGGAATACACATCTTCTTGGTATAAATAAAGAAGAGAAGATTATTGGGAAATTCAGAAATGGTCTTTACAGTTTGGACAAAGATGCCTTTAAATAGCTGTGAATTGTAGGACTCAGGATTCGAGTCTTTCTAAACATCACGCAGACTGTAAATCAACCCTACTGCTTCCCAAACATCCAAATTTAGGTTAAAATGAACTCATGCAAACGCCATGCAGAAAGACCCAGGCCTGGGAGTAGCTTGGAAATATCAGTCTATGTAATTAATCTGTATGTTTTATTGTGCAAATTAGCTAATGATGTGAATATTTCATATCAAGTTATTGGATATGACTGTATATGTAAAAAATTATCTTAAAAGGACAATTCCTACCACACAAAATCTCCATGTTATAACCAGAAACCCATATCAAACATTTTGTGCCATTCAGAAGCTTTAAATATATAGGGGAATATAAAGAGGAACTTGTGCTTGGAGGGTCAAAATGTTCCCCAAAATTACTGAGAATTTCTAGTAAACTGATATTTTCTAAAGTGGTTTTGAAACAAATCAGTTCCAAATGTCAGAAGATATTATTGGAATATTTAGCCCATTATGTCTGTTTAATGAGACAAGCTCATTGTCTTTAGTTGTTCATTACTCATATATATATACATACATACATGTATGTATGTATGTATGTATGTATGTATGTATGTATGTATGTATGTATGTATGTATGTATGTATGTATGTATGTATGTATGTATGAAAAACACCACCTCCATCTGCTGGTCATTAGCAGTAAGTGCAGAGACGTTGCAAAAACACAAAGTTAGACAAATGTGACTGTAGCTTCTTTTACTGTCTCAAGTAAACGTCATCTCCTCTGTTTAATGTGAAGGGAATATACTGAAATAACACAATTTCAATTTTTAACATATTAATATGTTAAAAGATTCATTATATCTATCCACTGTGTACTTTTCTGGATTGCTGAGGGACCTGTGCCAATCCGCAGTAATAGTGAGAGCCTGGTTACACCCTGGATGAGTATACTGTCTAACACAGGGTAACAAAGAGACATTTCCACTTAGTGCAAGCTTTACAAATCCTCTGGGGCTGCTTGTGATAACGCATTATTGCTTCTGTAGATGTATCCGGTCAGTAAAGAAACATTTGCATCCCCCCCATTCCTCCTGTAATATTCTCTTTTTACCAGTTTTACATTAGATTGATGAACATGAGATGTCAAAAGCTTGGGGTTAATTCTTTAAAATGAATCCCAAGTTAATGTCCCTTTTTGTCTTAAGTTGTTCATTACTCTCATCTATACCATTTTCAAATTTTACATTGAACATTTGAGGGGAGGGGATTTGAAGGCTTGGCGCCCTTGGTTACTCAGCAGATTCGATTGTCGCCATACAAGATGTGAATATTAAGCGAGCCCCTGGAATTCAAATCATCCAGCAACTAAAAGTTTGTTTATACCTTCTGACTAAACTTACATAACAAGTGATGGCTTTGACATCGTTGTGGCTGGACTGGGATAGTTTGAAATGTCTGCATGAAATAGAAATCTTCAGTAAAACTGGCAAAAAAATGTGATTATTTATACTCATAGAAGTTGGATTGCAGTTCACAATAAATTACGCTAGGTGGCGGTAGTATCACATCTATGTACGAGCCGCTCAATAAGGAGTTTTTTGTCTTGTTTTTCTTAGATCTGCCCATAAACCGCACTAAATCAGCATTTGTTCACCTAAGTTCTGATATCATTACTACAGTGATAAAATGTGTTTAAATAGTTTACTTCAAAATATTCTGTCAATCTTTATTGAGCGAAAACCTCAATATTTTTCAAGGGGACATTTTTGCTTTTTGAAGCAAAAGCAAATACAGAAGAATGCAGCTCATTGCAGCAATTACAGTCATTCGGTTGCATGAACTCAAATAATCAGGAAAAACTATCTCAAAATTAAAGGCGCTTGTCAGAAATAATGCTCCATTACGTCCTAACATTGACTGATAGAGTTCATTTCTACTGTCCCACAGTTGAAGGGTTTTAAATTAAGTTTGGTTAATTTATTTGACATTTTAATAAGATTCCTTTAATATTTACCAACTTCATATATACTTGCTTGGATCATTTCTATGCCTTGAGGGTAAAATCCAAAAGAAATAACTCTGCATATGGTGGCCTACTTTCTATCGTTTTTAATTATGATTTTAGGCATAAGCGTTGATTATAAACTATGAGCTCCTAACTTTACACTAAAGCTAAGTTTACTGCTCAGAACTACCTTGATTATCATGTTATTTTATGTGAGATTACTCAAAAAAGGTTGTTTGTATGATGCATATACTGTGAGTTTTTTTCTTTGTTATGAAGGGAGGTGACATTTTTTACATTTTGTTACTGTTACATTTGGCTGATAAATGTTATCCTCAGAGTGGACACACAAGAACAAGGCTTTTCTCTGCTGGCCAGGTACAATATGTTATTAAGATGGACGACTGCTGCCCCTCCCATTCATAGTCAAAGACTTTCAGACATAATGTCTTCTCCCTGTTGTAGCAAGATTAATTGCGACTTTCCGAATTGAAGTGACAAACTTGATAAGCTGTGACGTCCTTAAATGGCATCTTTAAGATTTAGTCGCTGGGTGTATTGCAGTTTGATCAGTTTTGTATGAGTTTGTCTGGTGTCCTTCAGCTTATGATCACGATGAGACATCGAGCTCAGCAGTGACTACCACCGGCTGTGAGAAATGTCTGCGTTTTCTCGGCTGTAGATGTGAAACTGTATCAGGCAGCAGGTTCTCTGCAGGTTTGTTGAAAATAACAGTAGCAAGTTTAAAAGATTAATTTCAGCTGAAGGATTCCTATGATGGATTTTACCAGAATTTCTTTTAACCAGTGTTTCTGATAATTGTTGAATATCTGAGTTGCATAGAGGTCACTACCTATAACCATCTATTTCCATCCAGGACTGTTGGGCTATATTCCCCAGTTCCTCTGCATTTCTTATTTTTGTCTCAGAAACAGGGTCTGATGTCATTTCACATTTTCTTTTGGATTTCTCTGGGATTTTCACTGGCCATTGCATGAACAACCAAAATGCTGCTTATTTATGTGTTTTCTTATTGAAATATCAATTTCAAGGTCATTGACATATCTTACCAAAATGAATGACCTCACTGGTTAAACTGCAACATGGCTATTATGTTGAACATGACCCTTTCAGCTACACAGAATAAGCAGTGTGCAGTCATTTCTGTTACTCTCTGGCATCTACTTATAAATTATTTGCCATTTTGAACTCTAGACTACATTGTGGGTAGTTGCTAGCATTGTTTCATAGCACTAAAGAGGCTCACAACTGGGCTCTTTCTGTATGGAGTTTGTGAATTTGTAGGTTCTCTCAGGTTAGTCCAGCTTCCTCAACAGTGCATAAAGGCGTACAGTATGTCAGATTAACTGGTCTTTTAAAATTGCTCTTTAGAATCAGTGCATGCCTGGTTTTGTTCATCTGTGATGGTCTGGCAACCTGTCCAAAGTGTACCCCGCCCAATGGATATGAGAGACAGACCCAAGTCCCGGTACAACCCTGCAAGGACAAGCAGTTAATAGCAAATGGAATAATAAATGTGTTTGTTGTGTCAATTTATGTACATTTACTGTTGTGTATTTGTGCCATAAAATATTTTTCGAGCAAACAACAGTTATCTACCTTACGTCAGACAGTGAACTCTCATAATCTCGTCCACAGAAACCTACAATAAAAATCTGAAGTATCCTTTAAAGTATTTATGTCCTTTAATCTTGGTGACTAGTTGGTAGTTTTTAATGACTTTTGTGTTTTATTGAAAAGATGTCCAGCCTTTAATAAGCAGTGGTAGTGTTCAAGCAGCTCCCCGGACTCATGTGGCTTATAATATTGCATCCCTTTCATATCAGCGTTGTTTGTGTAAAATAATCCACTTGGACAAGGCTTTTTTTTTTTTTTTTTTTACTGAGGATTGTGCTGGAGCTCCTTCAGCAGCTCCCTCAGCAGACATTTCTCAGGCTATTTCAAGGTTAGATTTCAATCAGCTTGCTGCCCATTTTGGAGGCAGAATGCAAATAAACTTGTGAAGGAGAGGGAAAATAAGGCAGCCTGTGGCGAGACTCAAAGTCATGAAATAAAAAAAAAAAAAAACGACTTGGCCTTTGTTGAAGATTACCAGCTTTCTCTTTTATTGAAAAATATAGCTGTTATTTGAAAGAGAGGTGAATATATTAATATGAAGTAAAATCAGAATTGGGAAGAGGAATAAAAACAGCACATACTTGGCATAACAAAGCCACAGAATAGGAAGAAAAATAAAACATCACCTTCTAAAGATGAGCTTGGAGCCAGTTTGTTGAATTTCTGTTGCAGTCCTTATCTTTTTCTTAAGCCTCAAAAACACTGTCAGGGAGAGGAGAACTTAAGCAGACCTAGGGCAGGCAGTATTTGCAAATTTGTAACATAATTTGTTCTGGTTTACTTTGGAGTTTCCTCTCAAGAGAGACGCAACAAATACACAAAAACAAGAAGTATTTCAGTGCAATTTAGTAAAATTTCATAACTCTGCAATTATTCATAACACCAATAGTTCATTTCAGTGGATTGGTGTAAATAGTTCAAACCCTGCAATCTAACAACAAACTTTCCATTTAGCCTTAAAGCCTCCAACATTCCTCTGGCTCCCTCATTATTATAACAGTCGGTCACACTGCTGATTTCAAAGATTGTTCTCTGGAATTATTAATGGCACTAATTACAAATCTTGACAGCAACAACAGTGGAGGAGTGTTTCTGCTGCTCTTTAAAAATAAAAGTATGATTCTTTATGATAAAAATTAGGAAAAAAGTACTTTCCTTCATTTCACAAAAGCACAGATTTCACATTTAATCATAACAAAAATATTACAAACAGTCCGAAATTGACACTAATCTGAAAAAATCAAAAATAATTATAAATTTTTGTTCCACTGTTAAAATCGGTAATTCCTTGGTTAGCACTTTTTATTTTCTCTGGCAAAGTACCACCAAGTGAATAGTAGTTTCTAATCACCATCAGTCGAAAACAAACAACCGTAATCAATCTCTATCAGATGGTACAAAAGTGTAAATTTGGCAGCGATATGTCTGAAACATATTTGGGAGAAGAAATGATGGAAGCATTTTAAGAGGAGAGGATGTTCAAGCAACACCGGCTTTTTCAACTTTCTCAGTGTAGTGATTGTTTGCGAGGCGGTGCTTTGATGGTGTTGATCTCTAATCTGGAAACATAACATGCTAGTTACCACGGTGATAGACCCAGGTAAGAAGTGAACAAGCTTCATGATACTGAATATGCCAAAACTGAATCTGAAGTCACCTTTCTACACTGCTTGCTTCCTAGCACAGACGTTCGCAAACATCTGTTGTCTAAAACTGTCTTTATAAACTACACTGGTGAGGTTAAGGTAGCAGTTTGAAGAGAACAAGACAAACCAAGCAATTTTTGGAAGAAAATGGTTCTCTCTGCATTGTGATACCTCTATGGGAATTCAACACGGCATTGCGAGGATTGCACATTTTGTGTAGGAGATGTTTTAAGTGACACATCTCCGACAAAACCAAAACCTGACAGATTTGATTTACGGAGCCAATTATGAGCCAATCCGGTGGGGATATGGGGAACAAAACTTTTAGTGTCTTTATCAAATTCAAACACCTTACAGAAGTTGAGCTTGAACGCACTTGGAAATTTCCTGCAGATAATTTTAAAGTTGGAGGCTTCTGGAAGCATACTTGTTCCAACTCTTGAAACAACTTGAGGCGGAATGGCACAGCATCCCGATTCTCTGTACGCACACCTGCATCCGTTCCTCATCAGAACATTCAAAGCTCCTGTTTGTCAAAGGTGGCAATTAGGGTCACATTTCTCCTAGGTGTAGGAAAGGAAAGTACGACTTGGTAATTTATGGCTGTAGTGTACAGCAGAGACCCTGACACATAAAAAACTCAAGATTAAAAAAAAAACGTCCACCAGTTTGTTGCTGGAGCAGTTCCAGCTTTTAAAGAGGGCAGGCAATCCAACACTTTTAATGGACAAATTGGACCGACTTATGTAATTTGTAGGTTACATAATTTGTAACTTGACTTCGAGAGAGAAAGTCAGTCTTTTTTGGGGGGTGGGGTCAGTTCAGCAGATACAGTATGTTCCCTTCTCAATGCTTGGAGACCTAGCAAATGGCTTTCAGGTAATCACCGGTGCTTAAACACTGCACTTACTTTTCTGTCTCCTTTCTGCTTTCACAAACAAGCCACAGGCTGTAAAACTCGCAGCCACTGACCTCCTAATACTTCAGCTCCTCTCAAAAGCCCCCTCTATCCCACCATTAAAATGCCAGGACATGGAATATAAAACAAGTTCATCTTGACAGATGACTTAAAACGTTTTCCACATATAGCCAAACAGTCATCCTGCATATGCAAACAAAAATCAGATCAAAGAGAAACAGCAATGTACAAAAATGTGTGCAACCTGAAAACTAATACTGTGCTGAAGAAGTTTTTGATTTAGTTTCAACATCCAGTCTTCTTTGGTAGATCACACATCTTGACTGGAAAATATCTGCCAACTTAATTTTGTACAATTTCTCCAAATCCACCAGATTGGGGTGATATCACTTATCCACTGCTCTTTTAAGGTGGTACCTTCCTGGAGATTTAATTCTGATCTCAAAAACATTCCAAAACATTATTTTTCTTCTTGCAAAGCCACCATTTTGTTTTTTTGGATGTATGCTTAGATTGTGATGCTGAAAAATGTAATCCCTCCTAATCTCCAGCTTTCTAGCAGGCTTTGGGCCAATACTGGCCATTCATAAATCCATCTACGTGGATAAAAAAAAAAAGAGTTCCAACTAAGGAAAATATATCTGAGCGAACAATTAGTTTAGTATAAGTAGAACATAAAAAGTTTTCCCAGAAGGTTGTTGATGTTTTTTTTTAAAAATGAAAAAAGAAAATATTTATTTGTTTAAACTCTACTCCTTCTTCCAGACATAAGGAGAATAAGGGAGACTGTTGTCACATGTAAAAACATGACCAGCACTTGGTTGACCTTTATCAGATTCATTAAAACAGTTAGAAGGTTTGAACTAAAGCCGTGACTAAATACAGACATTTAGTCACGGCATACATGCATTTTAACCATAATTTGGAAATTATAAAGCAAAGCATGTCAATCGATTTGCTATTTCATTTTTTAATGTTTTTTTTTTACAGAGGAAAGATGCCACTTTGTATGTGGAAAAAGTTTTGAGATCATCTATCAAGATTACAAAAACTTGGCATTGTAAAAGGGATGTAGGCTTTTGAGAGCCAATGTACCGATGATGACAAATTATACATTCACACATCTTCAAAAACAATCCACCATTCCTGCATATTGAAAAAAAAGAGAATACATACAGAAAACCCTCTAAAATTTACAGAATCCCCAAGTTGCACAGCGATTTTGAGTATCAGTTTCATGAGAGTACACAGAAATTGATGAGGTGTCTTCCTTGTGCTGATACAGTCCAACTGATGTGTGAAAAGGCATTTTGCTTTCAGAAGTGACGCAGCATACAAAATCCGGTGTCTTGAGTTTAGTTCTTAGCGTCATTGAGATTGATCACAGTATAGTACCACAAAATAGTTCCCCAACCAAATTCATCAAAACCTTTAAGACTCCGAAGTTCACATTTGCTTCTCAAATCAATCCCTTACATTTAAAAAATAATTTACAGCTGACAGATCAATTTAGCAAGGAGGCAAATATAATAAACCCACCTCAGACATAAGAGGCTATGCTTAACTGACATCCTTATAGTAACTGCACACAAAATGATTTAAGAAAAGCAAACTCAGACATGAGCAAAAGTAATAACTCTATCTCTGTAGTGTCTACACCTTCAAACCGCTGGGATTACAAACCTATCCGTTTCATTTCTTCTTTACCTCCACATTCACTGGAACTGACAACACATCCACACAGTCCACTCTCTAATCTTTCCGCCACCTTTTACTTCCTTTTAAAATGGGTGATTTTTCCCTGCTGATTTGTCTTCTCCTTAATCATTTAAAACTTGTGAAAAATAATGTACTCTGAGTTGACATCTGGTAAAAATAGCATCAACCAATCCAAACATTTAAAAAAAATAGCTGTCAGTCTCCTTGCTATAAAGTGAAAGAAGACTTAATGGGTTTTATTTATAGTGTTGATAAAATTGATCTAACATTAGACTGATCTACAGTGAGTAAAAACCTTCTCGACTCTGACTGTAATCCCCTCCTATGGTGGTCTCCTAAGTTCTGGTTTCTTCTGCATGGCACAGACTTCTGCTCAATCTAGACTCTAATCTCATCATCCTCCTGATCCATGAAGTCGAAATCATCATCCCTGTGTGGCGAACTGTTCTTCACACTGTTTGTGTCGCCATCATGGAGGTTGTACTGAGGTTTTTCAGAACCAGAGCTGGACACAGAGCAGCTATCCGTGTGGTGGTTGTTCCTTTCTGATTCGCTGATCTCCGGATCGTAGGGATCCGCCGTCACCTTCTGCTGGAGCTGGTAATTACTACGAGGTGGTCTTGAAGGTGCCCAGTCCTCTGCGTCGTCATCGTCGATGTGAGGAATGTGGGATGGTGATGCATGCTCCTCACTACCTTTGCCTTCCTCAAAGCCAAGGTCGTCCTCTTCCCAGTTTTTCTTCTCCATCACGCTGAGGATATCCCCGAGCATTGAAGGCCCCAAGTCGATGTGGAAGGACATTACGGATTCTGCTTTTTTCATCCCACCTCCTTTTGGCATGGATGGAGGCAGGTCTTTAAGTTCACCGAAGTTCCGTTCGTCAAGCTCGGCGTCCACTGTGGCCATAGCTGCCCCTCCGTTCATCGGCTTATTTTCCACCAGCGTCTTCATAGGACTGGAAGAGACACTTTTTGGCAGCTGGTTGCCTATGTCTGAACTTTCAGCGTTCAGGTAAGGCAGAGATGTGGCAGCAGAAGGCAGAGTTGTAATGTTCTCATACTTGTCTACTCTGTTAACAGACTGGGACCTCTTGCTGCTTCTGAATGTGCGGGACAGAAACCCTGGTTTGGGACCTGGTGAGCCCTCCTTTGTGTGGGACTCCCTTGGAGGTTCCCCTGATCGGGAGCTGAGAAATGAAGTGTCTCCAAAGGCGTCCCCGCCTCGTCCAACGTGCATGGTGTGACGGAAGTCCCCCAAAGGAGCGCTGATCATTTCAACTGTCAGGTCAGCTCTTGACCTCCTCTTCGACTGGTTGGAGTTGCCCGTTGACTGCTTGAGAATAGGCATGATGGCAGTCTTTCAGTTGTGATCCAAATCAGTAATTAGGCTTTTAGTTCTTTTTAAAGTTTCTTGAGATTTGTGGGAGGTTATCAAAGCGAGTGTAATTCCAGGTGTTTAGAGTTTGAAGCCATCCTGTTCCTTCAGTTCAGCTCAGTCGAAGGAATCTGTAGAATAAAACAAAACAAATGTTAATGTGAGTGTTCCTAGAAAGACCGAGTAAAAACCTGGCAGGCAACGTGGAAATTTTAAGACATGTCAACTCTAATAAAAAAAAAAAAACTACGAAGTTTAATTTAAACATGCAAGTAGTGATAAGCTTCTTAGAGACTAATTTTTAAAGATCAAGCCCCTTTAAGAAGCAAATGAAAATGTTAAACTCCCCATTAATAACATCTCCAGACAACTTTGTTAACCTATCACGTAACTCGTTTGTTTCCTGATGGCTAAACCGAATGGAAACTTTTGCTGCTGTGTCCCAAAAATGAATCCTCACTTGAAGTAGTTCTAAACTGGAAAACATTTTAAATGCAAAAATCTTCAAGGCCGTTATGTAATGGTGAAGGAGGCTGTCTAACTAACTACAAGCACGTTTACCCAACACTTGGGGGAAAAAGGACACCATTGTAGTGGATTTCCATTCAAATCCGTTCTGTTCCTTTGATACATATTTGTGCCCTATTTCTTGACTGTCTCCTTCTCTTTTTCCATCCACTGCAGTGTCTGCTGTGCTTTAGTTCCCATTTAGGCCCCTGACTGTTACATAAGACATTATACTGGGAGCCAGAACAACTCAGGCTTGAAATAATAAAGGAACAGGAGGGAAAAGAAGAGGAGAGAGGGTCTGCACTATTTCTTCAGCGAAGTTCAACTTAAACCACAGACTATTAAGAACAGATCCTCTTCCCTCCACACCAGAGAAAAGAAAATGTGTCAACTTTGTCGTTGACTGAAAGGTGCTACATAAATAAAGTTGCCTTGCCCTGCCGTCGGGATCTTGGGAGGAAAATGTGTTACAAACAGACGCCAAAGTTTGGCATCCAAAATGTGGCATATTTACTATTTGGCAAGTTTTGTCAGTATTTTTGGCTGCCTGCTTTTCATGTGGTTTTACGTGTTTGTTTGTTGTTTTTTTTCTCAATATCACCACAGGCAATAGATGTAGCTGCAGTTAGGTATAAGCTTGAGCACATTTCAGAAGAAAATGTACAAATTATGATGTATATCCTTCAACTTCAGTTGTTTCTGATTAACCTAATTTTAACCTCAAAAGATAGAAAATGTGTCTAGTAGCTATGACAATAAAGATTTTTAAGGTGCTAAATATATTCTCTTGATTTTTTACTATCACTGATGATGTGATTTAAACAAAGTGAAATTCAACTTTGGCTCGGGCGTTCGGGAAATCGGGTCTCAGCACCCACTTAATGTGTGAGTCACAAGCCCACAAACTCCATGGATCACTGTAACAAGGGTGTCACTTGTTCAAACCAGACAGCATGAACCATCATTTACAGTGTTTTCAAACTGAGGCTGAAGCCCACACTCTGAGCTTGCTTTTGAATTGCTCCCATGAATGAATAGCTGCTTTACTGAACAATATTCCTAAAGAACATCACTCATGAAATCATTTGCATGTCTGACAAGAACTCATTCAACTGGAAATGCAACTAACACCAGATGGAACAGAGCCGAGTTTGATAAATGACAGAAGTGAGTCCCACTATGTTTTTTTTTTTTTTGCTCCTCTTAGAAAAGACTTGTAGTTTTTATTTTCTGTATTCAGCAACTTCATTCAGTCTGTTTGTAGTTCTAGCACTAATGGGGAAGACGCACTGACCTCACAGAGGCTGAACAAAGAGCAAATGAAAATCTTTTCTCTCCACTTTGATTGTGAAAGTTATTTGAGTTCAAGCTTGCACCACCCCATAAGAAAACTGAAATGAGCTTATTGTTAGGAAAGCTATTTAGACAACTGGATGCAAAGCTGTAAGCTTATACTTTAAAGCTGAAAGCACACCAAGCACTCTGAACTGTGGCCCTGTGGTTACATTAAGAGGGTACGATCTGTCTGTGTTAAACCTTTGAAAGGTTCATGCATTCTAGCTAATTACCGTAGTAGATGTTCAACTAGTGGCTTCTGAATGCGGACAACTCATCCAGCGTTATGTTCCTCGCCACTGCACAGAGATTTGTATTTCTCTATGGCAACATCAGAGCAGTGTGGAGGCCGCCAATCGGACTTCCTGTCTCTAAGCCGGCCGGAGACAGCAAGAGAAAAAGATTTCATCCCCTGCATGGAGAGATCAGCTCATTTTGATGGATTAACCCTTCCTGTGGCCTTATGCAGGGCAATGTGACAATCTCCACAGAAGTGGAATGCTTTTGAAGTGATGCGTAACAAGAAGATATTCAATCTGCACATAAAAAATGTCAGTGGGTTCTCAAATATCAAAAAGACCCAAAGCGAACACCTTGGGGTCATGACAGGAAATGGCCAGCTTTTTGCCTTTGGGAGATTCTTGATGTTTGTAGCTTTAAACCTCCCCCCTCTTGGTGGCCTCTTGGCCACTATTGTAGCCCGGATAAAAAGATGAAGTATAGCCTACAGTCATGTCATATTAGCCTTTCAGTAAACTATAAAAGAAAAAGGGTAATTTAAGGTAATGGCAGATCATGGCTTATTTTTATTTCAAACTAACATTTAAACAAGCTTTAAACAGCCCTTTTGTATGAAAGGGGATTTGGGGCTCTCCATTTGTTTTAGAAAATTAATCACCACTACAATTAGGGCTGCACAATATGGAAAAAATATTAATATTGTGATATTTATGTTAAATATTGCAAGGACAATGTTGTTTGTGATGAACAAATTTGTCCTCACTCGTCTTCTGTGTTTTCCACTGTTATTCATCTTTTTTGAAAGTCAGTCACAAAAATATACATTGAGTTGAGGCATCAACTGCAGAGTACTTATGAATGCAACTTAAATATAATTGCCAGCATAAGCCATGTGTGCAACTTGCATGTCCAACGTAAGCTACATTGCTACTGCAATCGCAATTATGATTTGATGTGCTGTGCAACAATTAAATCTGTACTATGTCATTGGCTGCTTAAACTTGGGAGCAATTTGTATGAGAGAGTTTGATGGGATGAGGAAGTTTTAAATGGTGTCTTTCAAAAGTGTTTGCATCCCTTTTACATTTCAGCACTTTGTTGAATGTATTCCATTTTAATATGGTGGACTGAAACAAAGAAGTGCGTAGTTGTGAAGTGGAAGGAATCCGAAGAATGCATTAATCGAACCATTGCATTGGCTCTATGTTTAAAGGTCTTTGTCTAACTAGAAGGTGAAACTTCACTGCAGTTCAAAGTATTTTGTGATTCTTAGGTGCTACCTGGACACTTTATCTATGTCTATCTATGTATCCATCAACCTCGATTTAATTCAATTCAGCTTCGCATTATCTTTCTTCTTCCCTGGCAGTTTTGACTACAACTAACCTGTAATTGTAGTCTCTTTATCACTACACAGTTTATTCACTGCTGTCAGAGAGCTTCAATATCTCAGCATCTAAAAATATGGGCATTAAGGGTAGGGAGAGTCAATACAACAGGCCTAATATATTATGGACATGCACAGTCACAAACTTTTAGTTTTTCCTTCAACGTCTGCCTGTTATCAGCATGAGAGCATATTTTCTCAAAGATATTGAAAATGAAATGTTTTGAGTTTCATTCACTTTTCATTGCATGTAGTCCGCAAATCCAAACAGAAAGAAAAACAATGTCTCAGAAATAGCTCACCTAAACCTGAGATTCCAGTTTGACTTCTACAGCCTTTTATTCCTCGTGACTGTAAGTGAAGCGTTGCTGCAGATTCACAAAGCAGACCGTACTGTATTAGTCTGACATGTTTTTGTAAAGGGAAAATATTTCAGAAGACGTGATAAAAATCATACACTTTATCTGCAAACGACTGCCCCAGTTAATGTGCCACTTGGTGACAAAGCCTTTATATAACAGTGCTCTCACTGCTCCGTGTGACTCAGGCTCCAACTGAGACAAGTGGTGACAGGGCCATAAATGATTAAGAGCATCGTATGTTGCCAGCAGCCTCTGATGTGGGTAGAATGACATCACAACAACCAACACGCTCGACGGCGTTCAGGCTCACACTTGTAATCCCACCGAACACAGACACAACACTGAGCTATCCCCACACCACTTTCTCTCCTTTAGCTGCTCAGCCCAATCACAGCAACGTCGAGTCACATGAAACCAGGAGGCATAAACTGACTGCATCTTACATTTTTAACAGAGACTGAAAAAGTAATATTTAATTTAGGAGGAGGAAGCTTTCAGGAGAAAGCTAAAGGGAGTCAGGAAAACAAAAAATAAAAATTACATAACAGCACTGAGACTTACCATTTTCTGGCTGGTGCTGATCAATTTGGCCATTTTGCTGTAATGTACATTTGCAGTTCTGACTGGCATCTGCAACTCATTACAGTTATTTAATATATAACTAAGAAAATGTAGTTATGTATGAGATAAGTACTGTCTTTCAGGAGAAGGTTACTTTTAGGTTTGATCAGAAATCACAATCTGTCATTACCTTATGGCCATACTCTATGTAAGGCTATACTTATGGTTATTTATCTACAAGATACATAAGAATAGTCAACAACACAATGAAGGTGGAAACAATACTTAATAGTGTTACAAACTGGGGAGTAGCCGGATTGACTGGGGGTCCTGTCTAGCCAGCTACATTGGCCCAAACCTCAAAACAGTAACTGTTTTACATCAAGAAGAACATTTCGACAGCGCCAGAATTTGCTATCCTTTTTATTAAAACTATTAAAATCCCAGAAATGTTTCAAAGCATGGAAAATGAGATATGCTTTCTACCAACATATTTTAAAAATTATAAACATAAAAACTCCAATTGATTTCATTTTCAACTTCCTAGTCTCTCATCTCTCTCTCTCATTGATTGGTACAATGATATGCAAATGGTCAGACTGCTGACCAAAGTTAGAAATGACACTCCTAATCGATTAATCAGAAGCAGTGCATAACAATGTGAACTTTGTGACTCCAACAAAGAGCATCAGTAAATTTCTTTTGCAGCAGCTTTGTTGGGCCCCTAACCTTTAACCCAAATATTGGATTCCCATGAGGGGGTTGGGACAGGTCCTGGAAGTATCACAGGCACTGGGACACTTAAAAAAGCTTAATCCCAAATAAATAATTGCAGAGAAGACAAAGGCATTTATGTTAAGATATTCAAAATTGCTAGATTACAAAATTGCAATCATTTTGCAGTGACGTTTGCAAAGGAGTGTTAAACCGGAGCTTTATGTTCTTGGGCACATTTTTGCAGTTAAACCACCACCTTTACACCTTTAATCACGCTTTCTAAGAATACAAAAATATTTTCTATTACACCAGAAAATAGTGAAACAATATTTCATTTTTGTAACTGAAGTTCAAATGACTCATTTGACTTGTTTGATATGCTTGAAAATATACTACTGATTTGTTACTGAAAATTTCTATGGCAAGCTATTCTTGTTCCTTTCCTACTACTCAAGTCAGGAAACCAGTTCTGCCTGATTACCTCCACTTCTTCACTGGAAGGCAAACCCTGTATGACAAATGGTAGAGCTATCTTGAGCCGAAAGAGGTGAGAATGTTCAGAAAAAGGCAGCACTTGTTTGTCACGTAACAAACACTCAGGTATAACCCTTTACCAGGCAGATGTTATTTTATTTTATTTTATTTTATCCTTCCCTAGAATCAAAGCTATGTTTTAGAACTAAATGAAACTGGAAATAGATTTAAAACAAATAAGAGATATAAATGAATACTGAATAGGACAAACTTAAAAATACAGTAGGAATGAAAACCCAGGTTCCAAATTGCAAAAGGTCTGCTGGTAGGAGAACAAAGGGTGCATCATTACATTTATAAAACCAGTGCAGTATACATTTTCCAATTTCCTACTGCAAACCAGGTGCTGCATTTATTAACATTTAGATGTATTTGTCCAAACATAATATCCATATGCAAAAATAATGGTAAAAATAGTCACTCTCTTTCCTGCAGTGATTAGAGTGTCTAATCACTGCAGGCACTCTGCCTCTCTGCTGGCTAGCAGCTGAACTCATAAACAATTACTGATGTTCATAACACTGAGCAAGCAGCCATAACTAGCACAAAACTTACTCAACATTTGCTTTATTAGAGATTGATAGAAAAATCAGCTTTGATTAAGATATCTTAATCAAAAATTGTTAGTTTCAAAGGCCCAGATCAGTCCTTTGCAAACTCAAAAATCCAATTAAATAATCCATGAATGCTGCTATACAATTAAGAGGTTAACAGCAACTTGGCAACAGTATTTTATAGAACACTTTAAATATAAAATCAAAGTATAGACAGCGATGTAGTGTCATTCAAAATGAATGTAATTTCTAAAACATATCCAGCAATTTATGTGGTTTATTCAGACTGCAGCATAATGAAAGAGCAAGACTTTCTGCAAATAACAGGAAAGTTAAGTTATTTTAATCTTTATATCACCAGATAAAAATAATTCCTGCTCTAACTGATGCTTACAATTCCAATTTGCAGTCACGCTAGAACAAATCAGAGATCAGTTGGCTGAGAACCTTAAGTGATTAGAAATACAACAAAGATGATTTTTTTTTTTAGGAAAATGCAAATAATAAAAAAAAAACTAAGCAAGCAATGTCAAGTTGTCTTTGGAAAGAAAAATCCTAAAAGAAAACAAAATGTACTTTAAGTAATATGTCAGTCATTTAAAATGGACAAATGAAAAGCACAATCTACACAGAATTGCAACTTTAATTACTTGAGAAATCCCAGAAATAATTCTACTTTTAAGCAAACTTAAGAAGGGTAGCACAGAGGGCCAAGTTTAACTAAACCTCTCCAGATAGGGACAACATAAAATTACTGTAATGCACACTATTCTAGACAAAAGGGTTTGAATCGGGTAATAAAATCTGCTCAAAACATCTATTCTAGCAAATATCACAACAATCAGAGGTCGAAAGGCCACTAGGATAACACCTCCAGTAGCGAGCTAGTCCGTCCTCCATCTGACATTTAAATTGTTTCAGTTAAACAAGGAGAACAGCGGCAGATTCCAACATTTCATAGTAAAGACTTTAACTGCTTTGAAACATTACAGGCTCGTCGTGAGTGTTTGATTTGTGTGTTAGTGTGTAGTGGATTAGTGTTCAAAGCACCATTGCCACCCAGACAAAGAAACAAAACCACAAATGGATTAACAGTGTTATTTTTAACAGGGCCTGGGCTCTTAACACGTAGAGTAAATGACCCACCTCTCCTAATTTTAACACAAACAACCCTTTCGGCGTCTCTACCAAACAATCCTAACTGCATTCCTTCAATCCATTTAGGTGTTTGCTAGAGATATTGTAATTTTAGTCTTTCAAAATTTTATATTTGGGGCTAAAGGACAACCCTCTGAACACTTCCTTTGTGTTGCCAGCCAAGCTGACCTTTTATGAAGCTGTTACTCCTGCATGGCTGGACTGAGCACTGGGTGGGCTACCACACTGTGCTGGAGACACAGAGGATTTTTGGCTACAAAAAACAAACAGATAAAGTTTTTATCACTGTTTTCCCACAACAAGTCTAAGATAATATCTATGGGTAAAAAAATACATATTGTCTTTTTCAAAAATCCCAAATAAGGATTAGAAGTTGAGAGGCTTTTTTACTTGTGGGTCAGTATTCGGGATTTTTCTAACACAGATGTTAGCACTGAAAGTACTTAACGGGGCAGCAAAGAGAGGCAAGATTCACTAAATAAAGCCAGCACACTGACAGACGTTCTTTCACCGGGTCCCACATGAAATATATCCAACCCTCATTACAGCTACAGTGGATGGATTGTACTCAACTCTGTGTGTGCACAGGAGTGTACTTGTATAATCATCAAAATCCTTCCACTCAGTCGAGGACAAACCGACCAGTTTCACGCTTGGTACCAGGAGCCAGGATAAGAGCCAAGTGGTTAAATAAATCGTTCAATAGCTTTTGGACAATGCAACAAAGCTGAATTTCTACAGAGGATTGTAGCTTGAAAGAGACAAATTACATAATGCATTGTCGAAGCAAGAATGCCAGAGTCACAGTTGGCTTGTGCTGTAGTACAGTTTGTAGATTTAATTTAGCTACAACAATGGCTACTGTTTCCGTAGAGACAAAAGTCACCAAGAAAGAGACTTTACAGAAATAAAATATGACCCAAAAGATAAGTGATGGGAAGTATGCAAAAGCAGAGCACACACAGCAAGTTTGGTAAAGATCTGCAGGAGGCCTGTCAGTGCGACTGGATGATAAGTGACTGGGTCAACATCTCAACGGCTTCTAGCCTTTTTATCAGCAGCCTCCCCACTGAAGTTAAAACACACAACCACAGCTATAAAAGGCCTCAAGCAGAAAGGCTCGACCAAAATACTGTGTTAATAAACCCCCATGGTGTTAACTTTAATGACACAGACAGAAACCAACAAAACACTCACTGACAATAAAGAGGCTTTGGTAAAGGGAAGTCAATTTCCCCCTTTACCAATTCATAGCCCTGTATGGTACCCTACCCTTGTTTCCTTTCTCCCCACTTCCATTTTGTCCCATTAAACAAACCATTACACACCCATCTACTAAAACCATTGCGTTTCAGTCTATAAACTTCTGAATAGTCAGCCAGTTCATGACTAATACACAAAAATACTAAAATTCTCTTCACCTTCAACATGAAGAATATATTATTTTACAATGAATAAAGGGAAAATTCACTTCACTTTTCTTTAGGGAAAAAGTTATATTGATTATGCTTTGAAATTAACATAGGAATCTGAAAGTGTATCTTGTTTACCACTTTGGGTTGCATTTCAATGTCAATCCTTGGGGTTAGAATCATGGACAATAGAAAGACTCTGAGATGGTTTGCACCTCTATTTTGTTCCCCACACATTGCAATTTAATCCCTTCGTACTTGGACTTTGATCCTGCGAATAAAAAGTTCCACATTAATGTGCTCATACCATTGTAAAGCAATTTAAATTTCCTTAAAATCAAGAATGTTTATAAACTATGGACAAAAATAACTTGAAAAGCATACATTTTAAATTGTGCATGTCTATTAAAAATAGTCTACATGTTTTTTTGTTGTTGTTGTTTTATTACTAATTGACCTTTGGCAGATACTGTTCAGTGAAGTCAGATACAATTATCTTACAGTGAACTATCAGTAAATTAAAGAAAATTACTTTTAAGAATGGTTTGTCAAGGAGGGTACAGAATGTCTCTAACAAGGCAGTTATGAAGTGAGTCATGGTCAGAACAAAACGTCCCGATTCAGATTGTGCTGTGTATTTGAACTCTGGTGACAAGATATTTGGTCAGTTTGATAGACTTGTATTGTTTTTTGTTTGTCAGCACATTAAATAGATTTCAGTGACCATGATGCCTCTAGTGAAGGTCGTCATCATGATAGTGCAGCACTATTTTGTGAGAAATGTGAGTTAATTAATACCATAGCAATACTCAACAATAATGTTACAATTGCTGAATAGTACCTAATCTTGTGCAGCCTTAACCAGCACTCCAACAGAGAGCATTCAAGTTTACAAAAATGGCCATATCTGACAAGTCCCCAGCCTAAAGATTGAGGTCTAAACACTGCTCTTATTCTGAAAAGCAAATTGTCAGTATAATTGCAATGTTACATCCTTTATTTACATCCCGTGTAGTCCTGTGGACACACATGCTGTGAGCAAGCATGTATTTAAGTTGTTCTGAATGCCAATCTTAATGAATGTTCCTTCAAGCAACCAAAAGGACATCTCATCTCAGATGCTCGGCTCAGTGGGAAACAGCTGATCGGTGTAATAATTTAATGAGCTATAAATGAACACTGCAGTTAGGTTCATTAAAAGCCAAAATAAGCTCTACAAGTGGTGATTTAACCATTTCAGTGAGGAAAAATAAAAACAATAACACATCCCAGTATGAACCTCTGATTTTTTAAAACTCAAGATAATAAAAAAAAGCCCAGGTTTATTAAACAGTCAAAAAAGGACTTTAAAAAATGCTATGTTTTCAAACAACTCCAGGAATTTTTCATTTATTTAAGTTTTAAAAGTCTGTTTTCCATTTCTGCCTAGTAAAGGATTTCCCCCTCTTGCTTAAGAGTGTTCTGTTCTGTTTCATAATTGGCTTTAATTATTTATAATTCAAATGTTTTTAATTAGTGGCAGGCCTGGACTACATGAAGGCCAATTTAGCTGAGAGCACTTACTAAGGAGTCCTGCAGAATGAGGTTTGGTTTGACCAAAATATTATCTTGATTGGCCATATGTCGCTTCAAACCCATTATCCATAAGTGAGCACTATTAGTGCCCTTGCAGATGTGCAAGACAATAATGCCATACAGAGTTATGCATCCCCAAGGGACCATGAAAGCTGGTGTTTTAGCAGTGCTCAGATAACAAACCAGGTGGCTCTTTGATCTTATTTTCTGAAGCTGTGGCATCTTTAATTTCTATGAATAAAAATGAAAAATTGTCCCATGGTACTGACAACCTTAGTTTGCTTTTCTTTTATTTCTAATCATATGTGGTAAACAACCAGACATTTTAAATTACTTCAGTGTTCATAACACAACCAATAGCACAGATTATCAAGAATCAGATTAGTCACAGCACTTGAATGAACTGAGACTTTTTTTTCCCCGAATCTGAACTACATGGGTTCCAGCTCTGTGGTTTCACCACCTTACACCTTCGGTTTTAAAAGTAGATGTGTCTGCCCACAGGCCACACCTTAATAACCAAGTAAGGTTGGCCTCTTGTAACTTTGGGACATCCGGGGGAATCTCACTTCAGATTTGCAAAGTGTACACATTCAAAAGAAACTTAAAGATTGCTAAAGGCTTAAACACACACCTTAGATGAGGGACACAGAAAAACTGCACCTTGCACAGCCTTCAATTGAGTCACAGTAAGGAACTTCTTCTAAGACCATATCAACCAGGAAGCATCAACCAATCAAAAGAGGTCATTTGCACACATATTCAGTTCTGGGCATGTTAGAGACCAATTATTTTAACATGCATATTTTCCAGCTTTGGGAGGAAGTCAGAGTACTCCGAGTAAAACCCAAGCCTGAAAGTGGAAAACCTGCAGACTCCATGCAGAAAAACACAAGAATTGTTTTAATGCATGGTACCAGTGCAATAAACGCCAACATGCAGCCCTTAGAAAATATGTTCTTTTTTAACTAAACACAGTCTGCTGATATGCTGTGTATATTCAAGGTTTTTTACAAACCCATCTTATTTCCCAGGATAAAGGCAGTTTCACTCAGAGTTATGACATAATAAACATTCATCACTAAACCTTTTGATAATTAATTGTGGATTATTTTAATTAAAAGAGAATACAGTGATTAACCTTCATGAGCTTGGATTTAGTCTCCTAGAGGAGAGACTCCAAAGCGGCTTCATATAAACACGTTTATGAAATGACTTGAAATGGCAGAAAAGCATCTTCCTTAGGAATGATGAATGTTTTGAAATAGATGCTACATTTTGTCTGGACTAATTTCATTTGCTGGCAGAGTAAAATTTAGCAGGCCATTTAAAGTAGAGCGGTGGTGAAAAGCAAGGGATAGTTTTGGCTACAGACTTTGGTAAAAAAAAATAAAATAAAATAAATTATCATAGTTTTGTCACATTGTATATATAGTTAAGCAAGAATTTTGGCAATAATTAAAATATTTTTGGAGACAGACAGATAGCTAGATTCAATCATATCCGTATTTATGAGATTCAGCAGTTCATCACTGAACTACTATTTTCAAAGAAGGAAGTGTTTAAACTATGTGCAAATCATTGCGGTCTGTATTTGTGTACATGTGACACAGCAAGTCACTCCTTTGGGAAACCCAGCTGCTAAAGGGAGGAAATTATGTAATTTTTTTATTTTTATTTTTTATCTTGACATGTTATAATGTTACTCCCTCATTAAAAACATCTCTGGAATGTTGCCTTGAATCATTCATGCATGTTTGAGAAATCCTTGAATCTCCCTTGGCAAAGTTATTCAGGGATGCCTAAACACTTGCTCCCACAAAGCGCCAAATATTTTTTTACAAAGCTCCAGTCTCCATACAGCTTCCACCTGACTAACGGCAGCAGCAATCAGCAAACTCCTGATGGAACCGTGCGCCTGTTTGTATGATTAGTGGAGCAAGGGACCAATTTTAAGGTGTCAAACTGAAGTCAAATTGCTTTTAAGCCATGTTTGATTGAAACTATAACAGTTACTCATCTGAGCTATAAAATGGCACCATGTGCCTGGAAAATACACACCCCCGTTTAAGAGTCACGCAAAAAAAGCTTTTAAGACAAAAAAAAAATCACCTCGCGTTTTACATGCAGTATAATTAAACCCTTCTTTAAAACTTAAGGATTTGTTGGCTGTAAGAGAAAATTTCCAAATCCTAAGCTTTCCTCTGAATCCCAACTTGATTATGTTCAGCAGCTCTCTGATGTCTCATTAGTTACAGCTTATAATATATATTTTTTTTCTTGTATTAAAGACATTTGAGATACCACTTTGATCCAGCTTTTATTTTCCAGAAAGCTGTGAGCATTCATTGTAATTAATCTAACAGACTAAATTCACTGGCTGAGATGAGTGTTTAAAGTCCATCAACAGTCATACTTGCAGTGCAATGCACATGTTCAAAGGTTGGCACAGATAAGTGGAGATACACACCCTTGTAGTTCCAGTTAAAAAAGAAAAAAGAAAGAAAAAATCTCAAACAAAAATCACAAGGAACATGAACGAAGAAAAAAAAAAGAACAAACCCTTCTGACACACCCAACACGCACATGTGAACAGGATATCAAAACAATGCACATGCACACACATTCATGAAAGATGAGGGTAAAAGGTGAAACCCTTGATTCACATCCATTAAAACAGAACAACAAAGGCGATCTTTATCTGTTAAGGTATTGTGATTTCACCTCAGTCCATTCACAGAACAGCGCTGCTGACCTGAATATATCCTGCAGAGGCTCAGGGAGGAAGATATGTGAGCCTTTACTCATATAGACTCAATGTTTCTCACAGGATTATTAAACTGTAATATAATAGTACCTCTTAGTACAGAGACTATAGTACTTCTGGAACAAACGTCTGGTACGATTTTGTCATTGAGCTGGCTCACAGATTATCACAGTTACACAAACAGTCCTCCTTTGTCTTTGAGAAAACAGCCACCAAGTTTTTTGTTCACATGATGTCAATAAACATTGTGAGTTCATTGGGGAAAAGGCAGAGACTGGTTACTGGATCAAGATGTACCAACAGATATATTTTTGAAAATGGCTAAAAACTTTGGTCATACTGTTCGTATAGTCCTTTTAATGAGATGCTAAATAAGTGTCAGAGCAAGAGAGTAACCCATCATGAAGAAAACATATAATCATAATTTTTTTTGGACAATGTTGAAAATACACTTATTTTGCCTCCATGTTTTTTTTTTTAATAGCATATCATTCATACTTGAAGGATTGAGTTGCTTTAAATAAGAAATACCCCAGACATCTTTTGTTTAGGTATTTACTTAAAATTTAATAAAATGGCGGAACTTCAAATTATTCATGGAAAATCAGTCTATTGGTTGACGTTTTCCATGGAGCATATAAAATATTTCAAAGATAATAAAGCTATCTAGGCACAATGTTACCTGCTATTGGCTGATGTTTGTAAAGCAGCCAAACGTAAGAGTACCTTTAATTTTCTCTGAAGCTCATTGGCTGTACCCCGAAGATCAGAGATGAGAAAGATGCTATCTATGTGTTACTTTCTGAGGTAGTGGGAGAAACTGTGTGTATTAATGCATATAAAAGTATATTTAGTGTTTGAACTATGAAAGCCATCAGTTATAAGCATTAGATGGGGTCTCACATATTTGGGGATTTTAGCTATACGCAGACAGTCATGGTCTCTCACCTCTGCGAATACCAAGGTTCTTAAGTATAGTGTAATGTAACAATGTTTTGAAAATAAAATTCAGCTCCTACATATTCAGTTATTTATGATTATTTGCTTCTGGCTAACCATGTTTCAACAGAACAGCTAATTCTGAAAATCATGCTTTTGATCCACATCGGTCTTACAATTCAAAGTGTTCCCAAATAGATTTAGTGTAAATCCTGTCAAAATAAGATTTATTCTGTTTATTGCTTTTTTGACTTAATATTCTCAAACCAGACTGGCGACCTGTCCAAGGTGTACCCCGCCACTCGCCTGGAACGTTAGCTGGAGATAGGCACCAGAACCCCCCAACCCTAGTGGGGACAAGGGTGTACAGAAAATGGATGGATCAATGGATATTCTCAAACTTTGAGGCTCTTCTAATCCACCTGTAAACATGCTGCACAGTCTAGTCATCCAGTCAAAGCCTGAGGAGATGTCTACATGACTGAGTGGATTAAGGAACTTACTACAGCTGTATAATGATAGTGTATAACAAGATCAGAATTATTAAAGATCTTGTTGATGTCAGTACTTTGACTTTTAGGCTTTCTTTCTGACCTCAGCAGCAACAAATTCAGCAGTTATCTTTTCTAACTGATTTTTTAAAGCTGATAAATTGCTCAGCTTTAAGCATCTGATAAGATGCTTTACATAGAAATCTCACAATTTAGAAAAAGAAAAAAGTCTCCTTTGAGAGTTTTTAGTATGTTTTGTAGCTACGGCAATGTCTCACAAAAATGTAGTGCTATAAAGGCTAGATCTGAGAATAAAAATGCAATTTAAGATGTTTTCTTTCAACTTCTCAAAACACTTTTGAGACTTAAAAAAAAAATCTATCCTTGAGTTGGAGCAAAATGATTTAAAATAGTCTCTTGGAAACTCAAGAAACTATGGAATGTAGCAGTGGGAGGTTTGCTAAATTGTTTCTCCTCAAAAGGACTTGATGAGTAATACTTAACTGCAAAATGTTAAAGAATGAGCCCCAACCCACTGACATTTTTCCTTCCCTCCATGCCATTACCACATGACTGAATGTTCCTTACAAATTCAAAATACCAGAATGAAATAGGCGTTTAAAAGTGTGTTTCTGTGATTTTGCAATACTAAGGGCTTTCAACAAATGAAATACAGACAGGTGTGTCTCCAGATGATTGGCACTGTTGTCATCAGATGCTTTAGAGATTTCAAAGCAGCTTGTGCTGAAACAGCCGTTTACATCAGACTAGGCGGCCATCCGGACCGGTTCAACTGCATGCTAAAACACTGAAAGCGATGATGACTGAAGAAAGTGACGCCAACAAACACTTTGCACAATTCAATCAGGTACTTCTATATACAAACCACTGTGAAGGAGGAGCTAGTTGGTATATTAGAGACAGAAAAACATCCTAATGTTTAGCATTATAACATTCCTGTTTAACAGGTTACTGTCTTCTGTCTTATTAGCAACCAAAATCGGCAAGGATTAGAGGACTGAATGTCAAGTCAAGTTGTTACAGAGAGGGAAAATGAACTTGACCCTTGAGAACAGATTTAAAGTAGTTATGTGTAATGACAGTATGAAGAAACTCCAAGAAATGGCTCAGGTTGCTCTTTAGCGTGTCCAGGCAAAGAGAGTTTAGGCAGCAACAACAAACTAACATAAGTGAGACACTACAAGGCAATGACTTGTGAGGGTTACCATGAGAAATATTTGTGTGTAGGGAACTTCCAGATTAATCAATGGCTGTCACTTCCTCTTTTATAGTCATTGACTTCAGGACATCTGGATTCAGATTTTTTTTTTTTCCTAAGTCACTCGCACTTGAAGACATTGACCTTGTGCTGTTCATAGACAATTTAGACATCCTAAGAAGCTTTTGTTTTAGTTGGTGAACTGAATCCTGTAACAGATAGAAAACAAGAGCTCAACTTTTTTAAAATCATACTATAATCTATGCCTGGGCACTGCTGTCACAAAGGGTTCTACAAAGTTTTGAAACATTATAATTGCATTTCTTTTTCACCGTTTCAAGTCCTTTTATAAAGATGACAGAAAAACTGGCCGAATGAAAAGGAAAATTCTCACTCCAGGGACTCTTGCCGGGAACCAAGTTGGTTTTTCTGAGGTAATTATTACCCTTCTATATATACCAGAGTATAGATTGACTAGCTGGGTAGAAATTTATCTCAGAAAAAATTGAGAGGAAACATAGGTGGCAAATTTGGAAAAACACAGAGCACAACTACCCTATTTCCCACATTGTTAGCCCACCAAAATCACATCAGATAAAGTACTCGGTCTGATGTATAGGTTCACCATTGCTATCAAACAATAACCTTGAAACAACATTGTTAAGATATTTCTCCCTGGTGTACCATAAGGAGTTTGATAGTGGTGGCATTTAAAGAGTTTGCAGTTAAAATTTGTTTGAAAATGATCCCTGGGATGCTGTTTTTAAAAGTGGCAGGTAGCAACAAACGCTTGTGTGTGTTTGCATGCAGCTGGGAGGCAGTTTGATTGAAGACCGGTTACAGGTCTGTGTCCCCTGTGACCTACACCTAAATGCAGTGAAAAGTATTCTCCTGCATTTTATAAGAGGGATACATTAGTATGACACTTGACGAAACTAAAATAGATTCTTTTCATTTTACCTGTCCAACTGAAAAGCTCATGTTGAAACAACCTGGCTTATTTCCAAATTAGACTGAAGCAAATGGAATGAATTGTATCAAACAAATTAAAGAGCTAAAGGAGAATGGGACTAAAACTTTGAAATGATTTAATAGTTACAAAAAAAACATGTAATGGAAATTAGTACTTTAAATTTTGAGTGCAATTAGATTTCTTTAGGTCAAGAAAAGATACGAGAAAAAGACAAATAAGCTGTGCCATTATTTAGCCGCTTATCAATAAGAAATAGCATTTTCTCATTTACCAGGAAAATCTAAAGTGCTTTTTTGGAACACCTGAAATGAGTTGAATTTTTAAAAAATTCAGTTATCAGTTCAGGTTTATACTGCTTTTCATTTCTCTTTCACACTTTTAATCATTGAGGCATGTTTGCAGCTGTCTGTTGAAAACCAGCATTTCAGGTTTTTAAAATGTTTATTTGCTGATGCACAAATGAAAGCAACCACAATCCCGTGACACCTTAACAGATAATCTACAAATGAGATAATGCTGTGTGTGTAAAGTTCATGCTGCTTTTGGTCACTTCTCTGCGATTCTTTTATTAAATATTTCTCACAATCATCTAACTGTGAAATAATTAAAGTTCAGTTTTACAGAGTAAACATGAAAAGGATCACAGATCTATTAGTAGAACAGAGGATTTTAATCCCGAATCCTGCCGTCTTTCGCCTCCTATCACTCCAGAACGAGGATAACAATGAAGTGTGGATCAGTAAAATCCATTTACAGTTTCTTAAAGGTTCGTCACTCATTGGACTTTGTAGTGGCACTACCTTAGACAATGTAGTAGATGTGAAAAAGTCATTGGTTATAGTTCTATTTTTGGAAATCACAGCTTTTAAACAAATACAATAAGATCACACTAGAAAATTTCGGAAGAAATTTAGCCGGGGCCTGCCAAGGCGCGCCCGTCGGTTTGGGCGCCCGTCGGTTTGGGCGCCCGTCGGTTTGGGCCAGGCGTTGTCACGCTACAAATTGGCATCGATGCTAAAGAACACCGCAACGTAATCAATGGCATGCGGAGAATCACAAGAACGTTAAGTAAGGTGGACGTGCACCATTCAGTATGATTTAAAATTTTGTCAAGGCATTTATTTTGGAAGTTTTGTTAAACTTCATTTGAAAGGGCCAAACTAATCCCATGCGTAATAGTCATTGGGTTAAAATAGGTATATAATGCTCAAAACACATGTAGTTGATGTAAAAATATTAAAGGCTTTTAATTTGAAATGTTTGTTAAACTTCATTTCAAAGGGCCACACTAATCCCCTGCGTAATAGTCATTGGGTTAAAATAGTTATATAATGCGCAAAACACAAGTAGTTGATGTAAAAATATTCAAGGCTTTTATTTTGAAATGTTAAGCTTCATTTCAAAGGTCCAAACTAATCCCATGTGTAATAGTCATTGGGTTAAAATGGTTATATAATGCGCAAAACGCAAGAAGTTGATGTAAAAATATTCAAGGCTTTTATTTTGAAATGTTAAGCTTCATTTCAAAGGGCCAAACTAATCCCCTGCGTAATAGTCATTGGGTTAAAATAGTTATATAATGCGCAAAACACAAGTAGTTGATGTAAAAATATTCAAGGCTTTTATTTTGAAATGTTAAGCTTCATTTCAAAGGGCCAAACTAATCCCCTGCATAATAGTCGTTGAGTTAAATCAGTTATATAATGCTCAACCGAGTAATTATCTGATTTAAAAATATTCAAGGCTTTTATTTTGAAATTTTCAGTATGCTTCATTTCAAAGGGCCAAACTAATACCATGTGTAACAGTGCTTTGGATGAAAAAGTCAAATAAAGCCAAAAAGAGCAATTACGTGATGTAAAAATATTCAAGGCTTTTATTGTGAAATTTTCAATATGCTTAATTTTAAAGTTCAAAACTAATCCCATGTGTAACAGTTACTGAGTTAAATCAGTTATATACAGCCCATAGCAGCAATTAGTTCTAAAGGCCAGTTCAGTCCTGATCTGTTTCAACTGAGGATAGATAGAACTACAACGATGCGTATTTGTAGTCCTAACCACCAGCCAATAGCCTCTTGAGTTCCGTTGCTATGGTAAATAATGGTCTCAGCAGGGTGTGAGCTCTGAGCTCTGAGCTCTCAAACACACAATTGTGTGTTTGAGCAAACACGTTTTACTGAAAAACAGCATTGGAAACAAATCCTTCCTGTTCGGGAACCGTAATACATATTCGAAAAGCGTTTGGAGCGTATGAGAGGCCTATGGGTCTTCTGCGATAGTCCCGAGATTCATATCTGTACCTCACTCAGAGCATTTATAGCGATGAGAGAAAGAAATGTTGTGCCCAGATCTGAAATTCTATTCAAATACATTGGAGAAAGCCTGAGACAGCCTCAGAAAATCCTGTCGCATGACTTTGCTCTGAAGCACCGTGACAGAAAACCGTACGATCTAGATAAATTTCGAAAACATTTTACCGGAGCAGACATGCGTATCAATGTGAGGACCGATTTTGATACCAATCGTGCGATATTTGTGGGCGTGATGGCGATTTCAAAATTATTTTGGGGTGAAAAATTCTCTTAATTTCTCACTCTAGCAGAGGGGCAATCAGTCAGAGACACTCTAATTTTAGGAAAAATGAGAAACTTTGGGTCGCTTAGAGACAAATTGTGGACAAACCGTAACTGGTATCGACGAGCCGTCTTCACTTTCGAAGAGATCACAGACGTATCTACAAAATGAAATTTGAATGGCATTTCTAGGTGAATTTGTGACGACACAGAAAATCCTCAAAAATAGGGTATTTCTAGGATTTTTCCCATTGACTTATAATGGGATTTTTTTCGTAGTTTTTTGCGAATTATGTCGCCACGTTAAGCCCAAATCCCACCAAAAGTAATAGCAACAATGGCGTGAATTTTCTGCACGTTTTGATACCTCATTTGTAGGTGTGCACGCAGCGGTACGAGCCGCATTAACGGTTACGGAAGAAAAATAAAGAATACTAGAAAATTTCGGAAGAAATTTAGCCGGGGCCTGCCGAGGCGCGCCCGTCGGTTTGGGCGCCCGTCGGTTTGGGCGCCCGTCGGTTTGGGCCAGGCGTTGTCACGCTACAAATTGGCATCGATGCTAAAGAACGCCGCAACGTACTCCATGGCATGCGGAGAATCACAAGAACGTTAAGTAAGGTGGACGTGCACCATTCAGTATGATTTAAAATTTTGTCAAGGCTTTCATTTTGGAAGTTTTGTTAAACCTCATTTGAAAGGGCCAAACTAATCCCACGCGTAATAGTCATTGGGTTAAAATAGTTATATAATGCGCAAAACACATGTAGTTGATGTAAAAATATTCAAGGCTTTTATTTTGAAATGTTAAGCTTCATTTCAAAGGGCCAAACTAATCCCATGTTTAATAGTCATTGGGTTAAATCAGTTATACAATGCTGAAAACGCAAGTAGTTGATGTAAAAATATTAAAGGCTTTTAATTTGAAATGTTTGTTAATACTTCATTTCAGAGGGCCAAACTAATCCCCTGCGTAATAGTCATTGGGTTAAAATAGTTATATAATGCGCAAAACACAAGTAGTTGATGTAAAAATATTCAAGGCTTTTATTTTGGAATTTTTGTTAAACTTCATTTCAAAGGTCCAAACTAATCCCATGAATAACAGTCATTGGATAAAATCAGTTATTTAATGCTCAAAACAAAAGTAGTTGATGTAAAAATATTCAAGGCTTTTATTTTGGAATTTTTGTTAAACTTCATTTCAAAGGGCCAACCTAATCCCATGAATAACAGTCATTGGGTTAAATCAGTTATATAATGCGCAAAACACAAGTAGTTGATGTAAAAATATTCAAGGCTTTTATTTTGAAATGTTAAGCTTCATTTCAAAGGGCCAAACTAATCCCCTGCGTAATAGTCGTTGGGTTAAATCAGTAAAGAGACACTTTGTTGGGAGAATAGTAATAGGTTCCTGCCATTGCTTTGCATGGCAGGCCCCAATTATACATTTCTGTTTAAGTTTTTATATCGTCATATTAGGACATTTTTTACAGTTTTACCAAAGAATAAAAATCACATACCAGCCAATACTTTTTGGAATCAGTGACACAATTTATTTGTCACACATTATCCACAAGAAGCCATTTAAGTATCTGCGATGTATTTAAACAAATTCACAGCGTGCAACTTCACAGAGCGCATGAGAAACTGCCTGAAGTTATGGTTTCCATGAATCTTTGCATGAGCCCAGTACTGTCTGTCTCCAACCCCCACTGCAACACACCTTCTCCTAATATAAAACTGCAGTGACCTCAGTGCAGCGCAGTCAGAGTTGGGAAGGTGGCCAACTTGCTCACAGCAGCAACATCCTCCCCAAGCAAACTCAAACAGCCTTGGCAGCAAAAAAGAAGCTACAGTCAGAGATGACACACAGCCGTAGTTCCCCCCGTTCTCTCCTATGACACAACAGATTTTATTGGAGAGACATCTGCCTGCCAGCTGAAAAGAGGCCATAATGTAAGGTAGCTGAAAAAGGCCTGGAGTGTGTGCAGTAATGCAGAGACAGGAAGGATGATCCCTGGTTTCTGTTTTTTATGACAGAGTTGTTATTTCTGGATAATAAATGATTCATCAAACAAAGTGAACACTACTGACTGACCTGAGGGCTGTTGTTAAGGCGTGGTTAAACATTTGTATGTAAGAGGAAGTCAGAGGAGTTGTGCATGGCCCATTAGTTTATATGTCCAGTTGCCCATGGAGACAATTTAACCATGAACAGAGAGAGGTAGCGACTGGTGAAAAGACGGCAATAATGACACAGAGCAGTGTTAAGTAGTTCTGGACTTTACGGTTAGTCTACACTGCTTTTAACAACAAGAGGTACTTTGAGTTTAAGTGTACAATAGTGTTGTCTATGAAAACATTTTGCAGCTCATCAGACAAAACGACCAAAGACAAACACAAAGAAACTCGCTAATGGTCCAGGGGTTTAAAAAAGGTAGACTCCCAGAGACTTTACAGTCCTCTGCTGTCTCACAAACCAGCCGACGAGTAATAATGTTACATAACTTTCAGTGAAGGGAAACTGATGCTCAGGGAATACATCTGTCCCAACTATGATTAAATCATATCCTGTCCTGGAGCTGGAAATAGTTTTTGGGACACAAATTCCAAGGTATGTGGCCCAGTTTCAACTATTTATTAAATAAGATGGTTATTAGTCATATAGAACATATTTATCTACATGTTTGTGGACTTGTCCTTCAACTAAGGGTTCCAAATGTGAAATACATTTGGAACCTACATTTATTATGTAATGTACTTATTCATTCAATCTGCTTGTTGTGTGTCTGAGCTTGGATCAAAATCTGACAATTACTTGACTTCCAGTTTACATTATATTATAATGTATACATTATTTCTTTTTGGCAGGTATAAAAATCTCCTGGTTTTATATTTTTGAGCAAAAATACATTTGATGTTTATTGCATCAACATTGCCCATACTAAAGTTCAAGTGTTTAGTATGGACAACATTTTACCTTTTTGCTCTCCATAGTTAGGAGAGCTGTAGCAACCCATTCAGTGATCTAATTAATGAGACTACCTGCCAAGAGAGCTAGCCTTGAGCCTGCTGCTTAACAAATATGGCAAAGACTTCTTGTAGATATAAATAATTAGTGCCTTCCTTCAACCAGCTGACCAGCGGTGTGCAGCAGCCGGTTGGGAGTGCGTGGTTAACTTATTTGACAAATTAACTCGGGTTTTTTTTGTTTGTTTGTTTTTTAGCCCAGGCAAAGTCCATATTTCACCAGATGTCAATATTTTTAGTCTTGACATCCAAATTTACCAATATTGTATAGATGGAATGTCTTTCTGTTTCAAGGGAAAATACACAAACGTGACCTTTTGGGCTGAATAAAGGGGCCATTGCCAGTGAGTAATTTAATCTAATCACAAAAAGCTGCTTCAGAGTTAATGCCATCAAAAATCTGAAATCAGACAAATTTTGGTGACTTTGGTGAAAGCTTCAGAATATCTTAGTACAATGCTCTAATTGTTTTGAAAGACAACTTTAAAAAAAATTACAACATATCTTGCTCTGCCCTAAACAGCTTTTTTACTGATTTACTGATTTCTCAGCCCATCACATGCCTATTTCAACATCCTCATCCCAATTCAAATTGACATGGAGATGGTCCAAAGTGGGATTGTCCAGACTTTTATTCCTATTTGAAGCAAAACAGCTGTGAGTAAAATATGAGCTTTAGATGTTTTGCAATTTTGAAACAAATTCCCCTTTTTAAAAAAAACTAAAACTCATAAATAATGTCTCTAAATACAGAGAATAACAAATTGGTAACATAAACAAAGGTTTTACTAACCTGAGCAAAAAACGTTTGAGCTACATGATTTTAGCATAATTAAAAAGTTATTTAATGCTCTTTTAGATTAAATTGCTTATTTTGACATCAAAACCTCCTGAAGGTTTACCTAGTGCACCACTGGTGTGTTTGGCAATCTGTCCTGTGTGAATTAAAGTTCTCTCACTCTCAGGCACCTTTGGTCAAGAGGAGCCCAAGAGGAGCTGAAAAGTTTACTTGTACCTTGGACAAGTTTATTGTCCCTTTCTAAGCGAGGCAGTATGCCAAAGCTAATCAGAAAAGCAATGCCACATTTCAGAAGAGATAACCTCTAAGAAACGAAAACAAAAGTTGTTTGGGTGAAGAATGTACAATATTATGTCCACACACAGAATGAAATACTTGTTAAGTTTCGCGTAAAACCAATGAATAACAAATGCCCACAAAAAGTAAATTAAATGTGAAGACGTTTTTTTAATAGATACCAAACTTTTATCAGCCAGATTGGCGATGAAGGACAGAGAGGACGCCAGAGGGGCTCATTGTTTGGTCCTCCATATGGGACAAACATGATCCCGATGAGAATGCCAGGCGCTGATTGTCCACAGGGAACATTTGAGATTCAAATGAGATGCAGATCTCAGACCGCTGGGTTTTAGTTCAACCTCCGTCCCAAACTTTAAGCTTTGCAAAAAAGGGCACGAAACCAAGAGTGGGCCACCAAACCAAGTCATTACAAAGCAGCACTCTCCCCACACAAAGCAAAATTAGAAAGGTTAGTGCGCAGTCAGCTTCTAAAACATGAGCTACACATTATGGAAAGTTACCTTTCTCCTTCAGCTTCCAGGCGTACAAAAAGTACAAGGCAGTATTCCCTTTCAACTTTCCGTAAACACGAACTAAAACTGCGAGCAGTAAGTTGTCAGAAGTCTCGTTTAGTTTCCACAGAGGAGAAAAGACACCAGAGTTGTGTCAGGGTTACGGTCCCCTCTGTGTATGCGTGTGTGAACGTGTGTTTGCTCCAACGTCCGTTTACTCCGCATCTGCGAAGCACACAAAGCGGCCTCCTCTCCCCTCAAAGAGCACCACCCTCCCGCTAAGATTTAAAGGC
Organism: Xiphophorus couchianus; assembly: GCF_001444195.1. Lineage (NCBI taxonomy): Eukaryota > Metazoa > Chordata > Actinopteri > Cyprinodontiformes > Poeciliidae > Xiphophorus > Xiphophorus couchianus. The sequence goes on along the minus strand of NC_040237.1, from coordinate 8,877,202 downwards.
ACAGCGTCCTATTTAGCCACAATACATAACAATAGATCAACTTCAACTTGGTGGGTGATGGGGCCCCTAATTTAAATATAGTGCCTGTCTACTTATCTCAGGGCAAGAATAAAACTTCTATTCGTCCCACTCCATTATATCATGTTAGCATCTTAGAAATGCCACAACACAAACATATATAACCAAATAACTGCTACATGTTGTACAAAAGAGCCTGGATCTGGATGGACTAATGTTGTATGGCGCCACACTTGGTGTGTCATAGCTGCAGAAGAAAATGTTTCTTCCGCAGCTTAGATATGGGAACAATAACAGCTGTTAGTACAAGTTAATAAACAAATCTGGTTATCAAGAATGTTTGGCAAAAATAGCCATTATTAAAAAAAAAATCAAGTCCCATTTGTAGTCTTCTAAAAGGGGACACAGCAAACATATGGAAGACGATGCTCTGCTTTTTGCCTACATGCTTTGTGTTAAAGAAAACCACATCACAATAAAAAGTGGTGGTGGCAGCATCATGCTTTGGGGAGACGTTTCTTCAACAGGGTCAGAGAAACCGGTCAGACCTAATGGAAATGGAGCTAAAATCCTTCAAGGGAATGCATTCAAACCTTTCAAAGGGTTAAGGGCATGAATATGTTTTTAAGCACACTATGCTTCATCAGGTGTAAGTTGTTTTTTGTTGTTGTTATTCTAGCTGTATTTAAAGCGGGCTGCCACAGTAAGTGTAGGAGACATAATGTCATGAAGTCTCCAGTTATTTTGGAGAGTTCACAGATTGGGTTGTAGAAATGTCTATTGTTTTTTTTTTGTTTGTTTGTTGTATTTTTTACTCTAAGCAATCATATTCCATCAAGTGTGTAAAAAATATTAAGACCCTTTTTTTAAACAGCATGTGTTTGAGTGGTTAAAACAACCATCTGGTCGTCAGGTGTGAACCTTAACCCGAACTTTACTGTTCGCCATCTGTCTCTCAGATTTTTCCCATATGTTAATATTATTATAGATCTTATAAATGATGAGCCAATTAGTGGCAAAAAGTTTAATGAGATTCTCTGCATCTTGGTGCGTTTCCGCTAGAACAGAACTTTGATGGTCCCTTTCCGTGAAGCAGTCTTTTTTCCCTTTATTGCTTCCTTGTGTGGTTTTTGTACCCAGTGCTTTGCTTATTGCCTGGGATTCTACAATAAAAAAATACACAAAGTATATTTTTGTCTAATGGAAACCCCTCAGATTAGGTCACACTGTTACTACACAAGAAATTGCTCCATGTAACAGTTTTTGTAATTTATATCACAAATCTGAGCTGCCTCGAATCCCTTAATGACCCTTTTTTTGGTGTAAACTACCTTCAAATTGCAGGGAAAGTGGGCGAGAGGGTTAATTCCAAAAACCTGGAAATAATTCTAGCATAATGTACATTTATTGCATAAACAATTTATACTGCTGACAAACAGTACATTAGAAAGGACAGTGGGAGGGAACTCCTTTTACACAAATTACTATCCTTTCACCAACTACCAGTATATCCTCTTCAAATCCCTAACCCACCCTGAGTGAAACTGACAAATGAGGCAATTTAATTCATGGCTTCAAAGTCCTTTGAACTACACCTTCTGTCTGAATGCCTTAATATTCCAACTGTGGGCTCTCAAAGCTCATCATGGCTATTGAGTGCCCTGGGCTCCCTTTTAAAGAGGGACCACCAGCTCATTCATCCATTGCCTAAAAGGGGGTAGAAACAGGGAAAAGGAGACAAATAAATATTTTCTGCAAGCTGAACACCTCTTGAGTACAATTCCACAGACAGAGAGAAATTTCCCATGTGTTTTCAAAAAAGGGGATTAGCGCTCTGGAAGCTCTCGTTCCAATTCCCTGTTCTATCCTATCCCATCTAATCTCCTCTTTTCTCATGCCTGTGTGTTTAGTGGGTTAGCCCTGGATCAAGTGACTGACTGTGATCCAATTAGCATCTAGCAGCATCTGACACTCTGCATGTGTCTGATTTAGATGTATGTGTTGAGCGCTTCTGAAATAGCATCCAAGACATTCCTCATGCTTTACAGACAAAAAATTCCTCATGTTTTATATTGTTGCATCTAACATTTTCAAATCTTTTTTTTTTTTTTTTTGGCTAAAGATTGTATTGAACTAATGAGTCGTGCTTATCTAGGAGCACAGAACAACTTGACAGGGACATTTGTAAGCAGATAACGGGATTTTACATCATCTGCACCGATCCATTTTAACGGTTACTTGAGTAACGGTCAACAGTCAGGTTGTATTTGATCAGCTAATTAACTATAGACAGATCAAATGCATTCACAGAAATTGGTCACACAAGTAGTGTGGGGCTTTGAGCACTCTCAGATTTCTACATTTTTCTTTTTTTTAAATTGAACATTAGAGTGAATGTATATGGAGAAGATTTGCAAAACTAGAACAGTTAAACTTCAGTTTTTACTGCCATTTGAATACAAAAAGCAGCTTTTATAGTTAGATTTTCATAATAGTGTGTGGAAATATATTTTTTTAGCTTTTCAAATGCATTGTACACCTGGATAGTACAGAATGACTGATTACACAACTTGTTCACATTCTGATGAATCACAATTTTCAGTATACTTTATGGGAACTATTAAACTAGAAAGCGCATTTTTACTCCAACTGGAATTCATGTTAATTCAACTACAATAGGGGTGTGAGTGTGTGAGTGAGGGTGTGGGTGGAGTTAATCGTTTTGCACATCATGACTTTGAAATTTCTGCCTGTATTGATTTGAAACAGCTGGATTTATGCTAAGATTCAGGTACAGACAGAAATTAGGTTCCTTAGGGCTAACTACAAACGTATGACATTCATTTCAACATGAAATGTTGGAAATCAGCTTAAATTTTACTTTCATTTTACAGCTATGCAAATACCTGATACCACATAATGTCCCAATACAGTTTGCAGCTTAACATCACAAAAGATACAAGCCGTATAGGGTGTGAACACTTTTACAAGGCATTGTATTAACATGATTCTGTTTGGTGACAAGAAGTAGATGAGAGCAGATTAACACCCTCAATCACGATGTGATTATGTTGAACAAGCAGCAAAGACAACAGACTGTTGGTGGATTTCTTGCTGCATTAGGTTTTGATTTAGCTCAGCACACCACATACAGAATTGCAATGTTTGAAATGAGATTAAATATACTCACCACAGTAACGGTGTTTACATCCGTGTTTAACTGGCAGTCACAAAAAAATATACATAAAAAATATAACTTTAGTTATATCCTGCCTTACTATTTTACTAATAGTAAGCCATGATATGGCTTCTGCTGTCACCAAGTTTCTTTTCTTTGCTTTTTTTTACCATGTGGAGAAAGAAAATCACATTTTGAGGAATGTGGCCTGCTGAGGCAACAGAGTCTGCTGTAGTGTATGTGTTGCAGCAAAAGTTGAAACATGAACAACTTGGAAAAATTATGACTTTTCAGCCAGGACCGTATCATGTCTTAGCATTCTAATGTGATTTGTTTGATGATCGAAAGTACTTGTTTTTTTAAGCAATTTTTGCAGCACTAGTGCCCTTTACGTTCAGTATTTACAGGAATTTGGCAGAGATAGATGGGGAAAGCATGCAGCAAAATTTCCAAAGTAAGAAATCAGACCCTGGACTGCTGCGTCGAAAATTATTAGAACAGAAATGAGAAAATCTATATTAAAAAATGATCACTCATAAGGCAAATAATTAAACTTTTAGGACTCAAATTGTGGAAAGGTTATGTTTGTGTTGCATTTGTTGTAGATCTGTGGAGCTGAAAAAAAGACGGTGTAACATTGAAAAATAATTTATTTCAGAAATGTACTGTGATAATATATTCATTCAGATTCTGCATGATAAGCTTTTGTTGCGTACAATGAAATCACCCCACATTAAAACTTAAAATAAAACCTAAAAGGAAAAAGTAGATGACAGTCTTTTCTCTTTTTGAACTATGGTAACTAGCAACACATCACCGAGTCTTCACTATAGCGTTGTAAGTTCACCTCACAGGTGGCCAGACGTGGCCCACCCTTCTGCGGCAAAGCTCCAGGCAGGTTTAAAGCTGCAAGACGATCCGTTTATACACAGACTTACAGTGAATGATCTGTAAAGCTTGACGTACACATAGTGTAATCATTCGCGCGCACGCCCGTGCACCCCTGCACACACACACACACACACACACGCTTTAGAGCAAAGTCACACCTGGATAGTACAGAATGGCTGATTACACAAAAGGGAGAGAAGTGAGGCAATTCAATGACATCATCTGTTGAACAGGCTCAGTGCTGCCCAGCGATAGTGATCAGTGGCAGAAACAAAAACAGTTTTAGCAACAAGGTGAGGAGATAAAAATATTTCTCCCCCCCTTTTTTTTTTCTTAACAAAGTCACACTTAAGCACTTCCAGCAGATGTGTCCACACAGTTTCAAAACTTAAACTCGGAGGCTGAATATCAAAGCGTTTCAGTAGATTGAGACTGATGTGTTTATACTAGAGCCAGCCAAGGGGCCAAACGTGAAAAATGGGTTGTGTATGCAGAGAAGATTCGAAGCCCCCGCCTTGCCCATCTGTTGGGAGTAAAAGGAGGCTCTCGTAGCCCACGGAGGAGGGCGCCGCGAGTGGTGTGGTCACAACTGGTGCCAGATGTCATAAATAAGCCATCAAGACAGTTTTGTTCCACTAGAACACTCTCACAAAGAGACGTGAACCTTTTCAGTTAAACAGACATACACTCATTTCATAGATCTGGAGGGTCTCTCAGGCACAGCAGAGACACCTTTGGCCCAATGTAGAAAATGCTGTTTGACTTTTCTGTGTGTGTGTGTGTGTGTGCTCTCAGACTGAAGAGTTGGTTCCACAGTAATGCAGATTTATGTCCTGAATGTCCACTGAAAATGTTCCAGGACAACACGTGAAACTTTGTGTCAGTTTGGTGTTTAGTTCCATTTTTTATCCTTCATATTTTGTTTTCACATGGAGACAAATTGAGTTTTTTCTCTTCATCACGAGTTTCCATCAATGAAGCTGATTTTGTCCACCGACTCAATTTTGTCTTCTCGGTATCTCCACTATATATATGCAGTATATATATTTATATATATATAATTAATATATATATATAGATAGTAAATGTTTTTGTGTTTTCAAAGACTGGTGACTTTGTACAGAGGTTACTGATAAATGCGTTTCAAAAAAGCAAAAAAAAAGTAAGTCATGCAAGTTGTTCAGTGATTAAAATAACTGCGGACATGTCTTATGAATCAGTGAAAGCAAAAACTGAGTCTATAATGGCACACTTCCACACGCTAAACAAGAATAGGTGCTTTGAAAAGTCTGTTTATCCAAAAACAAAAGAAGTAACATGAGAGCAAATGAAAACTTAAATTGTCCACAATGAAGAATGTAAGAGGCGAGAGACGGCTGAGATCGATTTATCAGGCTGATTTTGCATTTTCCGATGCCGTGTTGTTCAACACGTATTGATGCTTCCAGAAAGTTTGGTCCTTTTCAGCATTTTTCACACAAAGGAGGAGAAGCCAGCAATAGGAGCCCGTGATCCAGGGGCCAGGCTGCTGGGGGGCTTGTAGAGGGTGTTGTGCTGGCTGGAGGTGTTAGAGCTCTGCTGGGAGGGGGTGGGAGTCCGACTTCCTTTGGGCCTAAACAGGTTGCCTTGACCTTGAGGTTGACCCTGGGCCTGTTGAGGCTGAGGGCTGGGTGAACTGAGCTGCGGTGGCAGTGGGGGTAGCGGGGGCAGTGGTGGCGGGGCATGGTGCTCCGGGTCTCCCGACTCAGACTCAGTGTAGCTGTAGGCCTGGGCTCGAGATATTCCCTTCTGCTGGCGGCGCCAGGAGTTGTAGTAGGTTGGGTCGCTTATGTAGTGGTTGACAAAAGAGTGGGTTTTCTGTCGGTTTGGGTCGACCTCGTACTCACTGTCGCTGCCCTGAAAGACAAAACAGAGACGGTGTCCTGAGTTAACATAATTTTATTCTTCATTGTGGACAATTATTATGTTGATGCTGTATAAGTAGCTTTCAATAAATCAGAATATCGTCAAAATTACTTTTCCATTTAGTTAAAATAGCAAAACATGTATTATATGCAAATTCTTCACACATAGAGTGATAATATTTTAAGTTTCTTTCTGGTAACTTTGATCATTAAGACTTAAAGTTAGGACAAATCAAATTTCTGTTTCACTGGAAACTATAGTTTAGACAGAGTTGTCACCATACTGTAAAGAATGTTCAATTGACCATGCGGTGCATGCACCGCATGGTCAACAACACTGGCAGATGACATTTCTCCCCAAATCATCAATGACTGGAAAATTCACACTAAACCTCAAGGACTTGTATGCGTGATGGCTCTTGAAGAACTAGCTCTGGCTACAATCAACAACTCAGGAATATCCTCAACTTCCTAAAAGGGCTTTGCTTTACAATCCTCTGTAGGTCGTCCCTGTTGCGCCTTTCCCGACCACGTCATTTTCTTCATTTAAACTTCACATTAATTTCTTTGGCAACTTTTTGTGACTTATGTTCCTTGTGGAATAAATGTCAGTGGGAAAACTGTTACGTAATCAGTTCTCCCTGTGAAAGGCCATGACATACAACATTTGTCTGATGCGATGTTATAGATGTATTTATAAAAATGGTTTTGCTCAATAACTTTAGGCCATAATCATCAACTCAACAGAAATGTACCACTCTGTTTACAATAAATCTGTAAAATATGACTTTCTCTTTTTGATCTGAATAACTAATAATAATAAAAAAGAGTCTTCTAATTTATTGGGACGTACTTGCACATTACAACAACTTTCCTGTGTGATTCTGAGTCATCCCTTTCTAAACATCAAACACACATGCAAATGTGCCTAGGGAACAACACGACACAAGTACACATGGACAAAATGGTCAACAATAACCAAAAGCATGACTGCAAAAGACAGAAGCGTGCACAGTTAATAGACCATCAATACAAAATGGAGAAGGTCAGTTTGTCTAAAGGAGTAACCAATCAGTTGAGCGTTTAGGACAGAAGCTCTGCGTAGCCACACCTCACCAGAAAGAAACATGTTTTGCTGTTAAATGATGTAGAGCGCCACATTAAACCCACGATAAAAATGAGAGTCTGGGGTTAAGGAGTGGATGGAGGCCACTTTGGAGCCATTCACCTACACGGCTACAAACATTAAAAGCAGGCAGGTATGGGAACCTCACCAAATGCAGTGGAAGTGTATGTAGGCCACCTGTCCCATATGAAAACACCAGCGCCTCCTATGGGTGAACAAAACAATGGGTTTTACAGTACATCACCGTAACAGAATGGTTAAAATGGCCAAGTCATGATGATGATGACATCAAAGCAGAATACAGTACTGTACAAAAGTTATTTTCGTATCAACATGTTTTATTCAGCAAAATGGTTCAAGTGCTAAACTGTTGCTAAAACTTTGGTTGGTAAACGATCTGTGCATCCACCAACTTTAGCACCAAAACATGATGCAATCTTGAATTGCCAGAAGCTGTGAAATTAGTGAAAGAGACCAACAACAAATATTCTGAGTCACATGTTTAAATCATTTGAGCTACTGGTCCAAATACTTTAAGATAATGTCAGTTTGAGATATTCTAATAGTATTAGTATTAATAGTTGGAATATATATTCCAACTATTGCTTGTAAATCTAGTTAGTAGTGATTTGCATAACTCCTGTTTAGGACTATATTTTTTTAAATGCAATGTCATAGAGTTATTTAGTTACTAATGCTTTTTTTTGCTAAGTTTGTAAATGGCTTTTGAAGCCCAGTTTATAAGCACCATTGGGTCTTTTTAATATCACAAACTTGTATTTATATCATACTTAAAATGGTTTACATAACTCCAGTTGTGGCAAAGGACCACATCCAGCTACTTTCATAAAATGTTTTTAGCTGAATTTATAAATATTCAGTACTTTTATTTGCTTTTATTTTACCATTTGCGTTCATTCTAACTAACCACTCACCACTAGCCATTCTCATCACTCTGTGTCTACAAATCCTATTTAAAATGGTTTACATAACTGAGATTTATGGATCTGTGTTATTTATTTAGAGCAATGAACAAAATACAGATAACTTTATAGTAGCACTTTCAGCTCTATTCATAAATACAATTCAAAGTGAATTCTATAGATACTGGTTTGCATAACTCCAGCCTATGTATGCATTATCTGCATTTTATATATCATAAATATTGAACACTGATTGATTTTTAAAACATTTTTATAAATTAAACTGGTAACTGGGACATCTGTTTGCATGTAAAGTGAGACTTAGATTACATTTTGATAAAAATACCTCCAGCAGTTTAATCCTCTGATAAAGCCAATATACATCAGAAACAGAGGATTAAAGATCTGTTGGATGAATTGTTTTAAATCACTTAAAACAATTGCTCCAAGGTGGAAAACAGGCTCTTAACCAGCTCCAACACTTACTCTGATTTAGCTGTCGACCTGTTTTTAGTGGAAAAAACACTGTAGGAAATTACTAAAAAACCTATTGGCACTAAAATCCTTTGTTAGGGTATAGTAGACTGACTGAAACAGGATATGTATCACATCTTTGTGTGATTTTTTTATGATTCTAAAGTACATCTTGCTGTAGAACTTATTTTCAGTCTTTGCATTTCTTTTATTTCAATACTCATAATTCCTCCAGTATTCTAATGACAACAATGTATAAAATGGTGGGACTTGCCAAAATGATGCCAAATACCTATTAGGAAAGCATTTTCAAAATGTTAACTAACAAGAAAAGAATTTGTGCTTTTTTCAAAAAGTCCCAATAATAAAATAAAGAAAAACTATTTGAAATGTTTGTGTTTTGTTGGGGTTTTTTCCAATTTGTGTGTTTTGTTAAGACACTGCCTTTTTTCCTTCACTGAAATATACTAAGAATGTGAAGGCCTGAAATGAAAATGAGAAAAAAAAGAAACATATTTCTAATTTAATTTTTGGCTAACTGTTTCTCCAGACCAATTTAATCAACTATTTGGAAATGTGGCTTCTTTGGAAGTAAAACCTACGGAAATGAGGGGTGGCACAAGGTCTTTTCACAGCTACATGCACAACCCCCACGCCTACCCACACACACACGCAAACCATTGGAGCTACTTAGTGTGAATTCTGTGAAAAGCAAACAAAAGGTGAAGACGGATAATGCATTCAAAAACACTGCCTGATTTCAGGTTTATTTGTGAGGTTAAAATGTAATTTTGTTATTTTTCAGTTGTAGTCTGACTTCGTTTCGCATAGCTAACACTCCAAAGTGCTCAAGGTTGGGCTGGAAAAACTATTGAATTCATGTCAAAAACCATTTTCATTTCGACAAAAAGTGGCATGACTGCCAAATACTCACTGAGGGTTGCTTGTGGTCATCTAAGTACCACAAACGTACTTCACCAATTGTGCCAGGCGGCATGTAATTAGTCATCGGGCCATAAGGAATGCATGGAAAAGTTGACTATGCCAAAATTCTGAACAATTTCCCCAGAGAAGCAGCTTCAGGCATGCATTAGATATATTTCAAAAGCAAAACAAAAAAGGGTTGTTCTGCTAAGGATGATGCCCTGCAGGGATAACATTGATAGTTGTAACCACTTCTGGGGTTGCTCTCTCAGACTTGCCTTTATGATCTTGTTCCATTCTGTCATACAGACACAACATATCTGGCATGAACTTGAAGCTCCGTACCTCTTCCTGAATATTGCAGAACACATATGTGATGCATATGGCCTTGGTCTCTGATATCCCCCAGCATGCTTTGCTCCTCACAGTATGACAGTTGGTTGTTTTTTTTCCAAGATGTGGGAAAAAGTTTAAATACTCAACAGAAATTCTGAATGGTTATTTAAAATGGAAAAATGAGCCTGCTTTAGATTTTGTCTCCAAACAAAGGAAACCATTTATGTTTATAGTTAATCAAAAGCAGACACTGTGCCACTTTGCTCTGACCAACTTCAACTTTAGTTACTTTTTAAGTGTTTTTCACCACAACAAAAACATTTGTTTGATGTAACATAATGGTTTTTGTTTGGCTGTCTTTTGATAATATCATTAAAGCTCAAAGGACACCAGATTTGAAAAGTGTTTCAGTTGAGATGACATAACAAAGTAATAAAGTTCTAAAAGTGGACCTGGCGGACCTGCAGTTGTGAATGCTGTTACTATTAAAATGTCCTACATAAAACATAATTGTTGGTTTATCACTTTTATTAATAACTCACTTATCAACTGAGGAACTTAAAGAAATTATACTAACGATTTGCCTCTGGAGCGTTGCGGCTGGAGACAAGGCTCTTTATCCCAGCTCATTACAAGCCAATTACTGCGGCTGAATGCTGTGCAAGAAGTAGACTATAGGCATGAAATGCAGCATTGCACCTTAGCCTCAGGGGACCAACCATCATATTTAAGCAATGAAATGCCTCAAATAGATACATAGCAGGCCGCTGAAGTTAATTATTTAAGTTTTTATTTTTTTCATCATTTTGATGCTAAATTAGGCAGGGAAAGAGATTAAGAAATCTACACAATTATCTTGTGAAACCACTTGACAGCAGTTTATTTATGATCAGCATGATAAAGATGTTGTAGGTCTTTGTTTATCAAGGCTAAAATTAGGAAGCTGGAAAAAACGTCAGAGAAAAAATAGGACAGTAGACAAGCATTTTGTTTTTGCTGGAGAAGATGTGTGTCATCAGCTTCTGAGTATTGTTTAAAAAAGATTCCTATCTCAAAGACCTCTGATCTTTGACCTCAGCCTGCTGAGGAATTACAACACCTTGTGTCAGTGTTTAAACTCCTTCTCACATAGCAAATGCAAACATAGTGTTATTTTAATGGCATTTTAAGTGACGTTGCTGGGTTGCAAGTACAGACGGGTAGAGATGGTGCCATTTTTGTCTGTCTGGAAGAGGTCACATCGTTATAAAATGTTATTGAAATTCAAAAAGGTCATGATGCAGTGCTGAAACATAAGTTTCAAAACCACAGCATCACAGATTCTCCACTGTATTAGAAGCAGCTATGAGAAGTTTTTTTTCTCATAAAATTAGCTGGAGAGATAATTGCTTAAAAGCAGAATCTTAGTTTCATCTGGGTAGACTCCCAGCAGCAGTTAGCAAATGCCATACATTTATGCTTGTGATAGTACAGGATTGTCATTTTCCTGGCATCATTCCTCAACAACTGGCTGAAGCCGTCGTCCAAGCTCATTCATCACACTTTTAGTTGTTAAAAACTAATTATTACTCTCTTCATGTGTATTTATTTTCTGGAAGCCAGTTCCTAACTTAGAGAGATCAACTCTCACCTGCCTTACTTAATGTTCTGCTTATATCATATTTTTAGCACAGGGAGACTACATATGACATGTTTATAGACTTTCTGACATAAAAAAAATGTCTGCATCAATAAAATATACTTAATTTAACAGTGATTTTTCTCATGTTACCAACGTGGCATTTTTTCACCATCAGAACAGAAAAAATGCCACGTAAGTGAAAAAATGCTATAGTACTAAAATAATATTTTATATCAAGACTTGGTTTCACCCAACCTTAAGAACATATTTATTTGCTTGTTTAATTAAATTCCCATGCCCATTTCTAATGAATGCATTCATTAATTTGTTAATTTACTTGTTGGTTTATTTGTAGTTTGCTTCATTTTGTAAACTACAAATCCCACTACTCGTTATCTCAGTTGGCCACAGGGACAACCTTGGAAAATGATTATAAAATAATTTTATTTACTCTATGAAATTATTTTTTTGCTTATGTTTCTAATCAAATATGTTTATAAATTTCCCAGACTCTTTAATCAATTATTCATTTGTTCGCTTGTTTGTATCTTATCATGTTAATTTGTGTGTTTTTGCATCTTTATACATAATTAATTGTGTTTTTAAATCTGACATGTTCAACATGTTTGTTTTTACATCTCCCAGACTTATCTTTTAATTCTTGTTTATTTTATTTTATGTACTTAACTATATCCTCCGAGCTTTCCTTATTTGCATAAGACATAATACCTTGAACTACATTAGGTTGCACATTCCTCAACAAAGCAATGACAAACTTGCCGCCATAATGGATCTAGTCCAAACTATTCATCAGAACAATTAATATCACTGGGATTTGAGACTTTGTGGAGCATTAGTGGTGCCCCAGACAGTCTGACTTGCTTTATTAAGTGTAATAGAAGCATGCGGGTTCATTCAGGCTTCTCCATTAAAATTTTATTCATCTGTAATTAAAGCAATGATGGGCAAATATGTCATCCACAAACCCTCTATAAAAACCAGCTGTTTCAAATCCCCTAAAAAACATGTGTAATGGTTACCTCCTATGGCACAAAACTATTAATAAGACAAAGCCTAATTTAGGAGGAGTTGTACTTTTGGTTCATTTTGGGCCGTAACATTATCCAGGAAACTGTCAAAGCCAAATGGCTGCAAGGATTATTCCCTGCTGAGCCTCAACCAATAAAACTGCAGTGTCCAGTGAGACAGAGAGTCATGGTTTGGCAGAGGAGGACAGATGGAGGCAGAAAGGGAACGAGAGGGTATGAGAGAAAGCAGACACTTTCATTTCTCTCCTGTGGAATGCTGCTCAGCAGAGAGCCTAATCTACACTCCATCTCTGACTCACAGATGAGATCATCTGTCTTCGACTGGTTTCAGCTTTAAATGACACACAAAAAAACACTTCGCCACAGGGACAACCTTGGAAAATGAGAAAGGCTGTTCTATAAAAAAAAAAGTCAATAGGCCTGTACCTGCAGGCTGGCAGAACAGTAATGGCAGCATTGTTGCCCTGCCAAGTAAATGTTGGCTTCTTCCAAATCTCCTAGTGACGAGCAGTACAATAGTCAACTTATGCCTGTTAAGGAAGGCCCTGGGGATTAAAGAGCAGACGCAGCACGGTGTCTCACAGATAGCTTAGCGGTATCTGCTGAATATAACTTCAAAGAGCATTCCTAGACGTCCAAAGCTCTAGCGGGTGCTGATATAGACCCTGTGAGGGGTACAGCAGCGGAGCCCCCGGGGTGACAGGAAGGCCTCTGGATGTTTCAGTCTGTCAAAAACAAACATCAGCTTATTCATTGTGGAGCAAGCCACCTTATGGATCTTGTCATCTTGGGCTGAAGGGAATGCATTTGACAAAAATCAAGTGCAAATTCTGGGTATGTCAGGTAGGTGATGAAATATCCGAAATACCCATTTGAGGGAATGTCACAGTAATATGAAAGGTCCTGTCTGTAGCAATTCATTGCAAAGAGATTTTCATTTGATCTGGAAATAGGACTTGGGTCCCGATAAGGCCGAGCGAGGAGAGACGTCTGGCTGCGGAATTCACATCAGAGACGTACGAGAGGCGTTCAACAATAATTCGAGTCAAGAATTCTCTCAAAGAAGGTGAAAATGAATCAGGTTGTTTGTGTTCCTTACTAAGACTTGTTACGCCTTTCCAATGTCATGTTGTTTTACTTTTATTTGTCAAGTTAAAAGCTCAAACCTTAATCTATTTCACTTAGAATTTATGTGATAAAACAATACAAAGCAATATGTAATTGAGAGAGCACATTAATGCACTGCTTAAGCATTTTTTGCAAATTAAAAATCTGAAAAAGGGTGATGCGTCTTTGTATTCAGGCCCCTTTACTCTTGATACTCGTGAATAAAATTCTGTTTAACAAAACGCCTTCAGCAGTCATCTAATTACCCCCTGAGGGACAAGCCAGGTCTTACGGGTTTGCTAGAAAACATTAGTGAACAAATATTAGAGAACAGGCTGCTTCATTAGGATTAAAAGACACAACCGGCAAGGACACCAAGATACGACAGCCCACCTAAACTGACTGGTTGGGTAAGGAGGGCAATAATCGGAAAAGCCACCTTGAGGACAGTTATCATACCGTAAGAGCTGCAAAAATCCTTAGCTCAGGTAGAAGAATTTGTCTACATGACAACTTATTCATGCAGCTCATAAATCTGACCTTGATAGCAAAAAATAAAGCGATTTTTGAGGGATAAAAAATCTGTGTGTGTTTTTCTTGAGTTATATAGAAGAAAAAAGAAGTTCTGGTCAAGTTAGATAAAAACAGAGGGCTTTGGTAAATGCTATACGAAAACCAAACATAACATATCACCCTGAATAAAAACCTGCACAGTGACACCAGAAAGTGGCAGTATTATGCTGATGGGGGATTGTCTTCAGCAGGACAGGAAGCTGGTCATAGCCTCTCACAGTGATACACTCTTAGAGGCTGCAAAAGACTTGAAGCTGAGAACAAGAGTTCGCCTACCAGCAGGATAACGTTTAGTCAGAGCAACAAATGAATAGTTTAGATCAAATCAAATTTATACAATAAATACAGTCAAAGTCTACAATTGAATTAAAATGAGAGAGAGCTGGAACCCTTGAAAATTAATGTTCACAGGCGCTCCCCGCTCAATGCGACAGATTTTGAGTGATTTTGCAAAGATAAATCGGCAAACAATTTAGTTGCTGGTAGAGCCATACCCATAAATATTATTCAGTTGTAATTGCAACAAACTGTGTTTTCATAAATATTCAAGGGAGTTAGTTACAAATGCATATTAATAATCAATCCACACTCCATAAACTACAATGAAGGTTAAGGATGTAATCTGACAAAAAAGTTATGCATTATGAATACTTTTTTCCAGATACTGTAAATATACAGAAAAGCAAAGATGCATAAAAATTTCAGGGGGAAAAAATTGTCTTGGTTTAATGAAGGTAAAAAGTAGAAAGTAGCTTGACTGACATTCTGATCAATAAAGAAACAGAGAGAAAAGCAGAGCTTATTGATTTTAATCTCTTACTGGGAAAAAGGCACTTTGGGATGAAGCAAAGGCGACAATTCAGACAAACCACCATTAATTGGTAGTGATCCTTCTACCTTCTGGAATTTAAATAAATTGAAAACGATGGGTGTTTTCCAGTGAGATCACACTGAGCTGACAAAATGAAAAGGAAAGTTGGACGGTTTGTGTGACTGGAGCTGAAACCTTAAACACAACTGGAGCGTTTTTGTTTTTTACCCCAGTGGCTTATGTAACAGGAGCGGTGCTTGAATACAGCCTGGATCACAGGTGGACATTTACTGAGTGACATTGTCCACAAAACTAAAAACTGCTTAGCAGCCAGTGAGCAAAGTCATTAATCTCACATCTCTGTCTGCATTTGCCACAGCTACGACTTATAACTTAGATGAGTGACACAAACACAATAGGGACAGACAGAATATGCAGCACTGCTGACAACGTGAGGCTGAATTCAGGAGGAATTCAGAGAGATGACAGTGTGCACACACACCCCATACACGCACACACACACACAGGCACACAAATGAGACAAATGCTGCTTTATGTAGACAGGATAGAGATCAGAGAAGATGTGAGATAAACAAAGCAGTGCCACTGCACCTGTGAGTCAGAGATTTCAGAGGGTTTTTCAGTCAGGCTGGTGCTCTCCGCAGGGATCAGGTCATTGTATTTGGTGCTCACATCCTCGTCCGAATAGTGGAGACTGCCTGGACTGGGCCTGGGTGGAGACCTGAACAAGAGACAAAGAAAATGATTGGGTCAACGTCTAATGCGGGCTCTATTGAATGTCAAAATCTGAAGAATTACGAATGATTGCTTACGTTTGGCCACATTTTCCTACTCTTTTGTGTGTCTCAAGCAAGGTAAGTTGAATGTTTCTTAATTTACTTTGTTTTAGTACATTGATTGGTTCTTGGGTATGCAAGAAGCTGTGCGCGGTATTTCAAACTGTAACTTTTATTCTGTTTGTGAATCCTTTACTTGCCCTCTATAGTGCTTGTTCAAGTTTCTTGTAAATTGAATCATTTACAGACCCATTGCCCAAGACACTCTTGAAAATGAGTTTTAATCTCAATGAGTTTTTCACTTAATAGTTAAAAAAGGTTACAAAACAAACTAACAGACAGATATATGGGAACAACAGGATGAGAATACATTCTGATTGTTGTTGACATCTGGATCAGTGGCTGAACCCAAAAAGTTAAGGAGCCATGTAAAGCAGGGTGAGTGAACTGTGTAGTTATGGTTTTATGAAAGAGTCAACATTGGTCAATAATTAAACAAAATTCCTGTTTCAGTTTGACAAAAGTGATTTAGGGGAAACAGCAAACATGTGAAATAAGGTGGCCTGATAAGACCAGACAAAAACTGAATTTCCTGACTTGCATGTAAAACGCTACGTATGGTGAAAAACTGACACCCTTAACCTTGAAAGCTGGCGCTGGCAGCATTAGGAAGTGAATTTTACATTACTGTCAAAACTGATTAAATAACATCCAAATATGGGTGTTTTACTTTTACTTTCATTTTAAATTCATGTAAATTTATAAAAAAAAACAAAAAAACTCTAGATTACAAGCAAGCGCAGATCCCTTAAGGTTCTCCCCCCCCCAATTCTCATTACTTTCCAGTAGTGTCGCTCCCCTCTTTTCTGTTTCCAAGTGTGTCCATCTGTGTGTAAATGTGCATGTGCGAGAATGCGAGCACGCATGCGTATGTGTTGTGCCTGATGAGCATCATGAGACGGTCATGAGATTCCTGCTTCCAGCCGGAGTCTTCTGGAATGAATAAATCCCTGATTCAGCCCTCTCTCCGTGGGCTGTGGAATGTCAAACCACTCGGCTCTTGTGACTAAATTATAAACAGATCTCTTGCTGGGGTCATCGAATGAAGAGCAGTCATAGGCTCTCCTCCAGCAAATGCTATCGCAGCCGACACGAACGACGCCCCGGATTAAAGTGTCAGTGGCACGCTGTGCTGATCAAATGTGTCGCTCGGATCTGAGCTTCATGTGATTGAGCAAAGAGGAAATGTTGAACTAGGCCTGGAAGGAGGAGTGAGGAAAAAAAAAAGATCTGTAGAGAAATATTTAGAGAAATGGCAAAGTCTTGTCAGGGTTTTCTCTTTTTTTAAGTAAACTGAAAAGGAAATCTTCTGGTATCAAATCTTCTCCTTACTTTCCCCTGTCACTGCTGCTGCTAAACAAACAGCCATCTGTTTCTGCTGATTGGTGCTGGTTTGGCTGAGACCGCTGGGACATTCTGACTGCTGTTGACTTTCCAGGCCGCAGGGTCGACCGCCAGTTGCTGCCCCTGGAGCCACAGCAGCGCACACATCCATTTGATGCATCCAGGATGAATTTGCATAAGCGTTTTCTAAATTAATGCATGTGGAAAGTATTTCGAAAATGTGCTGTGGGTAAAATTCCAGAAGTCTTTTTATGGTGGTGGCACAAAAACCAGAAAACGATGACACATACATCTGCACACTGTCCGTTATCCTGCAATAGCTAGCCCCGCCCACTTCATCACAACCCTCCGGGACTGACTACTGACCAGTTCTCTGTCTAACAGGTCCGGAAAATCTCTAAGACCTGGGTATTACCCTAAAAGAGATCTATAAGAGATAATCTATTTAAACTGGTGTCAAAAGCGATTCGTCTAGCTCTAACTACCTCCAATCCAGAAGTTACGACCCTTTTCAGTTAAGAAACAGTCAGCTGAGTAGCCCTCACAGCTGCGTAATTCCAATAACCACTCCTGTTAACGGTAGCTCGCTTTCTAAAATATAACTTGCTCTTGGAACCGGCTAGATTAAATTTAGTGACTTGGATGTAAGTCCCTGGGTCATTATTTTACTCTCACCAAAGGAAATTATGAAGCCTCCTTTTCACTAGAACCATGTACCTTAGTTTTACCTTTATTAAAAGAACAGAAAAATGATTAAATGACTCAATTAATTCCAATGTCCACCAACTTCATTAGAATTTTAGAGTAAGAATTTATTAAGCAAGCTTAAGCAGGGGTATGTGACATACAAATCAATAATCAATTGTATACAAGTCAAGAGCAGTGTAATAAGATCAACATGTATAATCATACCCTCCTGTCTCTTTCCCTAACCTATGTCGCAGATTCTGAGATAGCTTTTTAGGAAGCGAATTCTACTCATACCCAGTTGGTGGTGGATCTTTGGCAACAGGAACGTCCGAGAACCTTGGTCTGAGTCTTTATCCTTTGTGTGAAAAAAATCCTCTTTAGAATGGAAGCAAAGTAGAGAGGGTTCAATTGCTTTTGAAAACCCAACTCTTTTATCCCTCCGGGACCTTTGTCCTTTCTCCAAGTCTGTTGCAATGTTTGGGTTGAGGTAAGACCGACGATCGAATCAGGAACCCGGGTTGGACGATTGGAACTTGTCTCCCTTTGGCGGCAAGAAGCTTCAGCTTTCCCCGTGGCTCCAGGGTGTGGTCTGCTGTTGTTTCCTCGATCTGCTTCTTCGTGTTAGCTCTACTTCAGTGCCGCAGACAAAGAACAAGAACTTCTCCTTTTCCGTCTGCTTATATACAGTTCTCTGCCATATATGTGTATGGGGAGTGTTAGTTTACGTGGTTTCGGCCCCTCCTGTCTGCTGGCTGGGATGGAAAGTACCGTCCTTTCCTCAGCGTTGTTCTTAGCCAACCATACCGCCCCACCCATCCTGTGCGTCTGGCCATCTGTTCAGAACTGCTTGCGACAGCAGGAACTCACAAGTTCCCCTTCTCCTATTTCTCCTATCCTTTCTACATTAAAAACTATGTGCTTTACTCTGATTAACTTTCAAACACAGTCAAATATTAAAAACTTATGTGCTGATTTCCTTTAAGCATTAATCATGAGCATTAATCATCTCTTTCACTTATTATAAATCATCAAACCTTAATCATTTCATTGTTGTCATGTTATTACAGATCATGATTCGTACACTTCAGAATCATTCAGTGATTACTTACATACAGTCATTTTACCTATTGTATTCATCCATGTTCAACTGAATCATTATCAAAACACTCAATCATTATAAATCAAAACACAAGATTGCTTTATTTCCTTCAGGCCTTCATGCACCTTTTTCTGTGTGTACCTGGATAGATCTCAACCTCATACCAGTTTTCTTGACACCCCCTCCTTGAGATCGGACGGTGCATCGCAGAAAACACAAAGTCCTAAGTCAAAAAAGGTCAAGTCCATCACCGCAATCCGCAGTCAAGATGTCTTGTTCGTAGCAGGCAACCGGAGATGATGATGGAGTCCAGGTATCCACAACCTCATACTCCGTCAGATTGGACGGCGGAGAAATCCAGCACTCGGCGTCCAACTGTGGAGGAAGTGGAGATCCTGCTGATCCGGGAGGGCTAATGTCCTCCAGGGAAGATTGCAGAAGCGAAGACAGATCCATCTCAGGGTCTGGCAGTGTCGGTGGGTTGTCACAGAATCCCTCCAACTCAGTCAGCAGATCCTGAAAATCCAAATCGGTTGAAGGCGGATCCGGTGAAGGAGATGACACGAAGAGGGTGTCTTCTGTCTGGCACGCTTGGTGAGATGAACTGAGAATCTCAGTTTGGGTACCTTTTATGTGAGGCGCACTGCTGGTTTGGCATCCGACATCGATAAACATATCCGGCGACACGGGACACGCTGGTGGAAGGTACTCGCCCACTGCCACAACTCGTCCATCGAGAAGGTGTAGAGTTGGCAGGCATTGTCGAGTAAGCTGGTGCTCCCATAATTTCTGGATCACGGGCAGCAGGAGTCCCGTGTGCATTGGAGATGTTATAAGGTCGTCGTCTTCTTGGCCAAAGGCAGAGGTCCACACTATTTTGTGCACCCGTTCCAGGGATCGAGATGTGGAGGCCGCTATGTAAGGCAAATCTCCTTGCCCTGTGGCGCAGAGAATTGCCGTTACATCAGTGATACGGCTGCTCACGCAACGGTGACACCAGCGGGAGGACGATGCAACCCATATGAATCCATAGGACTCTGCGGCGATCCCACATCCCACACAGCAGGTTGGTGCCTGAGAAGAAACAGCAACCTAGGTAACTTCACGATTAGGGGTTTCGGATTAACAATAACACAACAAATATGCAAAAGCGAAAGCGGAGAGTGTAGCTGGTTTAAGCTCGTGTGCCTGCTTGGGCTGCCAGCCAGGGAGAATTAATCACAGGAACCGGAATGTCATGATCTGGAGCTGGTTCGCCCCTATCATAGACACGAGCGGAATCATGGAATATTGCAGCATAGGTCATCATCCATACAACGATGGCTAGGTCTGAGGTTTCCTGAAGCCAGTAGAGGACCACCAAGATCCCCCAAACCGTTGCCCAGAGAGCCAGAACTATCCACTTTTGCAGCCATATGCGCCTGCCCCGACCTTTGATGGACAAGGCTTGGCGCGCTAAGTAGACGAGGATAGATACTGCGAAGAGCCCTTCTAGAATAGCTGTGAGGATCTTAAGTGGGGCGGTTCGAGTGGCTTGACGACCCCCAAAGACCAACTCCAGTATCAGGGCTGTGGTGTCGGTGACGAGCCATAGGCAGACCACAACGCCCCTGCGCCAGTTGATGCGGGTACGGCCCATCAGGTAACAAGCGAAGAGGGATGAAGCTAACCCCCATTTCTGGAGGATGATGGGTCGTAGGATAAGCTTCACATATCCTTGTAGCGCAACGAAGATCCTCATAGGATGTCCCCTGGGCCAGGAACCAGTGTGGCAGTAGAGTACCCAGGCCAGGGTAACCCCTAAGTGCTCAAGGGTACTCACTTGAATTGGAGCAAAAAGTGAGTTGGGGTTCGATGTGTTGGTCGAAGAGTTAGATTCCATGATGTCCGATGGTGGTTCTTTTTGGTTCCGGTGCTGTCGGCAGCGGCGGTGAAGGTTGAATGGCTCGTAGGCACACGAGAGCTCTCTCTTATGCAGAAGCAGGCTCCTCCTTCGGAGGGAGGGGCTGGTACTCCCTCTTTTTGCAACGACAAAGTGCTTTCAGCCACACCTCCAGGACGATTTTGCCAACGATTAAAGCCACGGCCACGCCCAGTAGGCCCAAGATGTATGGCCACAGCAGGCTGAGCATCTAGCAGCCACTGTCCGACGATGTGGAGGCCTCCCTCTACAATGTTAGCAACGCCTTCCACGACGTCGGTAAGGGTGGTCACGATAGCTGATCCCAACGTCTCGAACCAGTAACAATCATGTTGGTCAGACCCTTTTCCACATTTTTCCCAAATTTCCTTGGAGATTTCGCAGGTGAGATTGGAATACAAAAGGTTAGGCCCGACCCAAGCAAACCCTGGGTCTGTGTGCCCATCACACAGATTCTTGCGGAAAGCATGTCCTTCGGCGATGGCCACCAGGGGATTTGGGATGAACGGAACTGGGAGACCCAGAATGCTCTTGCGCTTCTGGAGATGGTATCCCAGAATTGCGTCGGTGCAGGTCCGTCCGTTCACTATGGCCCTCCGCCAAGTACCATTGATTTTGCGCCAAGTAACTTCAGAAGAGTGAGTGTCATACTCATCGGCATAATGTTGTTTGCAGTAGCTTTCCCAACCTCGGACCTCGTGGCAGGGTCTTCTGGCCAAACTGATGACACATTCAAGGACTTGTCGTGTGTTGTTTTTACAAGTCATGCGCCAGGGTCTCGGGTTGACGTAGTTTTCAGGTCTCCAAAAAATTCCAGGCCAAATCGCGCGGTCCTTAGAATAAACTGTGGCGAGGTACTGGTACTTGATCCAATAATTGGTGGACTCACTAAGACATGGTATAACCCAGGCTTGAAGTTCTTCCTGTTGGAGTCCCCACCATTCCCATTCGCAATCTCGATAATAATCCTCATAGCAGGCTTGTAGAGCCCATTTAGCGGTAGGAAGGGTTTCGGGATCAGGGCAGTGATACTTCCATACGGAAAATAAAGTATGGCTTTCTTGTAAGAGGTCACATCGTGGTGAAGATAGGGTGTTCCTCCAATAAGTATCGTTGAGGCTGTCAAAAATCCTCTTGGCGACACACTTATCAATCTTTGCAAAATCACCCTTAGGAGCATGAAGAAGATCTTCAGGAGTTGGAAGGCGTTGGGTACGCAAGTTGGCAATGTGTAGCTCCTCTAATCCAGCAGGAGAGCGAACCGCCCCCTCTGGGAAGTCTCCCACAAAGAACGTTTGGTCCGTTGCTATATATGTCCATGGGAATGTGTTATTCAGCCAGACTTCAATTTCTGTACGTACTGTGCGTACAGAATGCCATAAATCCGTCCAGTATTCTTCTACAGCTGTTACAATGTAATTTTGGCCCCTGCATTTGACGAACTTATTCCAGAGGCAGGCATTCAACCACCTAAAGTGGTGCGTATAACAATGTTGTTGGTCAGCTTGGTACATAAACCGTGTCGGACCTTGTCGAATCAGGAAAGCCGTAATATTAGCCAAACTATTGTTGGGGGGCGGCCTCGTGACCCAGTCACGAAAGTCGTTTCGGGAGGTTCTGTTGATCCGCGCTCGCTCTGTGATGTTGGCATCTTCTCTGCAATTTAGGTGATAGTCTCCCCAAAACTCCCCTCGTGGGAGCCAGGTTCGACAGCCTGAGGACCTGTGCGGGGCCGGGTATATAACTTCGGTATCCCAGTATCCCTGGTCCGGTAAAAGTAGTAGCGACCGACAGGCCATATTGCAATGCCATTGTGGAAAGCCTCGATCCGGATGAATCCAGTTGCATCTCACGGTCCGTCGCTCCTTGCGCTGTAGAACCCGTATCCAGCAGAGCGCTCCGGTGTCGAGGAAGTCATAGGCGTAGATCTCCCAAGTCCGATTCAAGAGGTCGTCTAGGGAGGAGTCGTTCAATTTGTAGGCTCGGCGTTCCACATACTTTTTGCCGTTGTCTTTGGCGAATAATCTGGTTCGATTCTGGGCAGAAGTTTCGTTGTCCCATGGCACAAAAATAGCCGTGGTGCTTGTATTCCAGCAGTTGAAGGTGGCATACTTGGAATGTCCATAAGTGACCTTTGTATGCGTAAGGTACCACGGTCCAACTCCGATGAAGTAGAAGATCGTAGCGAGAACAGCAGCAGCAAATAGCAAAGCAAGAAGCGTCAGCAGCCCTTTCAGGCAAAGGGATTTTCCTGTTATCGTAGTCGTTTTCCGTAGCAGAGGTTCGTTAGAGGTGTCCGAGTCGTCGTCAGTGTCAGAAGAGCTGTCCGAATCCGATGTTGAGTCCAGCCAACCCTGGTCTGTAGGCTTGCGCCTCATGCCGATAGCATCCATTCTGGCCAGATTAGTGATTCTCTGGGATCCGGTGCATCAGGCGTTGCACAAATTTTTCTCAAAGCCTTGATACAGCCTTGGTGAGCCGGGTTCTTTGCAACCCGTCTGGTGGCTCTTCTTTGTTGCAAGGCTGTAAATATAGGAGAGGGGTAGGGTAAGTCGGGCTCCAACCCCCTCCACACCCACTTCCAGTGGAACACCCTCCAATAGTGCGGCCGAGGAAACGGGCCTTGGGCGGTGCCGTTTTTCAACGCCTGGTCATACCAAGATTCGTGATTGTACCCTATTGGGGCGGGTACTGAGATGTAGGTGTACAAAGGTTGCCCATGCAAAGTTAGTCTGGTGCGGTACCCCCAGGTTGACGGGGTAAAAATCCTCTGGTGTGGTGGGTTGGGGTAGACCCTGTCTATTTCCAATTTCAATGGAAGCCTGGTGTTATTAAATGTATAACATTCTGGATTCATTTCCCTCTTTACTATGGTTTTTGCCATACTTGGTGATGTGGTCCAAATAATCATGTCATTAAGTGAAATTTCACAATACAGTCCTTGCAGTGGTTCAAGGTAATGGGGACCCCACCTTATCCGTAGTTCGATCCCCTGTACCCTGTGATACACTGTATTAAAAGTCCATGGCAGAGATCTTGGGCTCATAGGTGAAATTGATGCATAATGGACCGTGTTATTGGACCCTCGTCCTTGCCAAGCAGGCGGTGCGGTGGGGATGAATAAATGTGGCTTCGTTGGAGGGGGTGACGTGTACTCTTCACTTTCCCCCACCTGTTTGGTGTTCTGAAAATCAGTGGGTCGAAGATATATGAGGTACTTGAGAAAATATGCTTCGGTGAGCGGATTGGAAGGAGTGAAATCTTCTCGTGGCATATCCAGGAGAATAGAGGTAGTAGGGAGTCTCAGGAACGGACCTTTATCTGATAGTCCCGACGAGACTCCAGCTCCTACTTTGAACATTTTAGTTACAAAAACCTTTGTACCTGTCCGTCTTGTGGGTTTTGACTGACGTTGGGACTTGACGACTCGTTTTCCCCCTTCCGGTTTATCCGTTAGTCTTGGTTCTTCTTCCTCCATGGAAATGCTGAAGCGAGCTTCTGCCAGGCGTGGGTCTTGGGTTTCTTCTTAGGAGGCTCCGGTTCGGTGTAGGACACGGTGGCGTAATTCTGCTCGTCTGGCACCACTTTGATGGCTGCTCCGACGGAGTAGATTCCTTTAAAGGGGACGGTGATCATGCGCACTGACAGCTGAATCTGGCAGGAGGTGCTAGGATCGGAGGGCGTACCCGCTCTGTGGGCCACTCCTCCCGGGTGTTGCAATACTCCATCCCGAAACTGGGACTCCGCTGTTATCCAGTACAGGCAAGACTTTTCCTTAGGTCTTACCACATTGCTGCCCCACCCGTCCACCTCAGTGGTGTAGTAATACATATCTGAGCAGCGTACTCCATCTTCCCTTGGCACGTCCGGTAAATCCACCACAGGAATTGTGCAGTCATTGATGACTTCCAAAATCAGATGTGACCATGTGGTCAGCTCCCAGGGGCCTGTCCAACCCCCATTAATGGCTTGGTCTCTGGCATCATCTGGGAGTGCACTTAGCCCCTCAGCTGATGGTTGGTACGCGTGAGGACGATGTACCCGGAAGATCACAGGGGAGTGGCTGGTGTTCAATGGTGGAAATGACAGGGATGTTCCGGCAGCTTCATACGGCCAGGCAGCATGAACAGAATCCCACAGGACATCATGGGGCCCTTCTTCCCTCCTCCACACCCATGGATCCGCTTCTTCTGGGGTGTTTGGGGGAGCTGAAGGTCCTGGTAATATTATTGGTATGGGGCTCCCGTGATTTGGTTGTACTTGTCCATATGTTCTGTAATATCGCAGCGAGCTGTAAAACCTCGTCACCTGCCATCCCTCAGCCTGACCTGTCAAAGTCAGTTCTCCTCTCCCCAGCTGGTCTTCGCAAGTAGAACAGTGGTGGAGATCGTCCCCATCCCAGACGCAATAACAGCTTTTTGGTTCTTCATTCTGCCAGCTCCATTGGGTCTCCAACTGAAGTCGGGGCAGGTAACCTACCCGGCAGTTCCCACAGATGGTGTTGTTCAAAACCGTAACCGGAGAGACGCGGAGATGTTGTAGTATCTCTGCGGTGGCTCCTTGTTGCCTGGGTTTCTCACGGCCCGGTCCCTCCCAGGTGATGGGGAGCGGGTTGTTTACTAAACAAACCGGACAGCGACTTTTAGCTCTTGCCCATATCAGCATCTCTCGCTCCTCCGACAGGACTCCCTTTTTAGCCCAATCCAATTTCTTCAGGGCTCGTCCTGCCCAAATCCCTGAAGGTGTTCTTCTAATTATAACCACCCCTTTCACGGTGGCCAGTCCGATATAGGGTGGAATGGTACATGATTCACTGGCCATTTCACCGGCTTCTGTTTCACTTTAGTCAGGAACTGGCTTGAGCTGCTCAACTCCTTGAATCCCTTTTCTTTTCAGCAATACTGTGTTCCTATCCAGTACTTGCTTGACGATGTCAGTGGTCTCAAACTTGGGTTTTACTGCTGCATTTACAGGTTGCTCTCTTGCTTTGACCCACACGCGCTGTCCCTCTCGGAATGGCACTCTGGGCGTCGGCTTCTCCTTTTTGTCGCTGGAGCTCCGCCCCACTTCCTTCGTGGTGAACGGCCGTTGGTTGAGCTCCATTGCAGGGGCGGGCCTCTCGGCTCTGCTTCTGTCGTTCAGGGCCTGCCCTATTTCCACTGCCTGTGTGCTCCAACTGTTGGTGTTAGCATTTTTAGCTATCCAGCTTTTCACTAACCCTATGGCTCGTTCTACCACTCCGTTAGCTTGTGGGGTATAGGGTGGAGAGTAAACTCGCATTACTCCAAACTTTTGGCACCATTGGTCAACCTGTGAATTACGGAAATGAGTCCCATTATCCGTGCGCAGCTCTTTCGGGATTCCCAGGGCACTGCATACTTGTTCCAGCATGCCGACAACACTGTTGCCGTTTGCTTTCCTGGCTGCTTTTGTAGTTACAAACCCCGACATAGAATCCACCAGCACTAAGAGGTACTTCTCACCTCTTCTTCCTGTTATCCCCATGGGGCCTGCAACATCCATGCAGACTGAACCCCAGGGGACCGTGCTTTTGATGGATAACCCCTCCATCCGCTGCCCTCGGCGACCTGCGTTGTATTGTCCACATACTTCACAGTCCCTTAGCACGCGTTGGACTTGTTTCACCGGGATCCAAAGATCCTGCTCCTCCAGCTCCTTACGGGTAGGTCGTACGCCTGCATGTCCAAGGGCCTCATGCACGCTCCGCACGACCTCAACCACGTACTCTTCTGGGACCTCCCGTCCTCTGGGAGTGCTGTCCCACTTCTCGGTACCGACAAAAACGATCTTTCTTTGCTGGACATAACAGTCCACTTCATCATTCCCACGCCAATGAGCTCCCTCATGCGTGTGTGCTTTTTGATGCTCAACATCTATTTCCAGTTGTAGTTTTAGCTCAGCAATCTTTTTCCACAAGTCTCTGTGTGCCACTGGCTTGCCCTTCGCTGTCTCGAAACCATTTTCTTCCCAAATGGCCAAGTCTTCTCTAAGGGCTTGAGCGCAGTAGTAACTGTCGGTTACTAACCTGGCATTCTTGATTTTCCTTTTCACCAGCTCCAGCAATCCTTCCAGTACGGCCGTTACTTCTCCGGCTTGAGCACTACCGGGAGCTTTTCCTTTCTGACGGCATTTTTCCTTGCCGTCTTGCTTCAGAATAAATCCCCAGTATGCCGACTGGTCGGACCCCTTTCTGGATCCATCGGTGTAGATTGTCCATTCCGGTTGTTTTGGCTTCTCAGATGTCTCTGGCGGTTTCTTCTTACTGGTGGGTTGTGCTGGCCCAATCTCAAGCTCCGGGTCCAGCAGGATGTCTTCCCATCTTCCCCACCGTGTGTTAGTTGCTTTAGTACTTTCCACGGTACCTTTTCTTAGATACTTATGAACTTGGCTCTGTGTGATGACTTTAACTGGTTGTCCTTGTGCTAGATCCTTCAGCACACCCCAGTAACGAGCTAACACCGCTAGCTCTTTCTCCTCCTGCGGATATTTCCTCTCAACAGAAGTCAGGGTGTAACTCCACAGGGTAACCAAGCCTCCATTTTCATTACTCACTTTGATCATGGCATCGTCATTTTCACAGCTGATTTCTGCCACCAGTCTTTCTGACAAACTTCTTGGCTCCAGTCTCACAGCTGCTTGAATGGCTTTTCTCAAGTCTTCCAGGTTCTGTTGATTCGCTGCTATCCAAACCCAGGGTCTTTTTCCATCCTTCTCGTCCTCCTCACTCTTTCTCAGGCATTTGTACAAAGGCTTGGCATACTTCTGATAATTGGGTACGTGGTCCCGGACGTAGTTGCATAGTCCTAATATTTTCTGTAAGTCATTCTCTGACTGAGGTGGTTGAATGTTCGTCAGCTTTTCTCTGTACCCGTCTGAGAGTCCCAAGTCCGACGTGACTTGGAAACCCAGATAATTCACTTGGAACTGTCCAAATTGACATTTCTTGAGGTTTAGCTTCAAGCCTGCCTTGGTGAGGTTTTCTACCACTTTTTGTAGTCTTTGTAGGTGTTCTTCTTCTGTGTCATCAGCAATAAAGACATCATCAATGTACACAGTTGCACCTACGTCCCCCAGTACTTCCATCACTGCTGACTGGAACACGTTTGGGGAGTTCTTGTATCCCTGGGGTAACCTTTGCCACACATAGCTCTTGCCTTTGTGGGTGAATGCAGTTTTACCTTGCGATTGTCTGGCGAGGCGTAGAGAGAAAAATCCATTGGCTAGGTCGATGCATGACTTGAACTTCTTGACTCGAAGAGTTTTCAGCGCTC